>NC_051270.1:16652080-16963747 GCF_015220745.1 Sebastes umbrosus
ATCAGTATTCACTGCAGCATGAAGTGTGAGAGAAAAGAGGAAAGTTTAGAGCGGAAACAAGGAAAGAGACTGTGATTTGTCTCGTCATTTGTTCTGGGAGAGGAAGTGAGACGGGGAGATGAGACACAGAGAAAATGGAGGGAGCAGTGGGAATGGAGTGGGTGGACAGTGCTATCGAGCAATGCGATGTTTTTCAAACATGAAGAGAGACTGATGAAGGGAAAGGTGTATAGGTGTTGTGGAAGTGGGAGTCAGAGAGAGAAGAGGGCAGAGAGAACAAGAGAGGGATGGAGGCATCGGGGAGGTGGACACACTGTTAGTATCTGGAGAGTTATTAATGACATATTTCTCTCTCTTTTGCTTCTTCATTTTAGTGTCATCTTTAGCTGTGCTCAGGTACCTGTTGTCAATGTATCTGGTTGCTATGACGATTTAATTTCCCTCTCGGGATCAATAAAGTCATTCACTAGTTTCCTTCATCTCTCTTTTCTGAAACAAACACCACTAACTCTCTCTCTCTCTCTTCCTTCTTTTTCATTAGAAGAACAAAGGGTCCATTAGCTTTGTGTTCCTCCTGCATGTGTCCCTGTATGTCATAGTGACTGCAGCACTTTGCCACATGTATTGATTCACCAGTGGAACGAGGCCAATGATCCTCTGAGAGTATTGTGGGAGTGGGTTTGATCACGCATGCAGACAAACAGTTGAGCTGGACTCAGGTTCAAAAGTTTACATTCGTTTTTTTTTGTTTCTGTAGACCAAAGGTAATTTTCATATCCATCTCTTAAAGGAACAGTGTGTAACATTTCAGTGGATCTATTAGCTGAATTGAAATATAATATTCATAACTATGTTTTCATTAGTGTATAATCACCTGAAACTAAGAATAGTTGTGTTTTTGTTAGCTTAGAATAAGCCCTTCATATAGGCAGCGGGTCCTCTTCACAGAGTCCGCCATGTTGCTCTGCCATGTTTCTACAGAAGCCCAGAACGGACAAACCAAACGCTGACTCTAGAGAGAGCCTTTCACGTTTTTACGTTACCTGAAGGCCACCACAGTTCTCCGACACGCTTGTGAAACTGCGGTAATGTGAGCCGCAGAGTGCAAAACCATGGTGCCGCCAGCCGCTGTACGACTTTCGTTGCTCCTAAAGTAGTAGTGAACGACGTTACCACGGTTTTGCATTCGGCGGCTCACGTTATCGTAGTCTTGGAAAGGGAGGAGTGAGTGGAGGGGTACTCGGTTGCAATCTGCAACCACACCACTAGATGCCGCCAAATCCTACACACTGTATCTTTAAAGGTGGTATAATTGTGCTGATGCATCAGTTTCCCTGATGTTGTTATGTTGGTCATCACCACAGAGCTTTGATAGTTTGAAAAAAGGAGAATGAAGGTTAATGGCCCCTTGAATGACCACCTCAATATTTTGAGAGGTGGACATGGAATCACATTATGGAGGCCATAATGTGATTCCATGTCCACCTTTATATCTCAAACACACACACACTGACAACCCTCTTACCTTTCACACTCTTAGACATGAGGAAGAAATGGGCTCTCAGGGGGCAGGGAGACTTTATGAGTTACGCCTTGTAAAGTGTGCAACAGTAAAATCCTTCCCCCCAGGCTCTTACTGATGTGAAGGGCTCTTTTATTGGGGTCAGGAGAGGGCGTAGCACTGAAAAGTGTGAGTGTGTGTTTGGGATGTGCTATAGAACTCTTGACCTGACATTAAGCCTTAGTATCCGAGGTTTCCCAGGTCACCAAGGTTACAAATTTATTGTATTCTGACGGCGTCTCAGTTTATCTCACACCCTCGTCTATGGACACACTATTAAATTTACACACAAGTGTAATTACCTTCATCTGAGAAAGACTTTAACACAAACACTCTCTCATACACACTCACTCACTCACAATTTATTGAACCAACTCTCTCAAATGGCCTATGGTCATTTAATGATGCAACCAAAGGAAAGCCTGTTAATGTGCTGTATTGTGTCTGTGTGTTGCAGCTAGAGAGAAAGAAAGAGCACATAAACCACAACATAGTAAGAGCTCTTCGAACGTTATTTGCCTTTGTGCTTTTTACGTGGCAGTATATTATTTACTAGCAGGCTTTTATGCTTTCATTTTTTATAAAACACTTATCATTCTAGGTGCGTTTGTTCAGTATAACACGACCTTGTTCTGGCTGCCTTTGTCTCTTTGTTTCAGGGCCATTAAATCATTTATGGCAAATAATTTGTACCATTTGTTTTTATCTCTTTTGTAGAAAATTGCTTTATGTTTGACGTTATCTAGCAGCACAGTAATGCGGTGGAGGTTAATTAATTAATAATCCAATTTACTTGAGGAATAAAGTCAAGCTCAAACATGAATATACTATGCTCTACATTTGACATATGATACAAAGATTTAAATATATGTTCCTTCTTGTTACTGACTTGTTTACCCATTTGTATTTATAATCACAGCTAATGGGTCTGTCAGTAAATGTATAGTTTAACTCACAAACAGTTTTCCATTTATTCTGTGAAGGCTCTATCTCAGAGTGCAGAGAGGTTTGGGGAGTGTTTTGGGATTACTGTGAGATTCGTAATCCCATGGTGGCGTTTAACTGGAAGCGCAGTGTTGAATCACACTTCAGACGATGATTCATCTGTGCTAACAAGCACAAACAGACAAAAAGATCTCTCCTCCTCTCTCTCCTTCCCTCCTAGGAGCCACATAAACACACTAGTCTCTTTTCATCTGCCCTGAACCTCTGAGACCTGTCGACAAAATCCTTCCTAGTTTAGAAAACACATGGTAAAATAAAATTAAAAATAGATTTCATTTCTTTCTTTTTTTTTTTATTTGTCACAATGCACTCAGATAAGGTTGAGTTAGCACACATTTAGTAATGTAACAATATAATATAACAGAGTATCCTGTGTATTATCAATCTATGATAAATGTCAGGACTTTTACTTCTGCAGACTTGAATACTATTACACTATTATCCATCCATCCTTTGATTCTCAATACCACACTGAGAGGCAGGGTTCACACAGATGCTGAATTTTGATTCATAGTTTGGATCTTTTAAAAGAAGTAGTCCATACATTTGTGTTCTTTCGAGGATCAAGGGCCAAACTAAACCCGCAATGCCTTCCAAATTGAGACAGTCTCATCTCATAGAGGCCAAAACTAATGAGGCATTTATTCAGTTTCTGTCAACTCACAACGTCAGGAATGTAAGGATGAGAAATTGCTTATCTTCTAACTATCAGCCTGTGTACTGTATACTGTCAGCTGATTTGCCGTTTATGGGACATTCAGCTCTTTGCATCTGTCATGCCTTAAACTGCCTTGTCCAAAACAATCTACATATTTTGTGCCGTCAGCATTCAAAGCTGTAGCCAATTTACCGTGAACTGCCACTGATTCAGATTTTACAGTCTGGTCATTGTTCATGTTAGATGGGAAACTCTAGAAGCTCAGCTTGTCCCATGTTTTTACATTTTTTACTTTGCCGATTCTGTCTGTTCATTTTACTTCCTTGACAAACAGTCTGAGCTTCAGCTTTTGAAGAAAGCAGCAAGAGCTGGTTGTGAGGAAACTAAATAAGAGGAAACATTTAATAGTGGCTTTACTAGAAAATTATTTTTAGTCCCAGGAACTTAAATCATCAAGTACTAAAATTCAAGAAGTTATCAAAATCTTCATAACAATTTAAATGCATCTGAAGAACTGGAGGCAAATTTGATCAGTCATGGAATAAAAGGTAATTGCCTGTATTGAGACATAACGTTTGCATGTGACAAGACAACAACAAAGAGACATCACATGGCAACTGTGATATTGTTGATGTCAGAAAGGAGCAGTGTCGTGAAAGTTACTCGCAAACTGTAATCTAGGGCTGCAACTAACAATTATTTTCATTGTCGATTAATCTGTTGATTATTTTCTCAATTAATTGATTATTTGTTTGGTCTATAAAATGTCAGAAAATGGTGAAAATTGTCGATCAGTGTTTCCCAAAGCCCAAGATTGCGTCCTCAAATGTCTTGTTTTGTCCACAACTCAAAAATATTCAGTTAACTGTCAGAGAGGAGTAAAGAAACCAGAAAATATTCACATTTAAGATGCTGGAATCAAAGAATTTTGACTTTTCTTTCTTAAAAAATTACTCAAACAATGAATCGATTACCAAAATAGATGGTGATTAATTTAATAGTTGACAACTAATCAATTAATTGTTGCAGCTCAACTGTAATCAATTACTCATCACACATTACTCATTGATGAAGTAGTTACATTAGTTTAATTAGTTACATTACACGTTATTTTACTTTTTTTACTCAGCTCAGCTCCGTCAAAGTTGCCTTTGACTCCAAATCCTCCAAACCCACTCATTGGTTGTATTCAACATATGTAGAAAAAGAACAAGAAGAAATGAGAAGAAGAAAAATGAGAAGACGAGACCCTGCGGTCCCGTCTCCACTATTTAAGGGATTTATGCATCACTACGTAATGTGTAACAGCCCAACACTGGAAAGGAGATATGCAAAGTTGTTGAGGGAAATTCAGGGTGACTGAAAGCAAGAAATCTGTCACCAAAGTATAAAGTATAACTCTTAAAAGTAAACAGACTCAGGTACTTTATCACTATCCGACTTCTGAATCCATCCAATGTCACAGTGTAAATAAATATTATAATATACTTGATGATGAGTCTCTCAGACAGCTTGTGTGGTTATAAGACTGAATCCATAAAGCTCTCATTGCATCTGACACTCTGCACCATTCATCTGCTTTAACCAAGCCTCTCTCTCAATTGTCAGAAGGGAAAATCTGGGCTTAATCTCCTGGATAAGCATGTAGCATGTAGCAGGAAGAAAGATTTAGTGACAAACATGGAGAGAAGAAGACAGACGGACTGAATCAGAGAGTGATATATAGGAAGCAGTGAGAGATCAAAATAAGAGAGACAATTCACCCAAATGAGCCAGAGGAGGATCAAGAGATCAATAATAAACTGCTAGACAGTACCTCAAACTTTAAAACATCTTTAACTAACAGAGGAAAGGTTGTTAATACGGTGAAATGTTCTGGAACTCACTCAGATTCGATGACGCAGCGTTTTGCTTCCTCTGATATCAAAGAAAACAACAGCAGCTGTCAGGCGGTAAACTGTGGATGCTAACAGTTTATGACAGGAGTGGGAGGAAAGGAAGAGTGAGAGGAGGAGAGAAAGCTAAAACAGGATTCCTGCACTTCAGGCTTTTGATATGTGGCAGCGAGCTGAACGTAGACAGGAGGTGTGAGGAGAGAAGGAGGAAGGGATTTAGGATAGAGGGAGAAAGAGATAACGAAAGAGTGACAGGTAAATGAAGGGAAGGGAGAAGATGCACTTGGGGTGAATAAGTTGATGAGAGAGCATGTACATATATCATGTAAGTCTTAAAAGAACTAAATAGCTGAATGTTGTGACTCTTTGAGAGTCTAAATAGATAAGATGAGTTATGAGGGATTAAGTTGCCCTATTGTGTTCAACTCTGTTGTTTCCAACGCATTTTCATCCCAACTTGTCACACACTGACACTTGGTCAGACTACTCGGCGTCACTTTTCGGTCACAGTAAACACACGCTTAATGTTGTGAATTAAACAAAAACACGTGCTTAGGTTCAGGCAATACAACCACATAGTTAGGTTTAGGAAAAAAACAATGTGGTTGGGCTTAAAACTACTATGTTTGTGAAGTGAAAATGATGATGAACGTTGTGAACATCGGACATGAACGAACAGCTGATTGTGATGCACGGGACACAAACAGCGGCCTCCTGGATGAAAGCCTCGTGTTTGTTGGAATAAGAACAGGCTGGTGTTTCACTATCTGAATATGTGTTTTCTGTGTCTTACCATCAGGTGAAAGTGATGGTGCGTGTCTGCCCAGTGTCTCAGTCGGACGCAGCTCCAGAGTCCAGTTCCTTCCTCAAAGTGGACCCCAGGAAGAAACAAATCACCATCATGGACCCCTCAGTCAATCAGTCGCCAAGCGCTGCCTCCCAGAAAAAGGCGGGAGCCAATCAGGTCCCTCCAAAGATGTTCACCTTTGATGCTGCGTTCGCTCCTGATGCATCACAGGTAAGAGAAAAGATTGTGAATTAACAAAATAAAGGACTTGGATGTGATGTTTATACAAAACATAACCTTTATTAAAATAATGACAGATATACACAAAAAGCTGGACTTCTGCCACATTGACGTCATACTGTAGTGAGTGGCTGAGTGGATCAGATTACAAGGTGTAGATATTTAAAATCTCTGCTAAAATATCTCACTTGGCTAAAACAATCTACAGAAATGTCAACAGACTGGTGACAAACGGGCTGCAAAGCCAACATTAGTGGCACTTACATCTCAATAAAATCCAATATTAAAGGAACAATTCGACTTTTTGGGGAATACACTCATTCATTTTCCAAAAGTCAGTCAACAGTTAGATGAGAAGATCGATACCGCTCTCCACAATGTCTGTATGCTAAATATGAAGCTACACCCAGCGGCTTTCAAAGCAGGGTACAGGGAACAGCTAGCAGCTCTGTCCAAAGTTAGAGAAAATCCAGCTGCGAGCACCATGAAGTCCGCGCGGCCGACCAAGACATGGCAGCAGCATGTAACACCCCACAAAAAATAACCACAATTGAACTTTGGACAGAGCCACGCTAGCTAATGTTTCTCGCTGCTTCCAGTCTTTATGCTTAGCTCACTGTCCTAAAATGTCATTACTTTAGCACTGATGGAGTTAATTACAAATGAAGGAGCTAAATGCTCTTTGTTTGTTTTTGGTTTCACTAGTCAACCAACTAAAACTGCTGTGTAATGAAAATAGCTATTTCTGGATTAATTTTAATGCATAGTGTGACTAAAATGCTAGCAATAGGAGTAACTTATATCTTGGAATAATGCACAAATACTCCCAAGTCAGAATAACAGGATGCTTTTTCATTCTTCCCATTCTGCTTAGTGTTAACGCTTAATGCAGCATTAGTGACACTAATGAGGAACACACCCATCATCTATTATACTTGTTTTTTTTATGTATTTCTAGATTGTCTGTCACTCAAATGTAAACACTCTCTATGGCTACTACAAAGATATCCCTTTAACATTGCTCTAACGGACCTATTGTCATTGTATTGTTGGAGTGTTGGAGAGCAGAGCAGGCAGGGAGGACCCAAACGCAGACAACGACAGGCAGACTGGTGTGGTTCAATGATTCAATAAATAAAAGGCTTACAATCAGAGTCCAAAAAGCAGGCAGGTAACACCAGGCGGGTAACGGGCAAAACAAACTCCAATGATGAAAGACGAACCTGCAAAGAACAAAGGAACTGAGGTGGTATAAAAGTGACTGACTAACGGGGGAAGTGAGACAGGTGAGCAAGAGGTGAGGTGAGTGCAGAACTAATTAGGAACAGGTGAAACTAATCAGGGCGGGGTAGACAATCAAAAAGGCGGGAAAACACACAAAGACAGGAAGTAAAACCAAACATGGGGAGAATGACTTTCAAAATAAAACAGGAAACAAACTACAATCAAAACCCAGGACCATGACACCAACTGTGTTTTCCAATACCCATACTACCAGACTATGTATGTCCAATACATAGTATGTCAAATGTAGCATGCCAAAAGTACCAGGATGTCCTACTACATCCAGTCATATTTTGCAGTATGCAAGCCAGCATGCTTTTCTGGCTTTTCTGACCCACAATCCTCTACACAGGGGATATATGAGCAAGATGGTCAAAGTTCAAGGTGCAATGTTATGATGAAGTTGTAGGTCCCAATTGTATGCATACTGCATGCAACAGTACGTACTTTGTAAGGGCTGCTGCAGTACATACTAAAAGTAACAAGAAAAAGTATGCGATTTGGAACGCAGCCCAATTGTCTATCTATACGTTCAGATATTTATGCTTTTCTTTACCCTCTTCCTTCATCTCTCTCTATCTTCCCGTTGCTAGGCGGAGGTGTGCGCGGGAACGGTTGCCGAGGTGATTCAGTCGGTGGTGAACGGAGCAGATGGCTGCGTCTTCTGCTTTGGACACTCCAAGCTGGGTAACTCTCACACACACACATGCACGCAGACTACAAAATCAGAGCATGTGTGGCTCGTGAGTCATCTATACTGTGTGTGTGTGTGTGTGTGTGTGTGTGTGTGTGCGTGTGCGTGTGTGTGTGTGTGTGTGTGACCGTCAGTGTGTCAGTCTTTCATTTGGCTGTCTTTCCGCTGGCTCTCATCTATCAGAGAGAGAAAGAAGAGGATTAGTGTCTGCTGAAGCTGAAAGCATTCTCAGTCTGCTCTGTCTGTGTTTCTGTCTTCTTTTCTCCCTCTCTCTAATCCTTCTGAAGCTGGTTTTTAGAGAAGCTGTCTTAAAAAGGGTCAGGACCCCTCACTGTACACTGTTACATGCCTGGACCCACACACATGCACTGGCACAAACAAAGACCCTCCACACACACACACCCTTGGTCAGCCCCTGTTGTTTTTATCCGTGTACATGTAAGCAGCATCACCCTTCTTAGCTTGTGATCTTCATACAGCCAGTTGGAGTTTCTAAGTCCCCTTGAACTGCTGGCAGAGGACGAAAGCAGAGAATCTAAATGCTGCAGTTCAGCAGGGAGCATTTGTGTGTTAATGGCTGAGCCATTTGCTGGAACAAACAGTGATGAATTTCTATGTAAAAACCAACATGCAAACTGTGTTTCCTTGTTGTGCTGCTGGGACTTTATCCCTCGCCAAATCTGTTGTAAAAGTAAACTAATTTATGAATTAGTTATGAAGTAGTACAGTGGCGGACTCAGGCTGTCCGAGGGGCAGAAAAAATAAAAAGGGCACCAGCTTCACGTGGTGGGGAACCAGCGTGCAGCAAGTTTTCTAGCATGTAGGGCAGCCTATATTGCACTGCATTGCGTTTTCTCCACTGGAAGGGCACTCTGAAGAGCACTTTATCATGTTTTCTCCACTGGAAGGGCACTCTAGAGGCAACTTTATCATGTTATCTCCACTGGAGGGGCACTCTGGAGGGCACTTTATCATGTTTTCTCCACTGGAAGGGCATTCTGGAGGGCACTTTATCATGTTTTTTCCACTGGAAGGACACCCTAAAGGGCACTTAATCATTATTTTTTCTACTGGAGGGCACCCTAGAGGACAGTTTATCATGTTTTCTACACTGGAAGGACCCCTAGAGGGCACTTATATCGCATTTTCTTCCTTTTGGTATTTAGTATTTACAACTTGGGTCTTATTTTTGTCATTTTTGTAGTCATTACCATCAGTTTAGATACCACCTCAGTTTTGCCTCCAAATAAAGTGTTTTATTCTAAACCACTTAATTTGAAGGTAAAACTGAAAGTGAAGGGAAATCAAAGTATAGTTGTACTGCAATACCAAATGCAGCCACTTTACGCCAAAATCACCTCACAGCCCAGCGCTGTTCCTAGGGGCATGGTACGATCTAATAAAAAGGCATTATACACACTAACAACAAGCCCTCATTGCACAGGAAAAGTGTGCACAACACGGCAAGCATGGTAAGTCAAAGTTTAACTAGGAATAATAAAGGAAAGATGGCCACATAATACCCAAGTTGTAATAAATAGGCATTCTGCTTTAAATCAGGCTTTATGTTTCTTTACGTCCTCACACAAAGGGCCTGTGTACTGTAGGACAGATCAAACAAACAGATGCACATAATATCATATAATCACCACAGCTCTCCCAAGACACTAACCCAGCATGACGTACACGTCAGACAGCCTGTCGAGATCATTGTTGTGCATCTCACCATGTTTACATGTTTTCATTCAGCTTTCAAATATTGACACATGGGAATGACTGTCTCATGATTCATGATGGTGATTCATAGTGTATAATATGACTGTGAGTGGAACCAATATGCTTCAACACGCCCCCTAAACAGACCTCTTATTGTCAGTGTTACATTGTGTTGAATGATAACTGAATTTTCTGGCTTTAATATCGCAAGTGCTTTTATATGATCCATCAAAGACAGTTTGCTCTTTCAATCAATTTTACTGTGATATTAATGCTGCGGAGCGGCTCTGACATTGCTTGTTCCCGTTTAAACGGCTGCTGCCGTGGCAGCAGATGAGATAATTCTTCGTGATATAGCTCACCTAAGGCCATGGATCTTAATGAGGCTGCATTATAACGGCATTACCTTTTGCCTAATTAAAATGAGGGAAAGTAACACAACGAGCATTTATCTTCGGCCCTTGGCTGTAGACTCATATGGGTGTGCACACAATGTACACACATGCACACTTTCACAAAGAGTAACCAGGTTTTCATTGAATAGGGAAATGATACTGAAATAAATGGATGAAATTCAGGAATGTAATTGAATCCTCCGGCTTTGAGTCGTGTCTGATGGATTATGGTATCGGTTATGGGATTATTGGCTTTGGATGGATCATCTTTTAGTAATGATGAGTGTGTGTTTGTGTGTGTGTGTGTGTGTGTGTGTGTGCGTGTGTCTGTCTGTGTATGTCTTTGAACTGATGACACAGCGCTGCCTTTTTCTCTCAGATGTTCTCACCCTGTTCACTTTCTCTCTCATCAGGAGCTCTGTTTGATGAGACCAGTTGCCGGGAATATACATATATTAATATATAATATAATATCAAGTACACAGACACGGACACACACACACACACACACTGCTTTATTGCCTGTAGCGTAGAGTCACTATATTGCAGTGTTGTGTTAATCAGTGCAGTAGTCAGCTGGCTGACCATATCTTGACAGCCTGTGGTAGTCAGAAATGGAAGGAAACACATATCCTCACGCAGATGTGTAATTTAAGACTCTCGCACACACACAGTCCTGAAAGGAGGGTTGTTCAAGTGCTCTGTGGTTCTGGTAGTGGTACTACATAATAGAGCCGTTTTGATTGAGGGAGTCAGATTTGTTAAATAAAAAGAAATCAACTGGTAAATCAGTTAAATCAAAGTCAATGAGCCAGTGTTGCTTTAAACAAGTTATTTTGATACAGCTGATTGCAGAATTTAATGCATTATTTAACATTTCTTTAACAGCAATTTGAGGTTTTATCTAGAAGAATCTCAGCATTGTGCTTTAAGGCAGGAGTTCTCACAATTTTTGGGGCCAGTGACCCCTTACAGGGCAGAACATTTTCCATGGACCGCTTCACACTGATTAAACATATGCTTACTACTATTTGTACACTTGGATGTCATTGGAACTATTTTTATTCTAAAACTTTTCAACCTAAATACTTCAGACTTGTTTCATAGTGATAAACAGAAACACACATTTCAATTTGAATCATGTTAATACCACTTATTATCTGACTGGTCAATCACGGCGTTCTACGATCTGTTATTGCTTTATACCAGACCGTTGCTATGTATAACAGAGCGTTGTTATGGCCGCAGTTCTGATGTCGGATTCGGGTGGACAATTTTTTGTGTCAAATTATTGATCTCTTAAGTAAGTAGCCGTGTAATAAGCGGTATAATGAACAGCTAGCAGGTCATTGTTGTGAAATAAACCCCTTCAGATGATGCATCGCCTTGTCGGGATTTTCACAACAGTGACCGGTTTGCTGTACATTATCCCTTACTTATATTCTTTTAAACAGAGGGTCATTTTATTAAAATTGCATTTGGACTCAACTTAACAGGATTTACTTTTCAAGTACTTTTCAAGTACTTAATCTTAAAAGCTTTCAGAAAATGAACAGTAGCAAGATTGGCATAATCCTACTAAATCCAGATGTTTAAACACCAGTCTAAATTAGAGTGAGCAACTGATTCATGACAGATTGATGTGCAACAATTATTTCTTTTCTATTGGCCCCAAGCTAACGTGGGTGGGAGTATATGGACACAATATGCTTGTTTTATTGCCGCAAATGGTCCCCATCTGTCGATATGCACTTTTTAATCATACAGCCCAATTTTATAATTCATAGCTAATTATTTCGCGGACCCCCTGGCAGAGTGCCACGGACCCCTGGGGGTCCCCGGACCTCACTTTGAGAATCACTGCTTTAGGGAACTTTAATGGTATAAACCATTTGTGACACTAAATACAACCCTTTTCGTTGAGCATGTTTACTATTTTCTCCACTAGATCTTTGAACATTTTTGTGACAAATCATGAAATGCATCTTTGATTTGACAGTAAGCCTAGACGCTCCAGGAAACATTTTGAGAGAACAATGTGAAATTACAGTGTAGCTGACAACCGCCCCTCCGTGCTCCATCTCTGAACAAATCTGAACTACCCTACATCACACAAGTCAGGCTTTTGATGTCCTCTGTTTCTGTGTAAATGTTTGTGTCGGTGTGATTGTTAGGTGTGACATATGGCTTTGTTTAGGTGTGTGTTTGATCTCCTGACAGCTAGAGCAGGTGTGCGTGTGCGGGGCGGGGATAATCACCATCTTGTGACTCAAAGGGACAGATCTGGAGGCTACGTGTGCACATGCATGTTCAGTCACTCAAACATTTCACACATCTATTCATACGAAGCACTTTCTTTCCCTGGCAGTCTTTTTTGATGATGTTCTTTTTGATTTATCTTTTTTCTGTTCACGCTTCACCTATTCTGTCTTTCCGTCTGTCTCTTCCAGGTAAATCCTACACCATGATTGGCCGTGATGACTCTCTCCAGACTCTGGGTATAATCCCCTGTGCCATCTCCTGGTTGTTTAAGCTCATCAATGAGAGGAAGGAGAAAACAGGAGCTCGCTTCTCTGTTCGCGTCTCTGCAGTCGAGGTCAGTGTCACTGGCGAGACCTCAATTTGAAAGATTCCTTTCAGAGTTAAACGGGTGCCATTACTGAGACAGAAAGGAGGCTACTAACAGTCTCTTTTCTAAGTGGTAGTGGCATCGTTTCTGACACCAGTTGCCTATAAGTGTAATATTAACTGTTTACTTGCCATCACAAGTAATGACTTCTCTCTGATAAGGTTTTAATAAAGGCCAGACTCTACCTTTAAAGCAGCAGTAGGTAGAAATGGAGCCAATATGATTAAAACAAATTATTTCTATAAAACGGTCACTATATCCTGACAGTAGTGCATGAGACAGGTAATCTGAAAACAATCATGTGCCTCAGTGTCCTCCGGTGCTCCTAATGGCTTCTGCAAGATTTTACAGACTGGAGGAAAACAACCAATCAGAGCCAAGCTAGAGTCTGCCGTCCCTGAGCAGCTGTCAATCATTCGTAAACTCCTAATCAAACGGTCAAACTAGGAGGCACTGATCAAATATGAATGAATATTCTGTTACTGTAATGACTATTTCTCTCCTCAAATGTTTTCAGAAACATCTTGTAGTGTACTGTTTAGCTGTAAAATGAGAAAGTTTGTGACCCGGCAGCCATGTTGAGATCAGTTGAGGAAATACCAAGCACCGCCCATCAGCCGGAGCACAGCCAATAGGAACGCTCCCTCTCTGAAATGACCTGTGATTGGCCAAAGTCTCCTGTCACTGGCCTGAAAACAGAGCCATGAGGAAGTACAGAAGTCTAGTTATCTCTCAGAACACTTGAATTACAATATGCTCAAAGGTTTTATGGAATTTTTGCCCAATGATGCCAAAAACTGCAGGTTTAAAAATGGTCTCGGTGGTGTGCGTGTGTGTGTGTGTAGGTTTGGGGAAAAGAGGAGAACCTTAAGGACCTGCTGTCTGAAGTAGCTACAGGCAGTTTACAGGATGGACAGTCACCTGGAGTCTACCTGTTTGAGGACCCCATCTGTGGCATGCAGGTACTGTGCAGACACACACAAATACACACATTTAAACACACTGCAGCTGATGGTAGTGTTTGATTATGTATTGTGGCTGCTGTAGATTAAATCCTGCGAGAGTGTGTATTGAACAGCCTCGGGCCTTGTATCAATATGCCTTACCATTGTTTTTTTAGCCTCAGGCAGTTCTCTGTTGTCCTAGCTACTGTGGGATGTGCACGCCTGCTCATGCATGCACTCACCTCGGAGCAGCAGATACAATATGATAGCTTTAGTATGCTATTACAGTCACTTTTCTTCCAGAATAAACCAGGCATCTTTCAAAACACTGGGTTCAGAAATAGCTGTTTTACATGAAATAGTGTTGCAGCTTCTGATCGGCTACATCAGAATCAAAGAAGAACAAGTGTAAAGACTTGATGACACAAACAAAAATGGAAGAATAACTAGTAAATATATATTTTTTATATTCAAGCTTTTTTTGAATTTACTGATTGCTAAACAATCCACTGTAATGAGCGTGATTCAGACGACAAAAGGCTACTTACGTGACCCCTAAATCTAATCACCATTATAATTATTGTTATCATCGTCATTCATTTTAAGGTATTATCTACATACTGTGGCAGGCTGATAGTGTGTGCATGTAGAAGAGCACCACAACCAACTGAGTGACAGAGGGTGAACTAATATGTGTGTGTGTGGCACTGCTGTTTTATGTTTATAGGATTATAGGGTGTGATACAAGAACATCTGTGTAATCCTTAACTAATCTAACATAATCTCATCAGTAATGATATCCTGCAGTACAACACACACACACACACTCTCCATCTCTCTTATTCACTTCTGCCTCCCTCTTTCTGTCGCCCATACCTGCAGACAAATTAGAAAAAGCTTTATTTGAATATATATCAATCAGCATTATCAGTGTTTGGTAAATCAAGCCTCAGCTAAGATTAAACAGTACCTTCCCTCTAGTCTGGCTCTTGGTCCTCCTTCATATTCACACAGTTTCTTTCCTCCCACCCATCCTCCAGCTCCAGAACCAGTCTGAACTGCGTGCTCCGACCCCGGAGAAGGCAGCCTGGTTTCTGGATGCAGCCATAGCAGCTCGCCACAGTAGCCAACGCCCCAACACCACCGAAGAAGAGCACAGGAACTCACACATGCTGTTTACGTTACACATATACCAGTATCGCATGGAAAAGACAGGCAAAGGAGGAAGTAAGTACTGTTTGTTCAAATGTCATTATTAACATTAACACACAACAACAAACTACTACTACACACTATTCATCACATCACACATTGCCTGCTGTGAGTCCTACATCTGATAATCATGTTAGAATAAAAGCAGCTGCAAACAGGCTGTTTACTATTGAAATATTGCTTCACCATGTGGAACACAAAGCGAGGAGTGAGTGTACACAACAATGATAGATAGATCAATGTATTTACCTAAAGTCACTGTGGATAAATAGGGAGACAGAGTTGTGCACATACATACTGTATGATCCTGATATACAGTAGATTCTTTGTTTAGATTGATTCATATATTCATATCACACATGCACTCATGTCTACATCAATAACTGTATGTGTGTTTGTCTGTATGTACGCATGTGTGTATGCCAAGGTTATAATAGTTTTTTAATTTTCAATTAGTTTCTATTTTATTTTAGTTTTGATTTTTTTCATTTCATTTTAGTCTAGTTTTAGTTTGCGTTTAGTAGTGTGTTTGCTAGTTTTAGTTTAATTTCAGTTTTTCAGAAAGGTTTAGTTTTTAGTTATTTAGTTTTACAGTAGTTTTAGTTTGTTTATGTTATAGCTAAGTATAATGTCTCAGAGGTATGTAGCTACATACACATACAAAGTACATGATTGGAGAATTGTGTAGGAATGGCCATAATGTTTAATCTTCACGCTTTAGTGTTCGATGTGAAGTGATTGTGACACATTGATATCTCCTGGAAGGTCAAGAACATTCAATTTCTGTGGTTCAATGTCACGAGAGTTGATGGAAATTCATGCCGTCTCCTTTTTTTCAGCAGCAGCAAAAAACTAAAAGTGAAATGAATTTACGTTTATTTTTATTTTATTTTCACTAGTTTTTTAACCAGATAATATTGTTTCAGTTTAGTTTTAGTTTTTATTCAGTTTACTAACAATATTTGTCACTGCTTATTTTCATTTTAGTTTCAGTTTTAGTTTACTATAATAACCCTGGTGTATACATGCAGGCACTGAGGATGTTTGAGGAAGACATAAACAAATAATGTGGGACCACAACATATCTTCAGCTATGTTTGCTTCACATAATTGCAATTTTTGATAATCTTAACCTTTAGAGAACTAGTTTTACCATTAGATTTCTACAGAATTTAGAAAAACTCAAGCTACAACCATCGGTCCTGTTGGTACACATTCTTATGATTAATTTAGGAGATTATCTATATTGAGGGGTACATTCAATCGTTGTACTCTCTAACTAACTGGTCTATACTCCTGAAAATACCAACACAGAAATTGTTTGTTTGTTTATGATATAGTTAACTAGTTCAATATCTTCCATCACAAATCAAGTCATCTCTTTATTGAGCACCTTTTAAAGGCTCATTAGGATTTTTTGTGGTAAACTTACAGAATGATCACTACATAAATACAAGACTGTTTTTCATATTAAATGTTGCCTCGACTTTATTCTATTACTTATCTTTTCACCCCCTCTCTTGTATCCGTACCCCTTACCATTTTCTCACTTTGCTAGTGTCAGGAGGTCGCAGTCGCCTCCACCTGCTGGACCTTGGCAGCTGTGATGTCAAAGTACTTGGAGGAGTAGGAGGAGGAGGAGGAGGAGGAGGAGGAGGAGGAGCTGGAAAAAGCAGGGACAACTCTTCACCCAGCTCGGCCCCTCTGTGCCTTTCTCTATCTGCCCTCGGCAACGTGATCCTGGCCCTGGTCAACGGGAGCAAGCACATCCCATACAAGTAAGGTGGTGGGTGTATGTGTGTGTGAGGAGAGGAGAGGAGAGGAGAGGAGAGAGGAGGAGAGGAGGGTGAAGGGTGTAATGAGGAGGAAAGCAGGATGTATTGGAGCTGGAGGAGAGGAAAGCAAATGAGAGATCTCTTAAGTTGCTCCAGGTTTCGGGGACTTAATGTTATAAACAACAACAGCTGCTGTTACATATTCATCATATTCACTTTGCTGGTTAACTGACTGGCAGTGAGAACAAGGAGAGAGAGGAGAGACGGAGAGATAACACCGACAGAGACTGCAGCCAGACATAAACAGTAGACTAATAAAATAAAATAAAATAAAATGAAACAGGAAAACAATCACAATTGCTGTAGTAACATTTAGTATGCCCAGTTAGTACACAGTATGCACAGTAACTATATGGACCGAACTGTGAGTGTCCTCATTTTACCTTATCATCCATTAATTCCTCTTTTCTTCCCTCCTTCCTTCTTCCTCCTCCACTCTCCTTAAGGGCTTTGCAGCTCTGTGCTTCTCGCTGGGTTAATTTAATCACCAGCTTTCGCATTTACATTGCAAAACAACCTGCTACCTAACACTGAAGCTGCAAGCAAAGCTGAGCTGAGTCTGGTTTGGCACTGGTGACTCAGGCTGTTGTCGGATTGTCAGGGGATTTGGACTGGTTTAGCAATGTATGCAGTGTTACTGCCACTTCTCTAGAAGCAAGGATCATCAACATAACGGTCGCCACAGAGTCACAAGTCACTGAGCGAAGGCCATGGAGCACAAGCCAACGTGGATATCAGTGGAGAAGGGTGGAGTGTGTCACTACAGTCAGGAAGATATATGAGACTACCTAATAGCTATTGAATAAAACATTTGGCTGGTGGTGTTTTTGAGCTCAATTATCTTCTTCTTTGGAATATAAGAGAAAGATGGGTCAGTGTCATCATACAGTACAAGGATTTGAAGGTAGCTAGCATTTGGACTAATCTAAACAGCACTAGAGAAACAAGACCAGAGTCTACAGCAATACTAGCAGCTCTGTGAGGCCGTACAAGTAGGCTTTGAGCTAAATTTAAACATGTTAGCAATGACACTGTTAAGCAGGTAAGGCAGCAGATAATATACATTGTTAACCATCTGAGTTTAGCATGCTAAAAGGATCTAATTAGCACTAAATACAAAGTAGGTACAGCTGGGGCTGATGGGAATGTCATTCATTTTGTAGGTATAGAGTACTGCAGGGATGACATATTTTTGTATACCAACCAGGAAGTTAGCATCACCCTGGTTCCTTCAACAAAAAGCCAATGGGATCTTTCCATTGGGTTTTAGATTATTGCAGAAATTAAGCTCTGTGGCAAATAAACGTTTATGATACTTACACGTTTTGATCAACAAGATAATCTCCACAAATGAACACCACTTTTATGATTTTTGAAGTGTAAATGCGATCGGCAGAAGTAAAAAGCTAACGTTTGGCTATAGACAAACTACATCACGGTCTCATGAACGCGAGTATACACAACGAGGCTGTAAAGGCGGACGAGCCAGCGTGCTGATGCTTTGTAGTCTCATTTAGCCACTTGTTAGCAAGCATCTTTTTAAGACATGTAAAAGCTTCAAAATTCACGAGTGGGATATTTACTGACTGTATTTTATATCGAGGAACAAAACGTTGAAATATCTTATGCTTGCGTTAAGCACAGACCTTATTTCAGCATCTAACTAAAAACTCATTAAAAAGACCCATTGACTTCCTGACAAGGGAACCGGAAGTGCTAAAATGCTAACTCATTTCAGAGTTTTAGGACTACTTCCTGCACCACTCTATTTGGTCTTAAAGCAAAGTATTCAACAATGTGAAATTTTGAGGATCATAGGTTTTTACAATTCATCCTATGGGGACCATGAATGTCCAAAATGTACCAACATTTTTGCCACATCATCTTGTAGATGTTGAGATATTTCACTGTATAAGTCAAAATGTTAAACAGCTGGTGGTGCTAAAGAGGAAAAGTATCTTTTTCATCAATGTCATGAGGATTAACCCTCAGGGCATCATGGATATCTGTACCAAATTTCATGGCAATCCATCCAATAGTTGTTGAGAAATTTCACTAGAATTAAAAAATGTCAACCCCATGGTGGTGTTAGTGGAAAAGTCAGGGGATCACCAAAGTCATACTGTAGGTTTAATCATCTGGGATCATGAACGCCATTTGATAGTTGTTGAGATATATCTGGACCAAAGAGATGGACCAAATGACCAACTGACTAACCGTATGACAGTTACAGTCTTTCCTGGGATGTGACAATATTGGAAGCAAAACCAAAATGTGTTAAAATCCAGTTTTTGAGTCCAATAATTCTGCTCCATTCATTTCATCACAGTTAAAGCCTGTCTCCCGGTGTTTCATTACTTTTGGGAGAGCGTCCCGTCCTGTTCTTATAATCCGAGTCCTGTTCCAGTACTGTTGCTAGGTAACCAGTGATTTTATGCCAGTTGATCAGTAGACATTGTCGTGTGTTTGTAGCTTCCCAGTTCATGAAAAAAAAAAGGGGCAGACAGTTGTCTGTTACCACAAAATCAACGCTTTGGCTCTCTCCCAGACATGAATCCAAGCATCTCAGCGTGATGCCAGACAGACAGACAACATTTCAGCCACAACATGGAGATTTAAAGGCTCTTCTCACATTCAGTAAACATCACCCTTTCCCATCAGGGACGCTCTACAGCTCCTTGTCCAAGAAATCAGACCACTTCCATCTGGTTTGCTGTATCTCTCTCTTGGCAAACTCATACAGCTCCCTAAATATATCCACTGACACCCCCACTCCTACACTGTCTGGAGTTTGTCATACAAGACACTACAGGGACACAGTCAAGCACTCCAATATCCCGTTGGACCGTTGCAATTGTTAGCAATAGAAGCATAGAAATTCAAGCGCACTCCAGGAAAGTCTCTCTTAATTTATAAACTCAGTCATACATAAGTACAAATCTGCTTCTTAAGGTCCTAATATTATCTTGTAATAATGGTCGATTTAGATGCTGCTTTCATGATAGGATAGTTTTAATCATAGAGAGCATCATGTAGTCTTCCCTGGAAAAAAAAAAAACGGTAATAAATCTAGCACAGGCTGGGAGGTAAGATCTAATCCAAAGTCCCCAGCACTTGAATTAACATGCAAATGAATACTTCATGAGTCATGAATTTACCTACTTTAATCTCAGAGAGAGATCTAGAGATAGAGATAGACCGAGGCAGGAGAGAGAGAAGGGTTTGTTGAAGCCTGAGGCAGCAAACAGAGAAAGAGAGGAGAGGAGTGAAGCATCGATGAGGAAGAAGAGGTCAAGATAGGAGTGTACAGTATACGTAACGTGTGTGTATGTATCTGTGTGCATGTGAATGTACACATACGTGTGTGTGAGACATGCCTGCAGGCTGTATTTTTAGGAAAGGGGGACAGCAGCGTGAGGTAGTGGGCCACAGAGGAGCTTTACTCACTGTCAGCCTGCAGGCCTCACACACACATGAACACACACACCCACACACACACAAAAGGCTATGAATGATTGCAGTAGCCCACCCAGGAGAAAGTCTTTTCTTAAACACACAGCCTACTTTTATTCTCCCATCTGCTGGCATAATCTCTCAGGGAGATAGATCATCTCCCAATATTAGACTACATAATATCCAGAGTGCTTCTTTTAAGACTGTGTTAGCTTTCACCTGAAATACAAACCTTTAAGCAGCACTGATCAATAAACATAATCAACAATTACCTTTTGAATCTTTCAGCTGCATCGATATGAACATGTTAGTCTAGTGTTGTGTCATTATTACGTAGACTGAAGCCAAGACGAGTTATTAATAATCTTTTGTCAAATGTCATATGTGTGTGGGTGCCTGTTGGAGAATCGACCAGTTTCGTCACATGTTTGAGTGACTGCGTGCGTTCCCAACGTGTCTTTCGTGCTCACATCTCGGTGTATGTGTGTTACCAGGGACAGCAAGCTGACCATGTTGCTAAGGGAGTCGCTAGGCAACATGAACTGCCGGACCACCATGATTGCTCACATCTCTGCCTCACCCAGAGATTTCTCGGAAACCCTTTCCACCATCCAGATTGCTTCCCGCGTCCTCCGCATGAAAAAGAAGAAAACTAAAGTCACAGTGGTGAGTTTGAATCTCATAAAACTAAAACTTTAGGTACATTAAGTTCAAGGTAAAGACAACTACAGTCACTGTCAAGATGCTTAAAACAGATGAACATTTAAGTGTTGTTAATTAATGACATCCTGATCATAATCTAGACATTGCACTGCATAATGTTTTATTTCCGGAGTTCATGTGCATTTTGTCACCTCCTCTCCCTTTCCATCATGACACCTTCACTTCTCACGCTCACTTATTTCAAAATTGTTCAGCTGAAGAAAAAGGTTGTGAGGGCTCCAGAGCTCTAAAGACACAAATAAAACTGAAGTCAGTAGATATCGTAAAATGGCAGTTTGTGATAGAGATAGGAATGAATTAAATTAAAGTTCTTATCTTACTTGGCGCAAGATGCATTACCAGGATCTGTGTGGATGTCATCCTTTTCTCTCTCTTCTCCATCTTTCCCGTCTCTCTCTGGTGTGAACTGTCAATTAAAGGCAAAAAAAGAAACATGCTCTGCGAATCTAAAAAGGGAATATTTTCTCTCTCACCACCTACTCCGTGTCTGTCTCCATCCCTCCTCAGCAATACACGTCCAGCTCCTCTGGAGGAGAGAGCTCCTGCGAGGAGGGTCGCATGCGTCGTCCGACCCATCTGCGGCCTTTCCATCACCGCGGTGACACCGACTCTGACCTCCCGTTGCTGCGACTGTCCAGTGACCCTGACGAATATTCGAGCAGCGAGCAGTCATGTGACACGGTGATCTACGTGGGCCCGAATGGGGCTGCGGTGTCGGATAGAGAGCTGACAGACAATGAGGGGCCGCCAGAATTTGTACCGATTATTCCCGCTTTGCTTCGAGGTAAAACGTCAGAGCAGCATCAAACACAAAGTCAGGCAGCAGGAGCCCAGAGCAAGGTAATTTAACTATATTTACATTTAGAGTTCACACAATCAGCAGTAATCTTACAAATATTTGTTGCAGAGAAACACTTATGTCTTCATGTTTTCTGCTCCAACAGGTTCAGTCTCAACCAGAGGACCAACCCAGTGGCCCCTCTCAGCCTCAGCCCTCTCAGTCACTGCTGGGGCAGCCGTTGGCTCCCGTCCCAGAGGAAGGAGCCGAGTGCCTGAAATGCAACACCTTCGCTGAGCTGCAGGAGAGACTGGGCTGCATCGATGGCAGCGAGGAGGTGAGAAGAGATTTCTGTCCTTTTTTTGCTATGATTACAATAAAAACTAAATATACCAGAGAAGAGAAGGAGATGCTGTATTGACGTTTGACAGGTTGCTTGACAAGCTGAACACCATCTATTTAAATGGAAAAAAGGGTTTTGTTTGTATCTACTTAATATTTTCTGCATGTGTCTGCATACCCTTTTGCTTGCTTTCACAGCTTGTGTTTGTGGTGGCAATTTTCCATCCTTTTCAATAAGCATATGCTGCCAATTGTGTTACAAAATAATGCATTTGAAAAGGCATTACCTTATTGTTAATATATTTTGTACAAGACCCCATTATTTGCATGACTCTAATGCAGGTTTTTATGTTTTATTCTCATCCACCACCACTGAAGTTGTCTTGGATAACAGTGTGCTCTTAATTTGAAATAAAGGTGACATAAATGGAGAGAAGTTCCTTTGTGAACAATCAAATCAAAGCATTTATGCTTTTCGTCCATCCTGCCTCATTGTTCAGGTGTCAAAGTTCCCCTTTGAAGAGGTTCCAGCGAGCAAACAAGGAGCCAAACAAGAACCATGTCCATCTTCAGCTGTCCCATCCTCACCTCCTTCTGCACCTGGCTCTCCTGCAGTGTTGGATACAGAAACCAAAACAGGTTAATTCATTCATTACATATACTCTATATACATGTTTTATTACAGCGTCTTTGTGACCAAAAACTGTCTTTGAAGGCTTCTGTAAACTAGCCAAGTCCCATTTTACAGTTCTTGTAAGCTTTGGTCATTCAGAAAACATTGCTCTGTCCAACATCCCACAGGCTCTCCATGTGCTGTAGGAGGTGCAGTGCAGTTCTCCTCCTCCTCCTCAGCAGCAGCAGCCTCCAGGAGGAGGACCAATGACCAGCAGCTGCAGGAGATCAAGGAGGTGGTGGAAGAGGCCGAGCTGGCCCACACGATGATCCACAACCTGGCTCAGAGTTCTGGTTCCCCCATAGTTACTAGTGCCAGGAGCGTTACAGGAAGCAGCAGCATCACCTCTAACCCGCTGCTTAGGACTAAGAGCTCCCTGCATGACAGGTGAGGACAGGTGGAGCTATGTATGAATTGTGTGAGTTTTATTTTCCGTGCATGTGACGAGATGTCTCCTTTACTGTCTCTCTGAACAGCCGTGAGAGTCTGAATTTGGGCGGTAACACTGATGGGAAGGCACGCCCGTTAGGATCGCCACGCCTCGGCATCGCCAGTCTGACCAAAACCGCAGACTACAGGTAAAGTACACAGACATATATAACGTTAACTGTGGACTCCAGTTTTAATGAAAACAACATTTGGAAGATGTCTAAAAAACCTTAATATTGAATATTAATACAAATATTATTTCTTGATGATGTTTTTGTTATTATTATTATATCAAACTGTAAGGAGTTGCATGTAATAAACAGTGATTTGATTCTTGTATTCCTCCTCAGGCCGCCGTCCTCCCCGTCCCAGCGGTGTAAAGTGTACACCCAGAAGGGCGTGATGCCGGCGACGCCCCCTCTGTCCTCACACACTCTTGCTCAGGACGGACAGGCCACAGACGCTTTGACCTCAGACAGTATGTTTCTTTCTACATGTTTATGCTTTAGAGTGGAGTACTGTATTGGTGCTGCTTAAGACTTAATGATGTATGAAAAGTCTGTTATTAGGCGTCCTTACATGCCTCTCCCTCCGGCAGGTAATGTTGTTGCTGTTTTATGCCAAAAGGCGATAACAGCATCTACATAAATGTCTTGAGGCACATAAAATACAGCCACATACTGAGTCGCCTCAGCACAACACTGTTTATCAGTATAACCAGTGGTTCCAAATTGGCATCATAGTGTGAAGCCAATTTCCTTATATTCTGCACTTGGAAAACAAAATTAATCACGACGCCAAATGTGTGTTTGTGATTCTGCAGACAGTCTGGCTGCAGACAGCGGCCGTTCCTCCACAGAGTCCCTGCTGTCCAGGACGTCTCCGGTGGGCATGAGTCCACAAGTCCGAGAGCCAGCTCAGTCTCTGTCTGCCAGCCTGGGATCAGCGGAGACGCTCTGTGACGACGACGTCCCACCGATACCCCTGGACACGCACAGGGATGGTGAGTTCCAGTTGCTATTTTTACACAAGGAGAGGGGGGTGAAATATAAAAATAAGTCATATGCAAAGAAAGAGAAAGAACTATGACGGCAAATATAGGCAATTATTCCCCAAATGTGGTAACTTGGTTCTCAAACTATCCTCCACTTGCAGCCTCGGGACCGGCAGCATCTGTAGGAACAGCTGGACCTCTCTCGCTTGTGGAGGATGAACTGGTGTACACCGTGGCTTCTGGAGGTGAGGAGGACCTCATTGTTACAGCTCTCATGGAGACTCAGGGCCTGACCTGTCGTCCAACGAGCATCATCAGCTTCAAAAGTGACTGTTGCTCTCAAGACGCCTGCGTCATCAGTGCTGCTGAGGATGGATCTGTAGAGGATTACCACATGACTGCAGGTCCTGCAACAACCTCAGGGGTTACGGACGTTGCTGCAATTGCAGAGGTTAGTGTGACTGACTCACTAAGATCATTTGGCATGTGGAAATGTGTTCTAAACTTGAGCTAATGTTCACACATATGGCTGATTTGATCTTATTTGAACCATAAGAACCCTTTTGTACTACTTCACCAGAGCCTAAATCATTTTTTTTTGGATTTCAAAATGCCATACCCAATTTACTTGTGTCCTGCTGTAGGTGGCCATGACCAAGCTGCGGATAGAAGGTGAAGCCTTAGCCTCAGGGATGTCTAACTGTGGTTCACCCATCTCCTCCTGGATGAGTGATCTGAGCATGGGCAGTGAAGCTGACCAGTCTCTCCACAGCTTCAGTCAGTCCCAGAGCCAGCAAGGTGAGGCCCTGGCTGAACCTGAACCCAACCAGAGCCTTTGTTACGAAAGCTGCGGCAGCCCAAGAAGAGGGAGTCTGGAAGGAGAAGTGGTGCTGTCGGAAAACGGGAGTGATAAGGCGACTCCAACCAAAGACAGGCTGAGGAAGCTGCCTCCATCAATGGCTAAAACTAACATCCAAATTCTGGCATTACCTGGTAGCCTCTCTCCCTTCAAGACCACCATTAGTGTGCACCCATGTGTGGCTGTCAAACCCATGGTTATAAAGGAACCAACCATCCTCTCTTCACCCACCAAGTCCAGCTTAATGAAAGACATATTTAAAGCACCACTTTTAGCTTCTATGTCCAGCGAGATGAGCTTTGAAGACCCCTGGTTGAAGCGTGGCATGAAGGAGAGGGAGCTTGTGTGTGAAGTGAAGCCAGAGAAGAGGGACGTAGAGCATTCAAAGTACCAGACTGGAGCTGCGAACGGAGACCACCGGAGCTTCTGCAGGGACGGTAAGCGGGGCAGGACTGGGATTATAATTCAGACTGGGAATTTTTGTGTACTTATGGAGTGTTTGTTTTACACTTGGCATTTCCTCAGAGCTTTGACTCGACTTCTGTTGATCATCATGAAACTCTAGTAGCTATGATCAAGTGTCCTGACAGAACAGATAATATGGGTCTTTATTTCCAGTATTTAAAAACATTGGTGAAGCGCTCGTTCGGAGCGCCTGCCCATCTGGAACGGGCCAATTGCTTGCATTATGGCTGCTTTTACCCGTAAAGTGTGAAGTTGATTGGATGAACGGTTCTCGAGATATGCAAAGGGCAGTCATATATATACATACACAGACAGAGATACCATCCTTTATAGTTAGATAATGCTGCTACAGCGCCACCTATTGACCAAATGGCACCAAACATGTCAATGCTGCATCATTTATTTGGGGCGGCTGTGGCTCAGAAGGTAGAGCAGGTCGTCCACCAATCAGAAGGTCGGCGGTCCGATCCCCGGCTCCTCCGGTCACATGTCGAAGTGTCCTTGAGCAAGACAACTGGGGTTAATTGAGGAAGGGAGGTCAAGGGAGCTTGTGTGTGAAGTGAAGCCAATGAAGCCCTCCCCTGAGCCATCAGTGTGTGAATGAGTATTTAGATTAGATCCTGATGGGCAAAGTTTGCACCTTGCATGGCAGCCTCTGCCATCAGTGTATGAATGTTTGTGTGAATGGGTCGGAAGACTAGAAAAGCGCTATATCTACATGTGTCCACCAAATGTGGTCAGGTCAAAGCGTTTGGGAGATATGACATTTTTTGTAATATAAGCACTGCCCACAGCATTTGAGCTAACTTTCAGGGCCAGCTATAGCAAAACTGTATGGCTCATCAACAATACAAAAGAGTTACTTTTTTCCGGTTTGGTCCAGAGATGTTTTGTAACAAATTTGGCGACAATTGCTCAAAATTTGTAGGAGGAATAGCAAAAAATCTGATTGGGATACAATTCAAAACGGTAGAAGATTAATATAGATGCAAAGGGGTGTGGCTTATATGGATAGATTCGTCTGGACCCACAAAATCCATGAATTTTGTTTCTGAGACTTAGGGTTCAAAGGTTACAGGCCAAAACCTAAAGTTCATTGTTATAGCGTCACCATCGGGCCAAACTGCACCACATTCAACACTGCACTCCCTTTGGTCCTGAGCAATACACCCGCCGAGTGTGAAGTCGATCAGAAGAGCAGCTCTCGAGATATGCGAAGGACATACAGAAAGACAGACGGACAGATTCCGCGCTTTATAGTTTGATGAGGGGTCGTTGCTTTTAAACCACTGACACTTCAATCAGCTGGTCAGTGGCTAGTCTGGGCCTGATGGTAATAAACAGTGAAATGTTGTTTAAAAGTAAAAGATTAACAGGATTCTTAAACTAAGTCTATGTTCTTTCTTATTTGCTATTCTCCCATCACCAGGTGGGGATCATGGCAGCTCTAGTTCAGGAGGTGAGGTTGCGTCGTCTCCAGATTCCTTTAAGAGAGTGGTGGATGGCTGCGAGATGGTCGCTGTTGTTGCCCAGGGAGAATGCCTGACTACTATCTACAGCTCAGATATCCACCGTACTGCCAGTCTTCCCCGCGGTTGGCACCGTCTCAACCGCTACGACGGCTTGGACAATGGAATCGAGTACCGCAATCTTGGCGTCACCACTTCAACCCCCTGCAGTCCCCGCTCCACACTTGACCGCCGGGGGTCAACTGGAAAACAGGGCTTTTTCTCCCACAGGAAGGGGGGAATCCCACCTCTGCCGCCGATACGGAAGTCCAGCCTCGACCAGCGGAACCGAGCAGTCAGCCCTCTCCACCAGCCCAGCCACGGAGCATCATTACTGGGCAGCTCAGCAGATGATGCTGGGATCGCCAGACAACGAGGCTCCAGCATAGACAGCAGCAGACTTTTCAGCGCCAAGTTGGAACAGCTTGCAAACAGAACCAACTCTCTGGGTCGGGTCCACGGCTCCCACGGTGGTTCCCACCACTACGACTGCTTCTCTCTGGAGAGAGGGGCGAGTCTGAGAGGGGGAGGAGGAGGAGGAGGAGGAGGAGGAGGAGTGAGGGGGGACAGCACCATGCCTCGCACTGGGCGCAGTCTCACCCGTGCTGGATCGGTATCTTCTCCAACTGGAAACACCGGCAGCCCCAGTTTCAGTACCAGTCCCGTTCCGAGCAGCGCTCCACAGTCACCAGCCAAAACCAGCGGCCAGTCAAAGATCTCAGCAGTCAGCAAGCTGCTGATGACCAGCAGTCCCAAGGCCAGGAGTCTGTCTGCATCCAGCACTAAAACTCTGAGCTTCTCCACCAAGTCTTTGAGCCAAGCATCCAGCCGCAGCTCTAGCCTTCCTCCTATTGGGAAGGTACAGTAGCAAGGAATTTTTGTTTTACTGTAAATGAACACACGTTTAACAGCTGTAAACTACATGACTCAGCTCATCAGACAAAACTAGAAAAACAACTGTGAGACCTTCCTCCTTGTGCACTTTTAACACAAGAAAACCTGCATCAATATCTCAATGCAAGTAATTCAAGCCATCATGGCCTCCGTTTCTCCTTCCAACCACTTAAGCATCCATTTATGTGTTTCCTCAGCCCCAGAGCTCAGTCCAGAGCCCTCCGCAGCAGCAGGCACCTTCATCTGGATCCTGGTCTACCCAGTCTTTGAGCCGCAGTCGAGGGGGAAGCCTGGCTGCCAAGCTGCCTCTCCGGGCTGTCAACGGTCGAATCTCAGAGCTCCTCCAGGGAAGTGCAGGCACCCGTTCCAGGAGTCATGCCCAGGGAGGTGGCACAGATCCAGCAGAGGAAAGAGGAGTTGGAGGGGCAAGGTTAGCCAGTTTGACTTTATTTCGTTCTACATTTCAAGCATTTAGTAGGACATATCCTAAGCAAAGAATTATGCTGAAATTACGCAAACTGCAAGATTCATAGAGCACTTTATATTAATTGAGTTCATTATATGACAATAAATGGGTTAAACCCTTGTATCCTATTTTCCTGTCCTCAGTGGAGGGGGAGCTGGAGCAGGAAGTGGTGGTAGTGGAGGTGGTAGTGGAGGTGGAGGTGGAGGTGGAGGTGGCGGGGGAGAGGAGAAGGCAACAGTGGTCCAAACGCTGCCCTCCCCCTACAGCAAGATCACAGCTCCCAGAAAAGCACATCGCTGCAGCAGCGGCCATGCTAGTGACAACAGGTAACCTCAAGTTCATTAAATTTGTCACAAAATCCCTTCAGTGCTGCTTAAAGCATATTGTTTTTTTTAATTTATTTTACCTTTAACTGTGATCTCCTTCTGCCTCTAACAGCAGCGTACTGAGCGGCGAGCTGCCCCCGGCCATGGGGAAGACAGCCTTGTTTTACCACAGCGGAGGCAGCAGTGGCTATGAGAGCATGCTGAGAGACAGCAGCGAGAACACAGGAAGCACCTCCTCAGCTCAGGACTCCCTCAGTGAGCACAGCTCAGCCACCACCTCCTCCAGACGGAGCTCCAAGAGCAGCAAGAAGAGCCGGAGCAACACAGGTCACAATTAAACCTATTTTCTAAATATTGCTTCAATGACGTTTTCACTTAATTGGATTATGGAGCATCATGGAGGATGACAAGAGAGGGGATCGGCTTACTACTACTTTATAGGGGGTAAATCTGTCATTTGCCTTAATCAGTAGAGCTACAGCACCCCTTAATTTAGATATGACAAAGCTTTGAGTGTGTTATGAATAACACTTGTGAAAGACATGAACGTACAAGCACCCTGTGGCAACAAAGTCTACAAAATCAAATGAGAACTGTACTCATGGTTCGTTTTCGTGAATGAATAATTAACTTCTCAATCAGTGAACACAAAGCCAAATGCAAAGATGACCACCTGATTTATCCTGTTCTCAATATGTACTAATTTTTTAGCCCACACTCAGCATGCACGCTTAGCTTTTAGAGCTAAAAAGCACCTAAATAATTATTGTATTATGAAATCTATAAAGGTGAAAGCTTTGAGAAAATGTGATCAGAAGACTGCTAAAGCTTTTAAAAAAAAATATATATATATAAAGCTACACAATGAAGATAGAACTGGTAGAAATAATGAGAAAGCAATGAACAGGTCAGGGAAAAGTGAAAGAAGCTGTGGCTGCAGAAGGAGGTTGCAGGTAGGAAAGGTGACCCTGACCACCCATCTGTGAAATGGTAAAGGGAATCTGCTGGTGTGGGCTGTAATGAATATATATTCACCAGAACAGCACACAGAGAGGCTGCTAATGTGCCCGCCAAATTACACTCTACTGGTTAACCACGAGGATGGATATGTGCATAAAATCAGATTGGACAGAGGCAGCTCTTCCTGGTGTGTCTCTGATTATTCTTTTAAATTGGAGTAACCCTTTCCATCCAATGTGTGTACGACGCGGCCTCGCCTTTACTCTCATTTTCCTTTTAACCACAACTGATTCTGTGCTTCAAAGAGAGCATTCCCTGTCAAACTGTCACAAGAAGACAGAAAGGATTACTCTGTTTGTTGTTCAAAATGGATACAACAATTCAGTCCCAATTCAGGCAGACAGAATATAAATAGTAAGAACGGACAGATGTGTCGCAGACTGAAGCAACGTGTGAAGATGTTAGTGCGATCGAAATTTTAATCACATCTCCAGCTGGGTCTCCCTTCATGCTTGATATCCATTAGATTGGATTCACTAACTCTCACATTTTCTTCTATGTCTCTACTTCTCATATATTCCTCTCCCACCTTCTCCACTCTGCAGACACTCATTCTTTCTCTGTCCTCTTATATTCCGCTTCCTACTACCTAATGAAATACTAATGTCTCTGCTTGACCTCTCTGTGCCACAATGAGACCAAAAGACAGCAGCAACCTTATTAAAATCACCACTTTCTCTCTCTCCTCTCTCTCTCTCTCTCTCTTTCTCTCTCTCTCTCTCTCTCTCTCTCTCTCTCTCTCTCTATCTCTCTCTCTCTCTCTCTCACACCTTATCTCTCAGTTCCTGGTGAATCTGATAACTCTCATTCCTACATGGTTGGCAATTTCTATGCAAAGCGTGTGTGCATGTATGAGTGAGTGAGTGTGTGTGTTCATTGTAGCGTAGTGGGCAGATTAGAGAGTGACCTGCTGCTCTTATCTGTGGGCTTCATGAACAGAGACTAAACTTTTTTATCTCACTTCACACTCCATTATCTGTTTCTAGTTCCCTTTCTGCTTTTTCAATCACTCAATGCTTTTCGTTTGTCCTTTCCTTTCTGCCTCCCTCCAGTGATTCATCCATATCCATCTCTTTCCTCTACCACCCATGATCTCTTTCCTCAGCTTACAATATTCTGTTTTTATATCCATGTCCTGTATCGTCCTGTTTTCCTCTGTAAAACACAGCAAACGATAAAGAGTGAACAAGTAGGACAGAGTTTCCCTTTAACTTTGATGAAGACTAGCCACTGATAAAATGCACAATTTACTACAATGCTTTACTTGTGGAAAAATTTAAGAAATACCTATTTTGTGTCATTTGTTTTATTGAGCAGTGTTAGACTAAGCATTGGACAATACTAAATAAATGAATAAGAGAGATGAACGGCTACAGTATATATCACCAAATGTGTTTCTATGTCTGGAAACACACACTATGATAAACTCTGGTGGTGTGTAACACTCATCTTATTTGTTGTTTCAGGCCTCCAGCGTCGCCGTCTGATCCCAGCACTGACCTTGGACTCTTCCTCCTCCTCACCTTCTCACCGCTCCTCCAAACAGGCCATCACTTCCTCTTCTTCCTCCTCCTCCAGCCCAGGTGCATGCTGGGTAGATGGCCCACTGGGGCCCCCAACTCCCTCAAACCTCCGGGGCGCGACCGCAACAACAGAAACCTTCGAGATCAAGGTGTATGAGATAGACGACGTCGAGCGACTGCAGAAGAGGAGAGACAAAGTAGGGGGCAAGGTGAGAGAAGTAAAGTATATCAGAACTCCTTTATTCATCAGTCATTGAACAAAGTACGACGAAACTTAAGTAGAAATCCTGACGGTGCATGCACATACTGTATATCAAATAGTAATACAAATAAAGAAGAGTACAAATATTAGGGCTGTCGAAGTTAACGTGTTGATTCATTTTAACTGCAGTAATTTCTTTAACGCATTAACACAAATTGTGATTGTGATTTTCAGGTTGTAGCGGGCTCCGTTTTAAAGCTAGAGTGTATATATTGGTATCATATGAAACTAGAAAAACCTAATCCATTGGTACCAGCTACACCACACTAGCTTGCTGATAAATAGGCTAAATAATGCTCCAAATTTACGCTAAATTTTGGCAAGGAAAAACTGTCATGGCCATTTTCAAAGGGGTCCCTTGACCTCTGACCTCAAGATATGTGAATGAAAATGAGTTCTATGGGTACCCACGAGTCTCCCCTTCACAGACATGCCCACTTTATGATAATCACATGCAGTTTTGGGCAAATCATAGTCAAGTCAGCACACTGACACACTGACAGCTGTTGTTGCCTGTTGGGCTGCAGTTTGCCATGTTATGATTTGAGCATAGTTTTATGCTAAATGCAGTACCTGTGAGGGTTTCTGGACAATATTTGTCATTATTTTGTGTTGTTAATTGATTTCCAATAATACATATATACTTACATTTGCATAAAGCAGCATATTTGCCCACTCCCATGTTGATTAGAGTTTTGAATACTTCACAAATCTCCCTTTAAGGTACATTTTGAATAGATACAAAAATGTGCGATAAACTTGCGATTAATCATGATTAACTATAAAAAATCATGTGATTAATCGTAATTAGATATTTTAATCGATTGACAGCCCTAAAAATATATATATTATAAATAGAAAACATGTTTTTGCTGTGACCTATAAAAAAACCTGTAAGATATTGCACTTCTGGATATTGCACGTTTGCTGAGTTGTATTGGCTCTATTTACAAGCAATAAATACATACGGGAATAAATATGTACATAGGAATAAACTAAGGTACAGTTGGAATGTAAACATCTACGCAGAGTTCTATATATACAGTATATACAAAATGTAAAACATCTGTGCAGTGTACAATATATACATACATAGAAAAGAAAGGAGGCGGGTGAGGCATGGGTGAGAGGGGGGAAGACAAACCTGAGCTACACGGTGGCTGCATCATTGATAATGATGCAATTTAACAATAACAAGTTTCAACTGGACCACATTTAAGATTTCGGGCTTCAGTTTGTAAAGTGCATCCATCCTATAGAAAATACAGAATGAAGGTTTACATTCCCCTCAAAATATATTACTGTATTAACCACAGTTTTCCTCACAATGTGGTGGATGTCAGTATTCAGTTGGGTCTAGTTTAACTGGAGGTTGTTTTCACCGGCTGTACAGTGAAGGAGGCTGTGTGAGAATTACAAACATGGAAGGTACAGATCAGACTAGAATTCCCCAATCCCCACGGGCAAAAGAAACTCATTCACATACAGTAAAGTGAGGGAAAAGGATAAAATGAGGCTAGGAAAGGTGGGAAAGGAGGGAGAAATAGCAATGTGGAAGAGGGAGCAAATAAAGCAGGAAAGGGTTAAAGAAAGGAGAATATACTGTATGGTGCTACGTGAGAGAGAATGAGAAATGTGGAGAGAGAATTAAAGAAGGTGGAGAGCCAAAGAGCAGAGAAAGAGGCCCAGAGGGCACGATGCATATTGCACTTCATGTCAAAGAAATTGATTTGATGAATAATAGTTGTGGGGCACATTAAAAAGCAATAAGTGTTCTTCTGCTGGACACTGTTGCTGGAGGAGAACAAGAGGAGGAGGAAAAGACAGAGACATAAGAAGTGAAGCTACTGTATTGTGTGTGTTAATGAGGAAAGAGACATAAGAAAAAACATCTCAAGTGAAAAATACAACAGTAAGGATTTTCACGAAAAGAATGAATCAACATTAGCGCTACGTTCTGTATGAATAGTGAGCTTTTTCTTTTAAATAAATCTACATCTATTCCCCTCTGTGTTACTTCATTGTAGAAATTATTAAAAATTCCACAGATTTAGCAGAAATTGAAATAGTTGCAAATGAATGCATGGTGCAGGTTTGTGGGTTTCCACTCTTAAACCTTTATGTATTCAGCGGAGGGAGCATTGTGAGCCTTGGGAGAGAGGATGAGAGAGAAACCCATGAAATATAGATTTTCCCTACAGCAGGCCTTAAGAAAGCCACTTAACCCCCGACCGCTCCAGTGAAGCCGCTCAGTGTCCGAAAGCACTCGACTGCGGTCACACTGAAGGGTCGATGAGGTGCGAATGTATGCAACTGTGTGAATGTTAAGCAGGCTGCTGCTGAAAGAGAGCCACATGTGTTTCACAACACACTCTCTCTGGCTAAGTAAAGGTGAATAAAATCCATATCTGTCCTCTCTCTCTCTCTGTGTGTGTGTGTCAGGAGGTTGTGTACGTCAGTGCCAAGCTCCGTCTGCTGGAACACCGTCAGCAGAGAATCAGTGAGGTCAGAGCCAAGTACCAGTGTCTGAAGAAGGAGCTGGAACAAACCAAACAGTACCTGATGCTGGAGCCGCACAAATGGACCACCGAGTGTAAGTAGGACTCTGACACATCAGGGAGTGTGTATGTGTGTGTGTGTCTTATCATGTATTCTGCACTAGTTGTTCTCAACAGGTTAGAAAATTGTTTTTATGAAATGACTGACATAAATTATTACGCATATTGTCTCTAATGTTTCTTGTCTGTTGAAATTCATTATTTGTTTAAAAAGGTTGAGAATAGGTGTTTACACTTATTCTTTTTATCAATCATGTGCGGTCTTAAAAGAAAGTATTTAAAGTCCCAGGGAAGCGGAAGTTAGAGCGTCTTTGGCTTCTGCACTGAGAGTGTTCCCGAGTGAAACAGAGTATTTGAGCGGTGTACAGTTACAAGAGGGCTCTAAATGAAATCCTTCGCATTTGATTGGACCGCTAAAAAGTGGCGGGCTTAGAATGTAGCGCGATACGGAGCTACAGCACACACCTTGTTTGTCGCTAAAAGTTGCAGATTGATTGATGGATGGACGTCATGATATTATTGGTTGGTACTATCTTACGTAAGCACACGTCAAATTTTGTTTTACAGGAAGAAAAGATGATTGGATTTTGATGTAAAAATATGAATAAATTGATTTTTGAATTTTCTTTGCATATTTTGTTATATAGGTGCACAATATGACTAGAGAGGTGATCTAACAGGGTTAAAAAGGCATTTTTCATTTCATCTCGACTTAGAGAACAATGAAAACACCAAAACCAACAAAGTGTAAGTCTGACTCAATACTTTCCGACTTCCCTACCCTGTTTGTGGATTGTGGACCCAAGACCAGTGGTTCCTTCCATAGACTGTATATAACAAGTGGACAAAGTCACCGTGATGTCACCCGTTGGTTTGTGGCCTGCAGTTTTGATGCCTTGAGTTCGGCATTTTGGCATCTTGGTTTTTGGGCGTCGCCGTCTTGTTTTTTTGCAACCAGAAGTAACATGAGAGGGTGGAGCTAAGTACAACCGAACACTGAATAAGACATTTTTAGGTGACCAAAATGTCGTGGTAGAAACCTGTGAATCACAAGGTAGCCACGCCCTAAAGCATTGCCTGCGTTATGGTCTATTTGACTCTAAATGGAACCATAATTTACTAAATGAACATCATGCTGTGCTGAAGAAGACTTGAAACAAGCGATCAAGACCATAAACCCGTGTTTACAATGTTTACTGAGGTAATCAATCAAGTGAGAAGTAGGGTCATTTTCTCATAGACTTCTATACAATCAGACTTCTTTTGTCTTTTTTGACAAATATTGAAAATCACCAGACTTTAAAATGAGTTCTATACTCATAAACAGAGTATGTATAACGGTGTTTTAGCAAAGTGTGTCACCTTTGTATCTCTGCCTGTCTGTCCCTGTTCAGTTGAGCTACAGCAGGCCTACGAAGTGGACTCACTGGAGTATCTGGAAGCTCTGGAGATCGTGACAGACAAACTGGAGACCAGAGTCAACTTCTGCAAAGCTCACCTCATGATGATCACCTGCTTCGACGTCTCCTCAAGACATCGGTAGACGGATGGAGGGATGGAGAGCCGGGGAGCTGGAGGACGGAGAGGCAGACATACAGCTGGACTCAATTAGATGTCAACATTTGGACCCTTTACCCACCGATTAATAAAACACCTTTAGAAAATATCTCCTGAACAAATACATCTCGTTAGATGACTGGATAGTTGGAAGGAGGGATACAGGGATGGACAACGATCTGCCTGTCTCCTCCAGATGTAAGTAGGCAGAGGGACAGGTGGATGGAGAGATGGAGGGATAAAAGTAATGGAGATATATAGAATTATTTAACAGGCCAACAGACAGATGAGTCTGTTGATTTTTTTTTAACAGCATCTAATGAACGGGCCACTTTGAATTAGATATGGCAGACAGATGGTTCTGAGACTGAAAAGAAATATCAAACATAACCAAGTGAAGGTTTTCCAGAGAAGTGAATAATTAGACCGCTGAGACACAAACAAGGATAAAGAAGAGTTGCAGCAAAGGAGAAGAACAATTTCTCATCTCCCGTCATTTTAGAAGAGCACTTTTTAGAGTTTTACACAGTTGAGAGAGCCATCGGCTGTAAATACAGAGTGCTGACTACAGAATGGCCTGGTATTGTTGTGCAGTCAATAAAAGAGACTGACCAAGAGAAAGACAGGAGGACAAAGAAAAAAATTATTTAGATAAGTGCCTTGTGAACATTTCAACAATACCAAGACCAATTCTCTTTCTCTCTGAATTTGTGTACATGCAGTCAGTATGGTGCTAGCATAGAAAAAAAAACTAAACACAAAAGATCAGTGTCCTTGGAAAATCTTTGAATTTATAGCCATTTCTGAATGTTTTACTGTGGGTCAATGTTTCACTATATCATAAACAAACTAATACTGTATGTTTGAATGGTCTTTGGTACACTGATGAGAGATGAGACTAAATTTAAACAATTAAAGAAGACCTACAGAACATGGATGACCAAGTCCTCTTTAAAACAACAAAACTGTTGCAAGGACCAAAAATCCAATTTGAAAAAAAACACACAGAGTTATGTGTGTTTAAACAAAGAAAAAAAAAAGCGCCAGTTTCTTGTGGTGTTGTTTTTGACTTTACCCACAAACAGAGCACATCTGAATTTTGACCCCCTGGGGCACACGTACCGCATGTTCCCCCTGATACAGATGTGATGGCTTTTTCATGTTCACAAAGCAATGAAGCGTCTGAACCACACAGGAGTGGAAATGAAAATGTTTTTTCTCTGATCTAGTGTTAAGTACATCCATCGGTCGACTCGGCTGCCTGTCAGACTGACTGACGGGCAGATTGTCTGTTATTTGTATCCGTGTTGTTCTGCTCTATTCTAACTGAATGATTCGTCAATGTGTGTGTTTTATATTAAGGTATCCTTTTTCATTTGAGTGCAATGGGACCACGTAGAGACTATGTGTGATAGTAAGAGAATGGATTTTAAGGTTAAGAGAGATATTTAAGAGTAAATTGTGAGGAAGACCATTGATATAACGTGTGAAAATGTCCTTTTTTAAGGCTTGTATTGGAGCAAAGTAATGAATTTAGACTGGAAATACTTACATGGGACTACAATTATGGTTACAAATGGGCTATTTAACTTGCCCTTTTCTTACAAGGACACACATTATACATTTTAAAAACATATATAAAGGAATGAAAGAGACCTAAAGAAAGAAACGGATGATGACCAAATTAAGAGGCATAGATCTCTGCCTGGTTCCATTTTTTTTGGACGGATAGCAACACTTAAGATTTGTTAATATTATTATCTATGGTGCTTGAGATGTTTATGATCTAAATGTTTGTACAAATATAAATATATGAGAGAGCCCGTTTCCCTCTGAAACACAGAACAATACCCCTCGAATGCTTCTTCTACATCGCTGTCATCACGCCCGTTGTTCACCACCACCACCCTCTCCCTCCGGATGCCTTTTGCCCAGCAGGCAGAGAGCATCATGGGAGATCCTGTTTGTTGTCTGAGAGGTAAAAGGAGGAATAGACATTATGATATTGGTGTGATTTGTCAAAAGCGTCGTAGTGCTAAATTTATCTCGATCCTAATAGAACAAACTCAGTATTTGATCTCTTCCACTGGACTGACACAGAAACTGGAAGTGACTTTAAATGTCTTGATCTTCTCGTGGCTGTAAAGACGTAACAGTCGTTCATTTCATGTGGTGTACACGTACTGTGACAGCCACCAGATAATCCAGTGGGAAATTACCCCAGAAACTGAGATGCTTTTGACAGACTGGACCTATGAAGCGTTTTTCACAGTAGCCCTGCGACACCTCTGAACGCTTCCTGTTTTTATCTCCCAGTTCGCCGTGCCAGTCATGAATGAAGGTTTATTTATTTGAGCTCAGGAGAGCAGAGTCGCTTATTATATGTTCTTATTTATTTACACCTTATGATCTTAAAAGTTACTATGCATTTTAAGAAAAAAAATAACTGTACATACTTTGCTGAGCCCATGTCATATATAAATATATATACTGTACACATATCATATATACGCTCATTTTTATTTTATATACTTTCTGTTGATTTTGTTTGCTCCTGTTGTTCCTGTCGGAGATTTTAATGGGTTTTGGGTTTCCTAAAACATTCACTTCCAGGGTAGTTATGTGGCTCCGTACCAGAACTTAAAAATTACGGCAATTTTTTTTACATTGTGAAGAAGAAAATGTCTTTTAAGTGAAATGCCGGTATATCTTACAGTACTGACTACAGTCTTGTGTAATTAGTAGTGAATGTTTTGGGAACCCCAATCTCTGGATTGGCTAAATGGCCTGTACTTGTTTCCAGATTTAAGATGCTATGTGTGAGGTTTCGTCCTTGATGTGTCACTGCCAAATCTACCCTGGTAACGCTTTATAATTCTAGCAATAATTGTGACAAACACCTGAGGTTTTAGTGGCCCCATATTGTTTATAGCTAACTTAATAGTGCATGTAAAGGTGTCAGGAATAAGGGTTCCTACTAAAAGGGATGCACTAATTCTCAGGTGCTTTAAATAAAATGATTCACAAAATGGTATATGTTATATCAGGTTGTAGCCAGGGAAAAAACAAACAAACAGAAATTGACGTTATGTGCTGATGCGTGTTTTGCTGGAGCGTTCAAGAATTATAATGTGTTATCTGGGTGTCTGACACATAGCATCTTTAAGTTCTTAAGCAGTATTGTATGTTGAAGTCTGGGTCAGGTCACATTTTTCAGAAACAAATTTTATCTGTAGCAGTCAAACCATTTTAATTCTGATCAGTTGTAAGACAGTGATTGAACTGATTAAAACTATTAAATAGAAGAATGAGATATTTCCTAAGAGTTACCCAGCGTTATGACACATGCTCAGTGAAAACCAGTGAATGTGAAGAAGTGTGAGATTTTCACTGAGTGTGTCGTTTCCATGATTCAAGACTGCGATCATAATGTCCTCTGTAGATTTACTGTTTCTGAGAACTGTGGTCTGACACATTGTGTTGATGGAAGAGCAAGATGGAGGGATGTAAATAAAGAAATGTATTGAAAGAGTATCACATCTGATTCGTCATTCTTTTGAACATAGAATAGTCAACAGCCAGACGTCCGACATGCGGTCCGTCCTAATCCCAATGAAATGCCCATGTTTTGCATTAGGACTCAAACACATTATAAAAGATCTACTGGTTATATAACCCGTTCTCATCCTAACTCGTCACATACTGACACTTTATCAGGACCCAATGGCGTCACTTCCTAACGCGCTGGGCTACCCAGGAGGACTGTCTCCTGGGTGAGAGTCCTGTGTTTTTTTTAATCCATCCTCCACCCCTCTCACAGTCTCTCCCTGTGTGGCTTTGTTCAGTCGCTAAAAGCTAAGTGCTTAGTTTGCAATGGACATGTTGCTGTATTCAAAGACTACAACTTGAGCCGTCACTTTGAGACAAAACATGCGGAAAAATACAGAAACCTATCTGGAGATGAGAAGGTGAGGACAGCCGAGGGATTGCTAGCTAAACTACAAAAGCAGCAAGGACTTTTTACAAAGCTGCATGTAACGAAAGAAGGAAATGTAAGTGTTAATGTTAAGTTTTGTTAATGGAAATATTACTACCCAAAACAGTCAGTCCTGTACGGTTAAAAGACTACTGCATATAATGTAATCTTCTTAATAATATGCTGTTTGGAGTGATTTTCAGTATAATAAATGCTGAAAAATAAGTGTGCAGTATGTTTTCTATAATTTAATCTAGTGATAAAATAGAGGTTACGTCTGACAGCATTTGTTTGGCCCCCGGCAACAATCTGGGTTTCTCATGTGGCCCCCCAGGAAAAATAACTGCCCACCCCTGCGCTAAAAAGTGCCTTATGTGTTGGTATCAGATGCCGAGAGCTTGACAAAGCGTCGGTATTTGACGCCCTGGAAATGAGAGCGGGCTGTGAAATACAGCTGGGAGGCAGCCAATAGATGGCTCCATACATAGTGACATAAAAGTCATATGCTATACAACCATATTATCTGTGCTAGAGAAAATGTAAGTTTGATTTCTATCAATCTGTGATGTTAAATTGTTCCAAATAAACAAAGATGAGCCAGGTAACTGCAGAACATGCTCATTGACCTGTTCGCCAGCGTAACAATTCCTGTTGGAATATATAACTTGAGGTTTTATTCCACATTTTAATAACTTCTTTCAATAAGAGGAACTGAAGTATATTTTCAGCCATGTCCTCTATTATGTTTTCTACATCAGCTATTATTTGTTTTGGGGTTCCTCTGTGCCTGTGCAGCAGCCAAATGGATACAATACGAGTTATCCCACCGTCAGGTAGCCTATAGTGTTGATTACTACAAAGCTTCAATGGTTCATTGGTTATTTTTTTAATTTGTGATGATCCAGTTATCTTTGCCAGACATGGCCGAACCCTGTTGCTCCTGTCTTTTCCACAGAATTGATGAAAAGGCTGATCAGCTCACAGAAACTATTTCCACTGCAGCGGCTGAGGTGATGGATGCTAACAACTAAGTTAACTATCAAGTCACTTTTTATAGGGATATTTGAAAAGTCTCCTTCCAAAATTACGCCAACTCTTTCACAAGGACTCCTGGTACTTAATCTTTATAAACCGATGGCTGATGGGTTCTGAGATTGGCTGGTATTAAACTTTACACATCATATTCTTATTGGCTAATGAATTCACACATTTGAAATAAAGTGTTCCACTCCCAAACCTCAAGGAAATGTGCTCGCCTTTGTGTGCCTGTTATGTACTAGATTTCACTGTGTGTGTGTGTGTGTGTGTGTGTGTGTGTGTGTGTGTGTTCATACCTTCACTAGCCTGTAGGCAGCTTCCTAGGTGACATATTGCCCTGTTGAGCCGGCTTTGATCACCCACACACAGCAGGGAACAGGAAGGAGGTGAAGGAAGGAATGGGAGAGAGCGGGAGAGATGAGAGGAGAATAAAGGTAGCAAAAGGGAAATGCAGAGAAAGAGGGAGACGTGTGAGAGAGATTAGAAGTAAAGGATTACATGTTAGAAGAATTGGAGAAGAGAGAGATGGTGTGGAAGAGCTGAAATAAGATGGGTGAGGTTAGGGAGGACAAAATAGAGAGACAAGTGGATTCCTGGAATTTCAGGTTATAAAAAACATTTAATTTGAAAAATATAGTAAGAGGATAATCTCCTGGGTAATTTTGGACGAATAATATGCAATCATCGCTCACCAAATGGGCTATTACTCTCCTTTCTAAACTCATCTATCTGCTAAAATCATTTCAGGCAAGAGTTTAATTTCAGGGAGACTAATTTCTTTGCTAAATTATTCTGAGTTGTTGTTGTTTTTGAGATTGGTACCTACCTGATAATTGTCAGGTCCACTTAGCCTTTGTCTTGAAGTATTCTTGTTTAATACAAGTGAATCTTCTTGGCAGTTTCCCTCTCTAACTACATTTTGTAATCAGGTGCCTGTATGGATTTAGACACTTAAATATGTGCTCGGAAAATGAAAATGACTGAAAGCTGTAAAGAACTAGAGGATGTATTTGTTTATCCCAATCACCTCTTAAATGTTAATCTATCTCCCTTTCTTCTTTTCAAGCAAGAATTTCAAGCACTTTAAATTTGCAGCAGAAAACAAAAGCAAAGCAATGTGGTTTTCAGACATGTTTGTGTGGGACAATGTGGGACACATTAGTTACCAATACTGAGAGGTAGTCTAAAATTTGGATATAATGTCTATCTAACTGTGACATTTGGCAGCAGGCAGTATATGTTTGGCATCACTGGGCAAAAATTTCATAATTACCTTTCAGCATATTGTAATTCAAGTGTTCTGAGAGAAAACTAGACTTCTGCTCCTCCTCATGGCTCTGTTTTCAGGCTTTAGTAAATCTAGCCAGTGACGGGAGACTTTGACCAATCACAGGTCATTTCATTGAGAGAGCGTTCCTATTGGCTGCGCTCCGGTCATGTAACCATAACTTGGCGTTCCTTCACCAGATTTCACAATGGCGGCGGCACAAACTTTCTCATTTTACAGCTAAACAGTACACTACATGATGATTCTGAAAATATTTGAGGCGAGACATAGGCATTAACGTAACATAATATTGATTCATATTTGATCAGCGCTGCCTAGTTTGACCGTTTGGTCGGAGTTTGCAAGTGATTGGCAGTCGGCTCTCATAGACAGCAGGTGGACAGCGGAACTCAGATCAGCTCTTACTGCTTGATTTCCTCCGGTCTGTGAAATCTCGCAGATGCCGTTAGGAGCACCGGAAGACACAGAGGCACATGATTTTTTTCAGGTTACCTGTTTCATGTACTACTGTCACGATATAGCAACCGTTTTATAGAAATAACTTTTTTTAATCAGATTTGCTCCAATCTCGCCTACTTCAGCTCTAAAGAAATATATTTCTACTCTGCCCCTTAGTTTGTAACATCTCTATGCTTCACCTTCTGTAGTTTCACAGTCTTTGTTGTAGCTGCATTTCCTTTTCTTTGTGCTATTTTCCATCATATTCTGCCTAAATCTGCAAAGCGTTTGATTTCGTGGTGAACCTCATTTTACCCGTTAGGCATAGTTTAGCAAAAGTTGTTGAGATCAGGCTTACCGCGGTAGTCGGTGTTACCGGTGTTACACAGTGGTCGGACGTATACCAATTACATTACTCACCCACCGTCCTTTCGCTTTTTTTTATAGAAATAAAACCCATTTAGTTCATTTTGCCGTATCAGCGGCGGCGTGTTATCAATAGATAGTCGGACAACGGACGCTACAATCTGAAAGTGAAAGTCTCAGCTTAGAGTAGCAGCAGTCAGATTTCACACACACGGGACGAGAGAGAATTTACAGGCAAGACGATGGTGGAGGATTTGGTGTCAAAGCGAAAAGCAAAAGCGCCTATTTGGCAATATTTTAGATTTAAACCCAATGCTATAAGGGAACCATAACGTTAATGAGGCAATCGCCCTGCTGAGGAGGGAGCGTTCACAGCCGGTGTGCAAGGCGCAGCTGCGCCAGGTGGAAACCTGCGGCCTCGCAACGAAAGCTCGACTGGAGAGGCCAGACACACAGCCATCCAACGACAAAGATCAAAGTAAGCTCTCTACATATATTGAGCGACGTCTTTTCTTGTAAAATGTCCGGTGTAATCTGTAACACCGGTGTTGTCACAAGTTTGTTAACCGGTGGGAATATTTCCTCACCGTGACATCCTTAGTTGAGACATTTCACTCAAAACCACAAATGTCAACCACACTGTGGCGCTAGATGTAAAATCGGAGAATCACCAAAGTCAGTAGGAGTCATTCTCTGGGGACTATGAATACCTGTAGGACTAAATTTCATGGCAATCATTCAGTCTGGAGTAAAGCGGTGGACCGACCGACCGACTGATAGACAAACCAACATCCCTAGAGCCATGCCGCTAACAAGGCTAAACTCACACCAAAGAAACAAGCAACTTCCCGTTCAACAAGGGCTCAAAGTAAAGTTGAAATGTGTCCAGGAAGCTGCTACTCTTCGGCTCAACAGTCCTCTGGTTTTAAGAGCCTGCTCTGATTATGAAGAAGTCCAATCAAAGATGAAAGAAAGATGGATGGGTGATGAGGACATGGTGAAGATGTGGGGTTAACATGGAGATATGGCTCTTTGTCTCGCTTTTTCATTGTAAGGTGAGATTACTCATGAATATATGGTAATATCCGTCAACTCCTTATCACCGAACCCTGAAACACGAGAAGATAATAGAGAAGCGATACCGGGGATAAAATCTACCGTCTCTGGCTGTTATTACAATATGAAACAGCAACAACTCTTTGTGTGAGGAACAAGCAGCTGAGAGGGGAGAGGAAAAAGTCAACCGGTGGTATTGACCTATTAAAGGGTCAGTTTGTAATTTTATAAAGTGGCATATTCATGCGTAAAATTTGAACAATTTGACATACAAATTAAAAGATTTTTTACAAAACCTTGAACAGAATTAGAAAACTTAGATTTCGATTTCGTTCGTCAAATGTCAATCCTTTTTTAATGAGACCTGACAATCACAGGCTTCAACCGTGTCTCGAATTTTGGTGGTGGTTTACATTTGTATTACAATACGAATGGACCGGGAAGACATGAAGATACAGAGGGAGGGAGAGAGAAAGTGAGAGAGGGTAGCAGGAGGGGAGTAAAGAGAGCATAAAGGCGAGGTGGTGCAGGGGGAGACACAAAGCGAGGGAGTGTCTCAGAAATGAAAGTGAAAATTGAAAATGGGGGAGAGGAAATGGCAGGAGGGTGAGTGAATGAAGATGGGTTAAAACCACTCGGTGTCCTTTTTGTGATTGGCTCAGGCTGCCTGCAGAGACACGCAGCGAAGGAAAGAGACGAATAGTGAATTTAATTTGAAAGCCTTTGGGGAGTGAGAGAGACAGAGAGACAGTGAGTGGCAGAGAGGGAGAAACAGAGGGTTATGGTTAAGCGATAGTAAATCTAATTTGATGGCCGTTAAGAAGTGAGAGAGGAGAAAGGGAGAGGGTGAGAGACAGAAAGAAACAAAGCCAATGAAGTGAGTAATGGAGGCAGGAACAGCAGTATTGTACAGCAGGACAGACTCTTCCACAGACCATTCATCCCACTAGTTTCATTACGGCCCGACTCCATTCAATCTGCACATTCATTTCATTTTATCTTCTCAAGATACAATTAATGAAAATCCCTTCTCTTCTTCCACTCATATTTGGGAGAGGGGGGCTTACTGCCATAACTTCTGTAATTATTGTCAATAATTAAAAAAATTAAATCTAATATTTGTTATGATGAATAACGGTGAACAGAGAATAGTTTAATGCTGACTAATCCAGGAGAGATGAAGGATTTGGGGATTCTGACATGACGGCTATTCCAGTGCTGGGAGAGCAAAACGTTTCAGAAAAGCTAAACCTTTTAGAAACATAAACATAAATATATCTAATATCTATCTAATCCTGCCATAACCCATAGAAACACACATACACACACACACACACACACACACACACACGCACACACACACACACACACACACACAGGGTGTCCCTCACAGAGGAAATGCTGTCATCAGTTTGCAAAGGGTAGACTTTTGGGATTAACATGGGAAGTATGTGTGTGTGTGTGTGTGTGTGTGTGTGAAACCCATCACTACATTCCACCACTGACACACTGCGCTTAACTTGTCACACACAAAAACAGGGATTAACATGGGAAGTGTGTGTGATGGATATGTGTAGAGGAAATATGGATGTTTTGAGAACCTATCTTTACTAAAACAACACCCATACACCCACACACCCACACACACACACACACACACACATCTAGATGGTATGTGAAGATTAAACGCAGGAGACAGAGGCCTACAGCCCCCCCATACAAACACACACACACACACACACACACAAGGACTGGTAACTTTGTATGTCAATAAACTTGAACTGAGCACAATAGGAATATTTTTTATGTATTTTTAGGTGCAGATTAATTGATCAGTGAGTGGTAGGCATATTTCTACTTCGGACAGAGCCAGATTAGCGGTTTCCCCCAACTTCCAGTCTTTACTACATGCTAAGTAATGGATAATGTACGGCAAGCTGGTCATTGTGTAACAAACAAACTCCGCTTTGCGTCAGGGAGCCGCATCAGGGGTTTATTTCACAACAATGACCTGTTAGCTGTACATGATCCTGTTAATTACATGGCTACTTACTTAAGAAATCAATCATTTAAATTTAAATTATGACCAAATACCTGCAAAACTAAATACATTCCCATCAGCCTCAGCTTTACTTTGTGTTTAGTGCTAATCACCAAATATTAGCATGCTAAACTAGCCTATATCTATATACATGTATATCCATAGTTCAAAGCAACGCTGTGCCTAAGTACTGTAGACGTTTGTCTTGTTAATCTGGGTGTAACAAATCTTTATTAATTTCATTCAGTACAAAATGAGAAATTAAGGACAAAGCAATTTTATCGAGAGAATTTCTGATAAACTGTGTAAAAGAATAAAAAATTCAGACGGTGAACATACTCGTTTCAATGTATGACATTCATCAGATATAATTTACAGAAGGCAAAATGTATATTCCTCTACTTTCTGTTCATCTCGTAAATCTGATGTTTGGGATTGGGAAATTAGTCCATGTAATTAAATGTCCAGTCGCAGTTTTTTTCTTTGTTTCCTTTGTTGTGTCTGTGCCTCACTGACTGATGGATGATTGTTGAGCCATCTCAGTGCGGCATTCCTCCATCTTCATCAACAGATCGGTGGTCATGGGGTGATCGTCACCGTGGGTGAGCTTTATGATCTGATAGGCCTGGGAAAGGAGAAATAAACACACTTAAAGAGTGTCTTAGCTGTCATTCCTGCTAATGCTAGAACAATATGGGATAGTACTGTACTGTAGTTGAAAGTTGAACTAGGATGTAACTCTATAAAAATCTAATAGATGTTTAAATAGGAAACTTTGGGTAATTATTTTAATGTAACTTGTGTTTACAACATGTCTAATCACCTCTGTTGCTACACGCCTCCAGACCTCTGCAATCAACTTAAAATGTTATTACTGATAGGAGTGATGGACAATACTATAAAAACAAGATCATTGCTGTATAAAATAGCACTACGCTTTTACTCTTGCAATTTCTGTTCGTCAGTATTTCATCCCTCACACCTGTTTGAATGTGTCCAAAGCGTCGTCGATATGTTCCAGGTAATGCTGCAGCTTTCCAACTCTCATCAGCTGGACTCCGTGGACCGGATGAGGATCAGGGTAGTATTGGCTTTAGAAAGGAGAGAGAGAGAGAGAGGGAAGATAGAGAGACATGGGTGAAAGATAATGTTTTCTGTTAGTTTGGTGCAACTTTTACACAGATCTCTTAATTTAATGTAAATAAATATTATGGTTTTTACTCCTTTTATGCTGTTATTCCTCTGGCATCCTCTTTTGTTATTGCAATTCTCATTCCCTTGTGCTTTTTGCTGGAAAATGCTATATACTGTTTTCCTAAGCTCATATAGGAGCTGTTAATACTTATGTGAAAATGTTTGTAAAACCAAAAGGAGACTCATCAATCATAAACTGTTGTATTACATCAGAGTATCCTCATAAGTTGCTTAGTTTAGTGGCTGTAATGTATAGTCTATCCATCTATCCAGGCCCAGGTCGTGGGATGTCAGCAGGTTAAGCCATGTAGCCCAGTCATCCTTTCCTCCAGCCCCGTCTTCCAGCTCCTCCTGGAAGATCCATCATGATTTACTGCCCAGAAATGCAGAAACAAGCGCTCCCTCTGGTTATACATCGCTGGAAGGCTTCTCCACACAGGACACCCAGAGGGACACGATAAAAAAAACATATAGGCTGGATGGCCATACTCTGATCAGCCCTCCAGTATCCTCTAAAGAGTAAATTGCTGGTCCAATGTGACGAGGATGGATCCCACAATACTCCTTATGAATCTGAGGTTCAACAATCATCCTCTGTCTCCTATCTAACAGCTTGGCATAAGCTTTCCCATAAGCCTCGATAATTGGAGCACACTCTCTGGAACCACCACAGGCACTGTCCTTGAACTCCATATGACATGAAAATATGGAGATCTTTAACTGTTTCTAGGCAGCCATATAAACCAGTCAAAGCATGTATGCATTATGAAGTTCCCTCTTGAATGGAAGCGTAGACGAGGTGGCAAGAGTTTGAAAGATATGCACTTTTACCATTCGCTGTAATTTGCTCTGACCCCTATGAGAGTCTGAGAAAGTCTAACATTCACAGCACGGACATCAGACAACAAACAGATGATTAAATGGACAAGACTAATAACAGTTTGCTTTGCCAGTCAGTATCTGTATGCAAGTGTGATGCATAAACAAGTAGGAGTGTGTAAGAGAGGAACTGTCTTAACAGCAAGAAAAAAAACAGATGAAATAAGTGTGGATTATGGATGTCTCCATGTTTGTTGTCTGAACATACCTGCCTGAACATGTGGGTGTGTTTTACATGTTTGTGTGTCTGCGTTTCCACTTTATATTCATTATTTGTTATTCATCCCAGCTCTTTCAATTAATTCCTTTCTATTCCAGTTTCACTACTTCAACAGACTGACAAGCACAACTAATACTGCACGTATTCCCATGATAAATGCACCAAACAAACCGGTAGAGCGACAGTCACACAAACGCATACTGTATATGTATATATACCACTTGTATCGCTATTGTACTGTACTACTGTGCACCGTGTATTTCATGCATGAAAATACTGTTTATCATCCACAAAACAAACATGTGCACACTGTCACCTTGTAGTGCCTCTACCCCCATAGAAGCTAATCTTCATATGACAGAAAAACATAGAGACAGAGCGAGTGTTGCTTTTCTGATGTGTATCCATGGTGACGTGGAGTTCTGATCAATCTGATCAATGATTTTGACACCAAGGCTGCATCCGAAATCACACACTATGCACTACATACCCAATATGTGTATATCGTCCAACATACTTTCGTGTGAATAAACAGTAGTATGTATCTTTTCGGACGGACTGAGCAGTAATTTACGTTGTCACTTCCTGAGAGCCTCCTTGCCGGTTGGAGACGTGTAACCATGGTAACCCGTGCCAACCTCATGTGACCAAAACAACGATTTGTGAAAATCAAAGTCTAAATTTAATTAATTTAAAAACTATATCAAGCCTAACAAAGTCAAATATTATACTTGCAGTTAAATTGAAGCGTTACTGATGTTACAGAGCTGTCCGTCAACGTATGTTGTGAACGTTGTCGTCACTATCGCATTTTTATTGTGGGATATTTATGCCGCTGTAGTGTCCAGCGTTGCAAACTGTAATATTTCACTGGAAATAGTATGCAATTCACTATTGGTTTCATACTAAGGTTTACTAAGGACATGGAATTTCAGACGCAACCCAAGAGCCTCCCGCAACCCTCATAGAAGAGACAAACACTATCTGATCTTTAAGATATTGTCTTTAATAAATGTCGGAAATGTGTTCATCTAAAATGCAAATAATTATGAGATAACTGAATTTGTATGCACACATGCATGCAAATGGATACGCACTGATGCTTAATGATACACATCAATGTGTAATGACCTTTGTTACGCACAGTGCACCCTACATAAATGTATCCTGTATAGACATGCTTTTAAGAGACAGTTCACACACAAAGAGCTGCCTGGGACAGTCCTACTAAAGATAAACACACACCGGGGACTTTTAGGAAGCAGCTTTGTTGTTGGTAAACACTGGAGTTCTCAAAACGCTCATTTACCTGACGTCACTTGTCATTTATCCTCTTTTCTTCTCCATCTCTCTCCTCTAATCTCTCCTTCCTTTTCCTCTTTCCCATCTCCTTCGCTCTGCTCCTACTGTACCTGTTTCTATTTGTGCTTTGTGCCCCGCTAGCTGCAGGGATTAAAGCTGGTGACATTGGTTGGACGGTCGCTTCCTTCTCTCCTCTGCTGCGCTCCATTCATTCCTCTCCTCCACTTCACCTCTGCTGTCTTCTTAAGTCTTCCCTCTGTCTCCTGTTCTCTCTCTCTCTGTTTTCTCTTGATTGCACATACCCAATGTCATATAACCGCTGTAAGATGGCATTTAAATGTAAATACAGAGCACATTGAGAAACAAATTTAAATTTCTTGTCTGGCTCATTCTCTCTGACACTCACACAAACAAACAAAAAGAACTGTAAGTAAACACAGACACATGAATACACACATTCACGCCAATATTAATGCATGAGCATGCATGCACACAAAGATAAGGCCGATTTGACTCCACTTCAGTCTCTATAACCTGGTGTATTTGCCAGATGTCACTTCTCTCCAGAGTAAACGCACCACAAGAGGGTTCAATAAGCTCTCAATTCAATCACATGTAAATATAAGCTGCACTGCATCTGCTATTAACGGAGCATTAATCTTAATTATTTCAACTTTCTGACACTTAAAGTTTGTCACTCTTTGATTTAAAAGGAAAATCTGTTTTCTGAAGTGAGTGAAATCAAAGTTAATTAACTCGTAGTCATTTGATAATTTTCCAGCCGAGTTTTCGCTCACAATGCTAATTGGCCATTTGTTCATACCTTCAAGCCTAACTAGACTACTAACTGGCAAGCCGACCAATTACAGAGGTGGCCCCCGATTCTGTGGTTAGAGTCGAATCATTAAATAGGAAGTCCAAAGACTAGACCAACAACATTAGTCCTCCATGAATAACAGCAAGTTACAATATTGATTTAATTACAAAGCCAGCGATTCAAGCCGCCATGACGTGCAAACACACACATCAACACCAAACTCCAATTATATTTCCTCTTTACATATAGAGCCACACAGCAATTAAAATAATTTCATTAACTTGCTGTCTCTTGAATTCTCCCCTCCTTTTTTTCCCCCCCGGGAGAGTAAATTGAAGGAAAATACGGTCTCGCCGTATGCAGCTAGTTAGAAAGCCATAGCTCTCGGCTATGAGTAAGAGAAGGGGCAAGAAGGAGAAATTAATAGTTGTGGAAAAGTGTAGCATTTCCAGGCAAATGCAGTGGAACTAATGAGGCTCTCGTTTGGAACAAAAGATCCACGGCCTGCTGTTAGCGAGAAGGAAACATGGATTATCTTGCTAAGTAGAAAACCGAAGGAGGAGAACGAAAACATGGAGGAAAGATTAGCTGTGAGTATTCTCCTTAATTGTATTTTGTTTTCTGTCCAATGCAACAGTAATTTCAGTCCTATATGTCCACAGTTTAGCCAACTCAACTTCACTGTACATCTGTTACTTAAAAAAAGAACATTTACATAAGCTTTAAATCATGGTTTCATGGTTCCGGCTTTCCGGAGAAATTCAGACACATTAACTGTTGCCGAAATCTGGATAAAAGCTTTTACATTGCAGGACAGTCCATCGAGGCACTAGGAAACCTTACCACAGTAATCTACAACAGTGGCTCTTTTTGGAGGTTGCATATGTCTATGAGCTGTAAGCACCTCAACCGAAGAGGGATGCTCCCTTCTCAGATTGTTTCATTCCTGTAGCGACTACTATCAATCCAAAGGCTCCCACAACTCCAACGATTAAAGAGTAAATCCATTCAGTATTTCACAAGAAAAATGCAAAGATTTGAGAGTTCAGAATTGAAAGTCAGAATTTTCTTTAGCGGAAATATATTTTTTCAATTTCTTTCCTAACCTGTTCATCAACTTGCAACCCCTCATATTTATCTTGCAACCCTTTGCCTCTACGTTTTCAATGTTGATTTTGATATCCAAACATAAGTAGATAACACCTAATCGGGGGCATTCTGCAACCAGACCTTGAATTTTACACGTGTTAAAGGTGCAGCGTGTATGATTTGGCGGCATGCAGATTGCAACCAACTGAAACTTCTCCCGTGTGCCAAGCATGTTGCCTACATGTTGACTATGGTGGCAGGCACGAAAATGTGAAAGTTAACTTCTACTTTAGTCAGTAATTTGCCCTGAAATACTTTTGTCTTCACCAGAGAACGGAGAGAACAATGCTGTAATGGTGCTGGTTTTAAAAGACTTCATGAATCCATGAAGTCTGACAGCGTGGGTGCGCTTCACCGGTCCACCGAGGCCACTGTCTTTCTTATGCAACAGATTTCTCTCTCTATAAAGCTGCTGAATAGATGCAAATCGGTGCATCTAGAGAGAGAAATCCTTGCTTGCTTATTCTGAGGGACTAACCAAAAAAACATCAATGAATGGAAGCTGAACGTCATTGACAAGTCTTAGCTGTTACTCTCTGTTAGTGCTGCCCTGCAAATCTCAGTGGGAAGAAACATCTTCTATGTTTGCGCAGAGAGGCAAGATAAATCCAAAATATCTGTTTTGGAGCTTTACTTTATGTGCACAAGCCGTCACAGAATACGCTTCTTGATGCACAGACACCTCCGTGTGCATGTTTTCAAGAATACATGAACATTCATGCATTCATGTGTGTGTGTGTGTGTAAGCATGTCTATAGCAGTAAAATATGTGCAGCATGGACACATTCAATAAGTATGGCGTGTGCAGCCTGCAGCAGGTGTGCATTTTACGCTCACAGGCGCATGGAAAAAGCCTCTCTATACATCACAAACTGAATAGAGAAATTGAAAAAAAAAAAAGACCTGCAGAGAGTGAGAGAAGAAAGGAATAAAGAATGAGGGGAAGGACAGGAGAAAGAGAGAGATAGAGAACTCCTGCAGCTATCTTTCTTCTCTGCCATCTGAAGAGCCCAGAGGAAGATAGGAGATGAATATGGAAGATCTTCCTCCTACTCTCTCTCTCTCTCTCTCACTATTTTCTCCTGAATGCTTATCTCTCCTTCTCTTTCATTCTTTTTCTTTTATTGTTGTCTCCCTTCCTTGCTGCTTAGTGCATTCCTCTAGTCCTCTTTTTATACCTCACTTTTCCCTGTTTTCCACCTCTTTCATGTGATTCTGTCACTCATTTTACCTCCCCGCTCTCCTCTGCCCCTCTCTCATTTGTCATTTATCACCTGCGTACATCCCCTCTCTCACTTCCATCCTCACCTAAACCCTCTCCCTGCTCTCTCCCCACAACCATCCCTCACTTCGGCTTCCTTGAGACTCATTTTCTCCAGTTTCTTTCAGCTGACACCGACCTCTCCGTCCCCTTTCTCATTCTCATCACCATCTCTCTCCTTCTGCTGCTCTGTGGCTGGTTATTTATTGATGGGCTGTATTATTGTTTCTCTCCTGCGGATATGTTGTTCAGTGTGTGTGTGTGTGTGTGTGTGAGAGAGAGAGGGAGATCACAGCTATGCCACTAGAGCTCTGCCCTTCACACAAGATCAATTAGTCTTATACATACACTAAAGTTGACGGGAATAATGTTGAGTTTGAGAGATGGAAAGAGAAACACACTGCAGGATGTGCGCCGGCTGGAGGACCTCATCCAGAAGACAATTAAAACTGTTGATGCAATTTACTGTAATCGGACAAGAAGATCAAACTAAAACTTTGGATTTATTTAGATGAATCTGTTTTCAGTAATTCCCCTTTTATTAGAACAAGAGATTTATTTTTTTATATCTACTAATTACGACGGCTCTTGTGGTCTCCCCCTTTCATCTACTCCTGTTCCCATGTATTTCATTGTCTTGTTTCTCTTTGTACTTTTTCGTTTGCTGCACACTACGTACTCAACTTTTATTCTAATCTGCTCTGTAACGTCACTACTTTGAAATACTCCTCTCTACTCTTTTTTTCCCCTTTCTTGCCACATCATAATCCAATCTTGTACTTTTAATACAAATATTTTAGGTCCTAACTTCAATTCAAACTTGTAATTTAGGCAAACCAAACAGGCTATGAAAAATAATGCACTGTAATTCATATACATAACCACAAAATCAATTCGTATGTAATCCACGTAATAGTGAGCCAAGAAGTATGAAGAGTGACAAATACAGCGTAGGGAAGAGGTTGGGGTGGATAAGTGGTTCAAAAAACACCGGACTTTCGCCCAGGAAACCGCTGATTGTACCAAGTGAGAGACATTTAAATTCATTACACCACTAACTTAAGATATCAACTTAATATTTCACACAAAACGTTGTATGAGGATACGCTGAACCAAATGATGTTGGCTTGCAAGCCCAGATATCACATTACATCTCTGGAGATTTGAAGACACTAGATAAAGAATAAAGCTCAATATAAAGATTGGGTTTTCCAAATGCCAGTCTACGGATTATACTTTTCCAGGATATACAACATTACTCCATAAACAAACAATGTTAAAAAGATTACTCTGATGCCTGTCCACAATTTTTTAATTTCTATACAACCCTGTTGAGTTGTCTTTGTCCTCCACAGGGTTAGAACAGAACAGAAATCCTTGCCTCCTTCATCAGGTCAAAGAGTCGAATCCAGCGCATTGTGAAATCTCCTCACTGTTGAGTCTTTGAACACTCAGTCTCTGCTTTCAGAGCTCATTCTCCGGGTTCAAACTCAAAAACAATATGTTATCTCAACAGATCGGTATGCTATTCCAAGTTTTTCACATCCTACCCTTGCCTGTGCATCTCCCTAATCTCTGCAGGTCATCTGTCTGAGAATCTCTCTCAGAGAGTGTTAAAAACAATGGAGCTTAGTCTAAAATAACATGAAATACTGTCTGGAAGCCTTGTGATGACTGTGAAGGCATTAGGATTGAGTAGCAGCCCAAATCTTTGAAGTAATAATCCACATTTGTAAAGACAGTTGTGCATTTCTGCCTTAACTGAGGGAGTTGCCCTTCAAATGCACTCTGGATGAGTCTTGTCCTTTTCCTCACACTGCTGTTAATACTACTGTAGAATCAGGAAGGAAAAGTCACTCAATCCAAGTGGATATCCAGATTTAAAAGGCAGAGGAAGTTTTTTTCCTCCCCCTTTAAATCTTAATACAGTTAAGTCTGTCACACACACACACTGACTCACCTGTATACTGGAAGTGTTCTCTCCCCATATCCCACAGCCTCCTCCCAGTGTCCCAGGTGAATGGAAGCATCTACAGCCATGTCTGTCATTCTGAGTTTATACAGATTTTCATCGGGCACGTCACCACCAACAGTCGATAACAGACGACTACAGCCCTCTAGTAGTGCTTGCCAATCTGCAGGGTCACTTAAGGAAAAGCAACATTTATACGGGTCACCTACAAAATATAAAAAATGAAAGCTGCACACTCACATCTCTTAAGGGAAATCTTACATTTTTATAAAGACAATATTGAATTGTTGGCAGTGGAGAGGCCTCGACTTATTTAATCATCATCCCAGTAGATGATGGATGATGACAATGCTAGGTGTCCGTTGGCTGTAGTGGATCTTGAAGGTAAAGGATACTCGACTCTGTTTTCAGTCCTTCCAGTCTGGGTAGAGCCTCCTTCAGCAGGCGCCATGTTGATTCTTTCCCGGACAGCATGAGTCCGTCCTGGGGAAGAGACGAAAGGGACCACCTGAACATCCACACTGACTAAGTAGACAATAACGGCTGCTAAAAAAACCAAACTCATGTACATACTTGACCTACACACACAGGCACACACAGCACCGTTATGAGGACTGGGCATCAAAAACAAATCAAATAGAATGAGTTTATTCAAATTTGAATACAAAAGAGTTAAAGGTCAAAATGTCCTGCCTGGACTTTGTATATCTCATCTCAGTGGACTGACAGCTGATGGCAACCACAGATATTACAACACTGACATTCTGCTGTGTGTGTGTGTGTGTGTGTGTGTGTGTGTGTGTGTGTGTGTGTGTGTGTGTGTGTGTGTGTGAGCGTGTGTGTGTGTGTGTGTGGGAGCATTTGTGTGACAGATTTACAGAGTACCTCTGTGTAGTTGTTGCTTAGGTAGTGATTTAAAAAGAACTCCCATCATGCATTGTGTTTTAAGTGTCCTGCATGACAAGGAAAAGGTTAAAACATAGAGATAAACGCGAAGATACAAATCCCAGGAGACTGGGGCAGTGGTGGCCTAAAGGTTAGAGAAGCGTGCTTGTGACTGGAAGGTCGCTGGTTCAATCCCTTGGGACCAGCAGGATAAATCTCATTACCACAGCTGAGGTGCCCTTGAGCAAGGCCCTTAACCCCAACTGCTCCAGTGGAGCTGCTCAGTGGCCAGCAGATCAGACTGTGGTTGTACTGGGCAGCTTTCAGGAGTTAACTGTGTGAATGTGATCAGGGCATTCCTGAAAAAGAGAGCATTGCTCTCAATGAATCTCCCCTGAATAAATAAAGGTTAAAAAAAAAAAAAAAATTGCAATGGGTGATCTATGGGAAATAAACCACTGAAATCTGCTTAGATGGTAAATGTTGGGCAATACGGTTCTAAGTGCCTTTGAACTACACACGCACGGACACACAGAGTACACTGATGCATAAAAAAACAGCAACAGATCAACACCGCCTTGTACAGGAGTTGTTAAGTCAAAAAGCAAAGTTGATATAAAAAAAGAGAGACTGTGGCTGAGTGCTCAGTGAACTGGTGGTAAGTCTGGTTTCATTTAAAACTTAAATAATAGAGCTGCCAGTTGTCAACTATTAAATTAATCGCCAACTATTTTGGTGATCAATTAATAGATTTGAGTAATTTTTTAAGAAAGAAAAAAAGTAAAAATTCTCTGATTCCAGCTTCTTAAATGTGAATATTTTCTGGTTTCTTTACTCCTCTATGACAGTAAACTGAATGAGTTGTTTACAAAACAAGATTTGGGAAACACTGATCGACATTTTTCACCATTTTCTGACATTTTATAGACCAAACAACTAATCAATTAATCGAGAAAATAATCAACAGATTAATCGACAATAAAAATAATGGTACGTTTCAGCCCTACTAAAAAATACTTCAACCAGACTAGCTTACTCTAAATTTTGTTTAAGATGTTTACATGCCTCACGAAGATCACGAAGTTGAAACTAAAGGAATAGTATTTATTAATGAAAACCCTCTTATTTCATGTGCAGAGAAAAACAACATACAATCCTCCTGGGTTTGATGTCAACAGTCATCTGTTGCCATGACGACTTTGGATCACAACCCAGCATCCTGCCATCATCATCTGAAGATTAAAGGGAAAGAGGGGGAACGACAGAAAGTGTGGTGTGTGTGTGCGTGTGTGTGCTTGTGTGTGCGTGTGTGTGTGCGTGTGTGTGCTTGTGTGTGTGTGTGTGCGTGTGTGTGTGTGTGTGCGTGCGTGTATGCCGAACAACGGTGGGATGAATAAAATTAATGCAATTGTCCCAGAGAATCAACTGAGTGCTCTCTCTTACCTTATCTCAAACACACACACTCAGTTTTGAGTGCTGCTGTGTTGTGGTAGAGTAAGACCAAAGTGTCATATACAGAGAACAAAGCTGGAGGAAGAAGTGAAGGCAGAGAAAACAGAGAAGGAGAGAGAGAAAAATGAAAACATACAGAGCGAGACGGAGAGACAGGGAGATACTGGAAGAGAGAGACTGAGTGAATTAAGATGGATGGAAAAGAAAACTGCAGCTGAAAGACAAGATAATATTCTCATTTTTCAGTAGGTGGTCAGAGAGAGAGAGAGAGAGAGAGAGAGAGAGATAGAGAGAGAGAGGTGTGAAGAGGTGGAGCGTGACAGAGTGACGGAGAGGAAGAGGAGGACAGCAGGAGATAAGAGAGAGTGAAGGAGGGAAAAGGAGGAGAGGACAGGAAAGGGTACACTGTAACACGTTATGCACAGATACACAGCCAATAGCGGCATAGCATGTGTGTGTGTGTGTGTGTGTGTGAGAGAGAGAGAGAGAGAGAGAGAGAGAGAGAGAGCATGCTTGTGTGTGCTTGAACTTCTGGTCTTATGAAAACCACGTTTTACACATTTCAAGCAAGAACAGTTTTTGCAAAGTTAAACGATTAAGAGATCTGGGTTAGGTTTGGATTAGGGAGGAACTTCATACATAGGTGTGTTGTGTAACTTGAGAATGGCCTTAAAGGCAACAATGGCTATGTTCACCTGCATACCAATGATCCAATCATTTAGGCAGTAATGAATAAGAAGATACGGGGAGGACTCTCCTTCCTTAGTCAGAATATTGATGGAGATTTTAGCCATTTAAATCTCTACAGGAGTTTGTATTACAGTTTCTCATATTGCAACATACCAGCAACACACTGCAACCCAATGCAATGTTTTTGGGGTACAGTAAGCTTCTCCACTGCGTCACCTCTATTGTTTCATCACCTACTGTACAAGCACTCTCTAGGTTATTAACAAAGTCTGTACTGTAAGACATGCTAACAGAAATTTACCAAGTGATGCATCTAACTCTGGGAGGATATATTTGTGCTGTATTCAGGCTGCATTACAAACATCTCAAAGCAGTGTATATGAACGTGTATACCACAGGAGAATGAAGAGAGATGTGGAATACCTGAAGAAAACTGATAGTGTATTCACACATTTCTGGACTGTGCTCCATAACAGGAGGCAAGAATATTAATGTGATGCTTTGATAAGAAACATCTTAAAGAGCAGGTCAATTTTTTTGTCTTTTTATGTTTTTATATAATTCTGTAGCTCACAGTGGTGTTCCTTATACATTCAAATCCGAACACTCAAATTTTGGTCAAATATGTATGTTTTAGCATCAAAATGCTGTTTTCTTAAGTCCTTCTAAAAACCTTTTCCCAAGTGATCTGACGTAGGTTTCTGCAGGATGCTGCTGCTACATGTACAGTATATATACATCCTTACAGTCACCTTATTAACGCCAAATACATTAGCTTAGACTGCGGTCGGCATGCTCCCAGTTTGGAGAAGCAAACGGAAGCTAAGCAAACGTACTGCTGCGGATGCCGTGTTAGTTTTGATCCGAAAGTCACACAATAACACAAACACACTAACTGATCAATGCAGCGGTAGACCAGCAACTCTTGTGTTTTGTGAGGTAAAATGACTGTTTTTGTGAACGGAGTCTGGTCTGGGTGGCTTTGAAGACAGCGATATAATAACTTCGCCCCCCCATCAAAAAAGGTTGTTGGAGGACGAGGTAAATATAGCGTACGCATTCTTTTTTACGTGGGCCTTTTTTAGGTGGCCAAAATACGTTTTTCTGCTGCTCCCATCCACAGCCACTTTACCTCACCGTCAGACAGCCCTTTCCAACGGGGAACTGAAGCCGTTATGTCACTCTCTTCAAAGCCACCAGACTACATCAAAAACAGTAATTTTACCTCGCAGAATGCGGTAGTATACTGTACATACAACCCCACTTCAAAAAATCAGAACTAACCCTTTCAATTATTTCCAAACTTAGCACAGCTAACGTTGACTCAACTAGTGCTAGCATTCACATTATTCATAACCTTATTGATTAACTTACTTTGTTAACCTATGTCACTGCTTTTTGCTAATGGCTGACTGGGCATTTCCATTTGAAAAGTAAAACCCAAAACAAAACAGAAAAGATTGCAGATGGACCCGCCTTTTAAATGGGATAAATACCTTACTCTGAATACTGCCCCTAGTTGGATCATTATGTGCATCTAAATGTTGCCACTGGCATAGTTTATGTTTGGAAATAAATGACAATTATGTAAATATTCGAAACCCTGAAAAATCAGCAGTGAATGTGACGATGTAATTTGTGTGCGTCTTACTTTGTCTTGAGAGTCACAATGCTGGCAGCGGCATGTAAAATGGTATTGGTCCTCCAGCTGTCTCTGTCGATCTTCAGTCAATGACAACGTCTCAATGTAACTTATAGTCAGCTGGAAACAGAGAACAGTTTAGTTTGTTTTTTTGCTCTACTATAGATGATAGATAAATGCAGTTAAGTGCAGGAAGATAAATAATTTGGAATCTAAATAGTGGAGACTGTGTAAGATGGAAAGAGATACTGTAGGAGTAAAGTGTGTGTGTGTATATGTGTGTGTCTATCTTCCAGATGGCATGGATGCGTCTCATTACATAGTCAGGAGGGATGGTGAAGTATGGAAAATGAGGCAAGACGCTGCCAAGTTGGGACGTGTCATCCTGCAGTGATATTTCACTTGGCTACATTTTTTTAGGATTGCTCTAATAACATTAGGTTTATTGTTCCTTCCATCAACATTTATTATTACTTGTACAATAAAATTCACACAATACCCAAAGTGATTTTATGTCCATGTAAAATATGGCTCTCAGTTTCAGATTATGTTTCATTCAAAACAGCCTGAGGCGTTGGCTCCTCCATCAATAACAGCAGCAAATAAAAAACATTCAATAAATATTGCTCATAAAGAACATGGACATAAAAGCAGAGGCAGTCGATAAAATCAGAGTCATAGTCCATGTTGTTAATGTTGTGAAGATGAAGTGTGAGTATTTTTTTTCTCGTACCTCCTCTTCAGGGTTGATATCCCGAACAGCTCTGAGCTGCAGTTTTGTTCCCACAAACACCATCACACAGTTTGGCCTACAGTCATGGTTTAGCAGAGATAAACTGGGAGAGAGCAAACAAGATGATGAGGAGAGGAGGAGGGGAGAGAGGAGGGAGGAGAAATGGGAGAGAGAATTGTATCTGTGGTTAAATGTTTAACTTCCACAGAAAGCCAGAGAGCACATGATACATGTCGAGGAAATACAACTAGAGCCTCATCCTGCTGAGCCACCAACTGCCACGTGTCCAACTGTTCAGGGGTTTCTCAAATCACTGAGACCAATGTTGACTGAAATGGTAATTTGTTCCGACATATTCATGAGAGATAAAACACATGTTGAGTGACACTCTTCCCTCAAGATCACCATCCATTTATCAGCCAGTTTAGTGTCAGCTGTAGGATACCATATGTCTGTTATCCCAATACCCAAGGTGCTTTCAGGGGGTTAAATATCATCTGGCAGCATGGCGTCTCATAATGTGAATCCTGCACATATAGGTTAAGACGGAGTCGCTCAAATGAACCTCAGACGACAAGTTACAGACACGTGGACACACATACAAACGCAGATAATTCCCTGCACAGTATGGCAAAATGAGTACTCTGCTTCTGTCATAACAAATGTCACTCTTCATATTCTGCTGCTCTATCGGCCTCTCTCTCTCTCTCTCTCCCTCTCTCTCTGTCTCTCTCTCTCTCTCTCTCTCTCTCAGACACATATTCACAAATAAATCAGGAAACGATGGGTACTCCACTTCTGTCACAACAAAGACTCATTTCCCAAGTTTAAAATAGATACAGTCAATCCTCCTACTCATCGACACGCACACTGACTGACAGTCTCTGCATCATAACACTGATGCCACATATTATTGTTTTTATTTACACTCTGATTGAACGCATTAATGGCTTCTTCCCTTACGTTTAATATTACCAATATTACCATACTGGGTTTTATTAAAACCATAATGAAACAGCATTTTGAGACAATGTTAGAAAATATGTGCAAGTGTGATGTGTTTCGCACAGTGTAACTAAAGAGAACTGGATACAGCGTTGGAGGCGGGGCCCCGTTCATTCCCATGAAAGTTGCTCAGTGGTGCATGAAGCAAAAAACTTGACTTACGAGTATAAAATTACCACGATCTCCGCATCCATTGGGCCCATAGAGCAAGCGCAGTAGCGTTTTGCTTCAACTCTGCCTCCCAGCCCTCGCTCCATCCTCGGTCTGGGGTCCATTCACATGAACGGAGGAAGGGAAATAACTTTGGATTCGGCTATTAGTGCATTTTACAACTTTTAAGACCTATTGATTTAAATAAGGGCTATTCAAGTGTTCGTACTGGGAAGTAGGGCTGTCCCGAATACCATTTTTTGGGCTTCGAAGCTTCGGTGAGAAATATTCGAAGGTATTCGAAGCTTCGCAGGAGGCTGTCTGTCTCCATGTCCCCCGTTTCAGTGCCTGGGACAGTGCCGCTTACGCACTACTGTACACCCACACACTTCTACACACAACAAACAGCGATATCCGTCTGAGAATAACTAATAGTAATTAATGTTGAATATGAATAATGAATAATGCTGTGGGATTATTCCCTATTTCATGGGCAATTTGGGGATTTATACTTTCTTATTATGTACTTATATTAAAAAGGAAAAAAACAAAAACGAAACATTTGAATATTGATTTGGAGGTTGATCCCCATGGCAATGGTCGAAGCATTCGGGACATTTACCTAAAAAAAAATTATCCGCTGATTTTCAGATATCTCTTTCCCAAAATAAGTCTATGGGAAAAAGTGTTTTTGAGCCCAATGGCATCACGTGACGGACACGGAAGTTTGTAATTCCACCGTTTGGCCACTATGTAAAATTTGCTTCAGAGACCATCGCTCTTCCTGGGGGCTTGATCATAATGAGAAAATTGATGGGGCAGGATGTACTGCAATACAAGGAGGAATCATTTATCTGTAAAGAGGATTTTAATGGGAGAGAGCTGGATTCATCAAATTCAGTTTTTCGTTGGCTAAAGTATTTATATATGCCTGCTGTCACAACATGACCTAACGAGTAGTAATACGCTTTAATTGTATGATTTTCAATGAATGATGTCTTTGACTTACAATACTGCAAAAACACATGTAGTTACCAGTGTATTCGGGAGACTAAATATTAAAACACTTGTTAGTTGAATCAACACTTCCGAACATTATACAACATTATTATTATTACAAAACATTATTTAACCTCCATGAAAGTAGGATTTATTGCAGGACTGTTGTATAAGACTGCTAGTTTTAGCTAGGTGTACCTAATAAAATGGCAACTGAGTGTATTACTCTTATAATTCTTGTTTCATATGTGGTCTACGCTTCATGAATTGTAAAAAAGACTGAAAGACTTAAAAACAAAAAGCATGTAACTATACTGAATGGTGGTGATTTTACTATATTGTAAAGTCTGTGCTTGATCTTTCCCGGGTTGAAACTGTAATTGTTGTGAATGCTGTGGCTTCTTTTTTTATTATTATTAAAGTATTTTAAAACCTCCCTGACCCATAAAAAGACGTTCACTGTCACTGCACACGTGGCTGGGAAAAATACTGAAGAGGTTTGTCTGTTTTTATGACCCCCTCCATTACTGCTGTTGTCGTTTATTATATTCATAGAGCTAAACAATGGGTGCAAGAGATAAAGACTGTGTGTGTGTATGTGTGTGTGTTGAGCCTTTGTAAAACCATCAGTAACCCCCTGGCTTTGTTCTACAGTGGAGAAGTTACGGGTTGAATATCAACTAGAAATCAAGCCCTCCAAACGCTGCTTTCATCTGATGGAGAGCAGCTCATTAGCATACTAATTAGATTAATTAACTAAACCACATCTCACATTAACAATATCTGCTCACACTAACAGAAACTAACTGTTGCTGAACGCAGCAGGATAGAGAGCCAAATATCACATGAGTGGAGACAGAAGAGGGCCAATCACTGATGATATTTAATGAAAGAAGGGGTTAAATACTTTCCTCTCTTCGTTAATGTTTCCTGCATCTTTATTATTTCAGAGAGAGATTCTCAGTGTGTCTTTGTTGTGCAGAAGTGGTTCATTACTGTATTAAAGGTGCTCTTGATAACATTGATAACATTCAGCCACTAGATGTCACATTCTCCCCCGTTCCATTGCATTTACTTCACAACAAGTCGTTGCCAGGCACTTACCGTCTCAGACATTTATCCGTTTTTTCCACACTTAAGTGACGACCCAGAGATACCACGTGATACCAATGTTGCTATACTTTTGGCTCACAAGCCTTGTTAGAAGTGGGAACTAAACATCAGATATCTTCCACAGAGATAAACAAAACATTCATTTTGGACCCGCCAAAAATTTAAAAATGATTAATACACAATCATAATGATTTTCTTCAGAAAAAGTCACACTTTTCAGCACCTTTCTAAAGGCTCTGTAGATGTACTATTTTTTAAATATTCGTCTACATAAAAATGTTATCAATAAGACCTTTAAAGCTGCAGATATCAATTAAATAGCACTAAAAATTCAAACTGAATGTAGCGCAAATAGGGCAGGGCAATATGGCCAAAATCTTTAACCGCCTATATCGGTAATTTCTATTCTCGATAATGATGTTTTCTGGCAAAGTAATAAATAAACAGTCTATGTGGAATAACCACAATGGTAATAACAACCATGGTAAACCCTATTTTGTATACTCCTGTGTGATATAAATACTTGACAAATGAAAAGAGTATTTTCTCATTTAATTAAGAACTTAAGTGCAAAATGAACATAATGGTTTCAAGTGAAATTATAGAAAAAATATATATATCCATATATACATGGACTATGTTTACATGAATGCACACAAATACAGCGTAATCAGATTAAGACAATAGTTTGATTTTGCTACACCGGGGTATTACCCTACGCAGATTTCTTATCAATTCAGATTTTTCATAGAAATTTGAGTTAGTGTGTGTTTGTTATTTTCAGTTTAGACGATGTAATTGTGTATCATGATATCTCCATATATCATTTAATCACTATATGATTCCATTGAAAGACGATAAATCATTATATTGAATTATCATCCAGCCCTAAGTGAAAACCTTTCACATGATAATCACCTGTGTGTAATCAACTACTGATATTCAGTATATTTAGATTTGACTATTTCAGGACCAAGATTCTGTTTAAAACGGTGAGAGCTGTGAACCTCTGAACCTGCATTCACACCACAGTGTTACAGTCTCCAGTGGACCTGAGACTAATAAAAACTCTTTTAGTTGAGACAAACAAAAACTCTCGCCTGACACCTTTGAACTGTGTGCAACCAATAAACATCTCTCGGGTGTTTGTATCATATTGTCAGCTCATCTCTTCCTCCTGTTTTCATTTCAGTGCATCTCCGTGAGGATTTGGCCGTGGCTACACACGGGTTTAAGTCACTCTGAGTTGATATGAAAGTACGACTGTTATCAATCCAACTGTGAATCATGTTGCTCCTGATAAAGACCTCAGAGGATGAGATTTTACATCATATTTTTAATAGGCTGATTAGCAGAGAGGAAGACGGAGTTAATTGATTGATTTAATTTATTTCATTATTAAAAAATAGGGCTGCACAATTAATCCAAATTTTGCCGCAATATGGCCTACTGCAATTTTCAAATCACAGTATTTGTTAAAATCACAATATTTGTTAAAGGAAAAATGTGCATAAAAATACCATTTTAAATTAAAAATGGTGGTTCTGCAGAGATGTCCTGGCCTACACATCATATTCTACAGACTTAAGAAAACATCTTTGTTTGGTACAGATCCCCGCAAAAATCACACCATAATCATTTTAATAGTTTTTTTTTAATGAAAATGAGAATAATGAGGTGAAAATGATCATTCCCTCTAATATTGCAAATCATATCGCAATGGCTCTTATTATGTTGATCATTAAAGGTGCTATATGGTACTTTGTAACAATTTCTTTAAGGCCACTTTAATTGTGCTCTGTGAAATACTCAGTTTCAGATGTGTGGGCAGATTGTTCCACTGAACTGCTGCACTGTAGAGAAATGTGGTTTTGCCCATTATGGGCCTTTCACACAAAACGCGGCATATGTGGTCTTAAACTCATTATTTCCAATGGCTTGTGCCGCGCAACAATGGCTTTTCGCTGCGCACTCCACCACACTCGCAGCGCACTGTTATGTGCAATGAACACAGCGGTGAACCCAGCGCCGAGCACAGCGCCGAGCACAGCGGCTAACCCAGCTGCGAGCACAGTGCAAACCGCGTTCTGTGTGAAAGGCACATTAGGCTATTGAATCGAAAAGGTTTCAAGTCTGTCAAGCTACCTCTTGTTAAGTAGTAGTGCTTTTCTCTTAGTAATAAGAAATAATTAAGTACTTTGGTTCCATATTTTTAACAATTTTGTAAGTGAGCAGCATCTTCATGTAAATTATTTTTTCCACCGTCAATCAGTTAAGCTCTTTAAAATGTGTAGGATCGAGATGTGAACGTGGGTGAACTTTTAATATAACCTATATCAATGTATTTTGGGCCTTTTGTAATTTACTTTTTGAAGTGTTGTGATAATCCGGTATATCCGGTAGACAGACAGAGAGGAGAATGAGAAAGTCAACAAATGAGAAAAAATAGTTTTTGACATACAGTAGAAAAAGAAAAATGAACAGAAAAGTGATGGTGTGAACAGAGGTGTGTAGCCTCACCACAGTAATCCCCCCTCTCTTTTCAGCAAACCCAGTTGTTGCTAGGCAACCCAAAATATGAATAGGCAGGGGACCATCCTGCGAACGGGCCCATCATTTATGGATGAGTTAAGACACAAATCGCCGTCACACACTGACACGGACACACGCGGTCTGGCTGAGCTTTGGTAAAGCCACTGTGACCATCTGACATCTCAACACCGGCCAGATAAACCGGCTGAGATACCTGCAGCGTGTGTGTGCGTGCGTGTGTGTCCGTGTGTGTAGCTCTAACTCTAACAACATGTGCAACGACAGGCCAAATCCCACCCCATTCACCCAGGACTCAATACAGGGATTACAGTGCATACCGCCTTGCTCTGTGAGTGTGTTTCACTTCCACATGCCAGACAAGAATCACATATCAGTTGGAGTCAAATCTCGTGTTTCTCCATGCGTTCTCGCTTCTCTCTGCGTCCCCCCCCATCTTCCCCAAACAGCGTTATAATATTCTGTCAACATTCATTTTCAACTTTTCGCCTCACAACAAAAAAAATCACTTCCCTTCCTCCCTTCTTCCTCCGACTTCAAAGAACTGTCAGGGAAATGGCGAGGGGGGGTGGGGATGGCTTTGAAATTGAGCACGTAGAGGATGGGCGTGGTCGGCTGGGGTGCGGTGATCTGGCAGGTAACTCAAGAGCTACATTTAAATTTGGTGGCATTTTTAGTATACAAGTGAGAGAGAGAGAGGCAACATCTAACATTGCTTATGAGCTAGATTGAAATTAATGATGCTTTTTAGATGTGTATGCTTCACACGTTGCCCTTTGTGTGTGTGTGTGTTACCTAGGATACAGCCCGACTCCAATCTCTCGCAGCTCTCCGTCACTGATGGTGAAACAATTACACGTCACCTAAAGGAGTGAAAGAGGATAAAAAAGTGGAGACGAGAGAGAGAGATGATTTGTTAAATTGCCTCAGGGAACCAACAATACCTTTCATCATATGTTCTGAACATTTTTGCATATCTGTGGCACCTGCAGAACCCCACTGGCACTGCAACTGAAACATGACATTCGAGGGTTTTGCTTTGAGATGTAAAGGGATTTTATTGAGTAAAATTACCACCTGGTTATTTTTTTGTCTTTCTTTATAAAGGAAAAAAAACGTTTTGAAATAAAATACATGTCTGTAATATTTTCAGCAGACTGTTGTATCAGTGATCGGGTGCAGTGATTTTAGTTCCCCTCAAGGCCTGTGAAAATAAGAAAGCGAAAACATTTGAGGGTAAATGTTGAAAGACAGTTTTCCTTGAAAACTAAACTGAAGAGACAGATGGAAAAAGGAAACACCCAGCAATTAGAGCTGATATGAAAGTTATTTACCACCTTCAGCTTGATCAATGTTTGAGAGATGAAAGACAGAGAAAATAAAGAGATCGGTGTATCAGATTAAACAAATCTTAAAAAATGGATTTGCATTAAAAATTTTGCCAAACACAATTTAAAACACAATACTGTAGACTGTAAAGCTGATGTTTAGTTAAACTAGTTACAGGTATAAACATGATTTCAAACTTTATGATAACCTGCATGAATTATTTTCTCTTAATTAGACAACGTAAATTGTGATTCTGCATAAATATACAGGTATATAGTTGAATATGAGCTTAAATATTAGTATAATTACATTATTTTTTCACATCTTCACTTAAATGAACAGATGTAAACATTTACAAGTCTTTCTATCACAGAGTGATGACCAAAGAATAATGACTATTTGGTTTTGATGGTAATGAGTCATTACAAACACCTACAGCCCACAAAACCTAGTGACCTGTCAATTTCAGTATAATTAGAGGAGAGAAGGGGCTGATTTATTGGGATCTAACCTTCCTTTTCATAGATAGAGACTGACCAAATGGTACAAACAGTAGCCAATATTATCACAACCTTCCTAATTAAATAAAAAGTGGACTCTTAAGGCCTTTGCACACCAAGTCCTTATTTTATGTTCGGAATTGTCTCACATTTAATAATAAATATGACCTCACGCCATGTCAATCACATTCACCCTCTGACTCCGAAACCTTCGTCCGTCATTAAAGCTTTCGGAACAGGTTTGATTTTCTGCGTTGTTTTGCACCCTTCAGAGTTGTTTGACCTCTCAGAGCCACCGTAAATGCATATGTAATCATCCGAAATGGCATCTGATAAGCTGATAAGCACCGTACAACAAACAACGTAAAGAATACAGAGATGATAGATTGTGGCAGGTGATTGCAGAACAGAGTCGGGGATGGTTGCAAAACAAAGGATGTATGAAAGATTAGACTGTAGTGATTGTGCTCTAGGCAGATAAACGATAGCTTCTTGCTAATGTCATTCAGTCATTAGCCCCATTGGGGCTAGCGCTATCCATTGCACCCACTAACTAATTCAGTTTTGTCTTCTATTGCGAATTTTCGCAACCAATAGAATAATAAAACGAGTCGGACTCAGTGTGCTAGGATTACGGATTAAAAAACGCATACGAAAAATATGGACTTGGTGTGCAAAGAACTTTAGTGTTGTTATTCTTGGCCTCTCCTCGATGTCACAATGTAAGGTTATCAAATTAAATGTATATACTTTTATGATCATTTTATTTTGAAACGAATCAAGTACTGAAATATGCAAATGTATCCAAATCCTTACACCCTGTTTTAAACACAAGCACAAGCAAACCTATCAAACACGTATGGGTCATGGATCTTTCCTTCTAAATCTACAAGGCACAACTAAAACTTACACTCACTTTAACTTCATCATAAATCTAAACACTGGATACGCTTTTAACACTTGTGTATATAAACCTCCCACAATGCACCAGGGTGGTCTGCATGATTTAAAGGACATATTTCAGGAACAAATTAATGAAGGAGAGATTTCAAACGAGGGGGAGAGATGGTTTGTTTCTTTCAACTAACAGAGATGGTTTGAATAACTAAATGCTTGAAGAAGTTGTTTAAAAGAGAGAGACAGGGAGAGATGATGAAAGGGAAAACAGCAATAAACACACTAAAACATAAAATAAGTAATAACAAAGAAGTGAAAGCAAAAAAAAGAAAGCATAGAGAAAGTCTTTGATTTGTCAATTAGGGAGCTGGTGCTGGTAAACAAGTGTGTTTGTGCGTGTCGGTGGTCGTGGTGTGTATGTGTGTATCTCTGCATGGGGTCAAAGGAAGTAGGTAAATAACTGTAACTTTAGTAACATTAGCATTCAGACTGTCAGCTAAAGAGGCAGACAGAGGTATGCAGAGAGGGAGGCAAAGACAGATGTTCCCCATCCTGCTGATATTCACACCAGAACCAGAACTCAGCTAAATGATTGGATTTCAATCTGCAGTGGTAATAAACACCATAAGAGCCGGGCCTCGTGGGAAATGAGGCTTTTTCCTCAACTTATTCATTATAAATACGACGGGAGGGAACGTGATTACATAGAAAAACACTGAGACACACACACTAACGCGTATGAATACGCAAAATCTTCCTCACACACACAAATCTTTCTTTCTTCATCTCACACACATTTACACAGACTTCATTGTTATTCAGTTGCTCTCACAGTCATCCATCATCTGTGCCATAAAGCATGTATTAAAGTGGGAGAAACAGAAACATCATATAATAAGGCAATATGTTGTATATGAATCACAATACATCAAGATAGAACAACACTTAAAGGATAACTTTGGTATTTTTCAACCTGGACCCTATTTTCCCATGGTTTTGTGTCTAAGTGACGAATGGGGACGACAGTTTTTGAAATGAAACTGGTCCAGTATTGAAGGAGAACGCTGCAGCCGCCAGCCGCTAAACGAGCTGTAATGTAATCACTCGGAGCAATTCCTCACCGTCAGTTAACGTCCACTAAAAGTGCTTCTTTTTGCAACTGACAGGTTCAGATTGTTATTATAAGTGTCTGAAAACATTATGGAAACAACCCTACAGATAAGTAAAACCTTTTTCTTACCTTTGGCTCTCCGTTTGTTATTGTGTCATGTGACGTGTTGCTGGAAGACAACGGTGGAAACGTGAGTGAGAGTGGAGAGTGGAGTGCCGGTGTTGTCAGAGTTTGTTAAGTTGGAGTACAGAAAGCATAGTTTAGTGTTATCTAAAAGATTTTCAATGTCATGGCTGAATATTGGGATGATTTCAACAATCTGAGGCTGTCAGAGGCAAACACAAGCACTTTTAGTAACGTACATTGACGGCGCCGAATTGCCCTCAGAGATTATGTTGCAGCCTGTTTAGCGGCTACATCTGCAGCCTTCTCGTTCAATTCTGGACTAATTTTAAGAAAAAGTTGTCCCGATTATTCACAAAGACACAAAAACGTTGATGATAACCAAGTTTGATGACATCATGGACTTGCATTGATATAGCGCCTTTCTAGGCTGTGCCATTGGGGGCAGTTTGGGGTACAGTATCTTGCTCAAGGACACTTTGACATGGAGGCTGGAGGAGGTGGGGATCGAACCACCGACCTTCCAATTGGTGTGCGACCCGCTCCACCTCTGAGCCCCAGCTGCCCTGGTCATGCATTGACCCATTCAGATCGACTGGAAATATGAAAGATCACACAAGTTGGTGAGTAAGAGAGAGCAAAGAAAACCGTAGCTGAAACTTAAGTATCTTTTTTTTATATTTATTAATCTATTTTGTCTCCTGTATGAAAAGGAGTATTTGAGTCCCCCACAGTTTTCACCTTATTAGGAAAATGCAGCATTGGTTAGTGACAGCGGGGATGAAAGGACGGCCGTGCAGAGAGAACAGAAAGGGTGGTTTTGAGAAGAGGGAGGGGGGTGATGAAGTGTAGAGCAAATTTAAACAAACGGTGGTAGGGCACTCAGCTGGGCACAGATCTCTCTCTGTCACACACACACAGACACACACACAGCAACTCTCTCTCAGGGGATGAGAATCAATCTAGCAGAACATCCACATCTGCAGAGCCGGCTGGTGGACGCCTTTTGCATCCTAAAAACACACACAAACACATACACACGTGTATAAGCAGGCCTCCCTGCTTTACACAAATGGTACACAAAAATGAATCTCATGAATCAATTCCTGTATGTTTCTATCTGCCTCCCAAAGCTTCCTTTCTTCTTTCCCTCACTCCCTACTAGGCTTGTCGCGGTAGCCGGTGTTACACAGTGGTTGGGCGTATACCAATTACATTACGTACCCACCGCTGCCACCACTGCCACCACCGCCACCACCGCCGCCACCGCCGCCACCGCCGCCACCGCCGCCACCGCCGCCACCGCCGCCGCCACCACCGCCACTGTCTGGGCTTGAGTTTGCCATGTTATGATTTGAGCATGTTTTTTATGCTAGATGCAGTACCTGTGAGGGTTTCTGGACAATATTTGTCATTGTTTTATGTTGTTAATTGATTTCCAATAATAAATAAATACATACACTCACCGGTCACTTTATTAGGTACACCTTGCTAGTACCGGGTGGTGTTCTGCTGCTGTAGCCCATCTGCTTCAAGGTTCGACGTGTTGTGCGTTCAGAGATGGTATTCTGCATACCTTGGTTGTAACAAGTGGTTATTTGAGTTACTGTTGCCTTTCTATCATCTCGAACCACTCTGCCCATTCTCCTCTGACCTCTGACATCAACAAGGCATTTCCGTCCACACAACTGCCGCTCACTGGATATTTTCTCTTTTTCGGACCGTTCTCTGTAAACCCTAGAGATGGTTGTGCGTGAAAATCCCAGTAGATCAGCAGTTTTTGAAATACTCAGACCAGCCCGTCTGGCACCAACAACCATGCCACGTTCAAAGTCACTTAAATCCCCTTTCTTTCCCATTCTGATGCTCGGTTTGAACTTCAGCAATTTGTCTTCACCACGTCTAGATGCCTAAATGCATTGAGTTGCTGCCATGTGATTGGCTGATTAGCTATTTGTGTTAACAAGCAATTGAACAGGTGTGCCTAATAAAGTGGCCGGTGAGTGTACATTTACATAAAGCATTTGTCCACTCCCATGTTGATAAGAGTATCAAATACTTGACAAATCTCCCTTTAAAGTACATTTTGAACACATAAAAAATGTGTGATTAATTTGCGATTAACTATGGACAATCATTAGAGTAATCGTGATTTTAATCAATTAACAGCCCGAACCTAAACATATCAATTATTTTCATCTATTGTATTTATCTTTTAAAAATGAGCTCAGAATGAGTTTGCCTATAGGAAAAGGTCACTGCTCTGGAGGTGTTATGCATTTGAAGAGAAACAGCACATAATATAACACCAAAGCTGGGCGAACATATCATCCATCAGTAACCATGGTGATGGCTGTTTTCTACTTCATGAGAGATGTTAAGCGTCTCCCACTGTTGACCTGTTTATTTATAACCTCCCCATTAATAAAGAGAGTCCTCCACAGCTGCCAGCGTGGGTTCAGATGAGGCAACACTCAGGTGGTGAAGAGCCACTGAGGAGCAACCAGTGAGGGAGAGATGTTACCGTGTCTGGAGGACTACTTTCTGTCCATCTTGAGTGACTGATTTGTATTCCACAAAATGAAATGAAAGGAGCTCTTCAGCAAATAATAAAGCAGAAATTCTTAACAGCAGGTTCTTAATGGGGATTATGATTCAGCTACTGCCATACCCACTGTGGCAAATTACACAATTACTGCATCTGTATAAAAGATACCACAGCGTGCTTTTTGTCTAGAAGGCTTTTCTTCGAGACGGTGCAGAAGACGTCTGTCCCCACATCCATTCATTTGTTTGCTCATTTATTTTTCTGCCTGTCACACAGAATATTTCTGCTGATTAGATTTGGATGAAATGTGTAGAAATGATGAATGTGAGATAGAGGAACAAAGACAGGCGAATGAGTGAAGGGCGTGGTGAGCAGCCTGTGATGTGGAAAATGAAAAAAAAAGATCAAAAACACCCTGTCTCCAAAATGTCATCTTCTGAGGGGGAATAAAAAACTAAAAATGTCACTTTTCGCACCGATGATAGATTTTGGACTTCATACTGTCAGTTCTGAAAACACTATTCACTATTTGGTGAATAAACACCAAATAGCTGTTACATAGACACATAGATAAATAACTACTACATTGAATTCAATACTGTAATTCTACCAAAAAGAGAAATATTTAACTCGTGGTTCTTAGTTAAATGGATCACGTCAACTCTGTAATGAATCTGTTAATTCCATAACTTCAACATCAAACCCCGAAAAGTAAATTTCAAAACTCAAAATATGCAAACGTTTCTGTTCTCCAGCAAAAGCTGTCTTATTTGTCCGAGACAAAACATATTATCAAGACTGTAATGTGCTTTGTTAGTGTGTCCACTACTTGTCTTTATCGTCTAACACCAGCTGTTGGTATACCGACTGTCACTCTCAGTCATTCTCTTGGTCTTGATCTTTGTCACAATGAAAATATGGATATGGGAAGCATCTAATAAATGCAACCTGCACTAGATTTACTGCGGAGATGAGGATGGATGTGATTAAATCAAAAACTTGTCCATCCATCACCGCTACAAGACAAGACCAGAAAACAGTGAGACGGGTGAACTAACCTGAGTGTTCACAGTAAACTCCAGTCAGCTGCACAGGACTGCGTTGTGAATGTGTGTGCTGACATTAAGTATTCAGCGAGGGAGGGGCACATCAAAATGATTTCAGTGACATTTTGGAAACATATACGGGTGGCACATCTCTAAGTGGATGTGTGGGGGTTTGGGACGGTGGGGAGCAGGAGGTCCTGTCATTTCATATCGGAGGAACTGGATTAGTTTGCTTTGTCCTGTCATGTCAGTTCAAAAAACTTGGGACTGGATGGTTTATGTCTTTAATGTTGCTGGAATCGGTTCAATTACTGTCAATCTGGAAAACACTACAAAGGCCATCAGACACAATCAAAGGCTGCATCTGTGTGTGGCGTGTGTGCACTATTAATGCTTTCATAAAGTATTTATGACCTAACCACGGTTCTTTCATCTCTCAATAGACAGGCAGACAAACATCTACAGAATTACTGAGGAAATATGAGAAAAAAGAAAACGAGGCTAAACGTCATCTACTCACACTGTTGCACGCACATACATACACACCAAAACACACTTTTTTAGCTTTAATCATAATTACTAATCTCTCTTTGTTTCTATCAGTGGACCCATCTGGGTCTGAGAAGTGAAGCCGATGCAGAAGTGCCTTAAACTTCTAACAGCCAACAGGAGGCAACTCCTCTGGTGGCAAAAAGAAGTCTGATTGTATAGAAGTCTATGAGAAAACGACCCTACTTCTCACTGGATTTATTACCTCAGTAAAAATTGTAAACAAGAGTTTATGGTCTCAATCGCTAGTTTCAAGTCTTCTTTAATACAGCATGATGTTCATTTAGTAAATGATGGTCCCATTTAGAGTCAAATAGACCATAAAGCAGGGTATGCTTTAGGGCGTGGCTACCTTGTGATTGACAGGTTGCTACCACGGTGTTGTCCGGTCTGGGAGTTGTCCGTGTTTTCGTCTTAAAACTTTAACCCTTTCACATAGTGTTTTCTGTTCATGAAAGTTAATTGTGACTTGGGGAGATGGAGTCAGATAGACAGAAGAACATGTCAGCTCGCTGCGCCGAACCGTGCCGCACTGCAAAGCTTCGAGTACCTTCGAATATTTCTCACTGAAGCTTTGAAACCCCAAAAAATGGTATTTGGGACAGCCCTACTCTTGTGTCACTTCTGGTTGCAAAACACCTAGATGGCAACGGCCAAAATGAGGAACTCAAGGCTTCAAAACGGCAGTCCACAAACCAATGGGTGACGTCACAGCGACTATGTCCACTTCTTTTATACAGTCTAGGGTCTCTCTACTATTTTTGTTTACTTTATCTAATTGGGCCATACTTCCAAAACATGCACATGATCACATTTCATCTTAAAGCGAATAATGAATATTGAACTTATATTCATTAAGTGGCCAGAAACGTAACTCCAAATGAATGGTAGTGTTGCTCCATATTCGCCGGGTGTGTAAATAGGTAAAGTAGTAGGTTTGTTAAGTGCTGAAAAAATCTGTTATTGCAGGTTTAAAGGGTATTTTGACTAATTTTCACAAAGATCTCTTTGTCCTTTATTTCTTACCTGAATTGTTCTTTATTTCCCTCACAATCTATGTGTAGTATATATGAGGGCAAACACAATAAGGAGGACTACAAAGAGATTTATTCTATATAAGACAGTTCATGTAGTTATAGAACGCATGTCAAAAATACCCTATCATCACCTACACAACATACTGGTAGCAATCACATCAGGGAAAATTTCTATGCTGCTGATGGCCTGAAATGCCAAACATCACTAGACATAGCACACATGTCTATACTGTCTTAAACACGCTCTCTGCACACTAACACTCCATAAAGATGCATTTTATCTGTAATGTGAATTTAAACTTCCATAATTGTGGTAAACAGGGAGCCATGACCTGCTGGTTCTGTTTCCCTCTCCATTAACTGAATGGAGGCTTTGTAAAAGGCTGCCTGTCAGCAGTGCAGCCACTGGTTCGTCTCTGGGTGACAGAGGTTGTGTCCGGGTGAGGTGACCCCTCAGGAGCAGTCAGCTAACTGTCCTGTGTGCACCTGCTGCCACAGAGTGCACCGTGTGTGTGCTGAAAGGCTGATGGATGTGTGACGCTGCAGGCAGAAAGCTCCTGTCAAGAGCGACCATAAAAATCCACGATATGATTTTACAGCCAGAGGTCTGAGCTTGAGCCACCGTGCCATTTAAATCAGTGTCCAACAACTCCACCGCTGACAGTGCAGTTTACCTTATTATCATCCCAGATCCCTGCCCTACACCTGTAGCTACATGCATTCATTCAAGTTTAAGCCAGCGTATTTATTTTTGATATCATCCAAGTTGTCATTGTCAGCTTCAATATGTAACTGTCAGGCTTTGTTTTTACCTGCTGTCACTACATTTTGTTTCTTAACAAACAATATTTTTTTTGGGCGCTCTGGTGGTGAAGGGGTTAAGGCGCCGACAATGAATCTTAAAGTCCCTGGTTCGGGGCAAGGCTGGGGACCTTCGTTGCATATTGCCCATTTCTCTCTTCCCTCAATTCCTGTCATCTCTCTACTGTTAACTCTTTAATAGAGACACACAATGCCCCAAAAATACATTTTTGTCTAACTCTAAATAACAACACTTTATTTTTTAGTATCTTCTTCATGGACATAGTCTTCCAATTCCTGCTTTCAGACCTGGTCCTGGTCCTTCCCACCCCAAGACTAGGATATACATGTCAAGTTGTTGCTCTTCAAATTGAATGACCTGTAAATTAGGCAAATGTCAAATGAAAATTACCATCCAAAACCCCATGCCTTACCAATCTAAGAACTGAAAAATGACGAAAGGAGAGGAGAGCACAGGGAATTCTTGCGATACTGAAGTGTTTTATATGGTCTACTTGATAAAAAGGACAACACCAGGGTCCCTTCTGTCCTTTTTTTTAAATTACTCCCTCCTTTATTTTTCTTTCCTTGCATTTTTTGCCCATTATTCCCCTAATTTTCGAAAAAAATAAGCACACACACATCCCAAGAGTCCTTCTCTGTTTAAACAAGCGTAAAACAGCCAAACCGCCTAAGGAGGGGATCGGAGAGAGTGTGTGAGAGAAAGACAGGATCAGGGGAGGATCAGGAAAAAGGAAGAGAGGTAAAGAAGAGATAAGATGGGAAGACACAGGTGGAAGGAGAGAGTTAGGAAGCAGCAGGAGGGTGTAAGGGATAGAGGGATGGAGGGATGGAGGGATGGAGGGATGGAGGGAGGTGGGACAGAGCAAAAGACAGAGTGAGGGAGAAAGGGCTTGATACAGGAGAGGGAGGGAAGGAGGCAGGAGCAGAAATGTGTTTAACTTGCTAGTAAACTTGTTAGTGAAGAGCGTGAACAAGAGCACACAGACCGAATTAGAGAGGTGCACCCTGGGAAAACATGGAGCAGAATATTGAGTGGATGGCCACAGAAGGAAAAACGTCTACAAGCAACCGCTTTGAAAAGTGTGGCTCTGAGGCCAAGAGGTTTTAGACTGAAATCTTTCAGGGGATACACCACGACTTTACCATGATGGGCGACCAATCAGTGACGAGAACACAGACAACAAAATCTATGTCCGTAGTAGACTGTTTCTACAATGCTCCATGCTAATGTGTTTTCATCTCTTTGAGCTTAGATGAATCTGTGAAAATGACCAACAATACATTCAGAACAGTAGTCTGGTTCAATGGTGTGGTCAGAGACACACATACCCCACAAACACTCAATATAGAACCCCTTCACGCACGCACGCACACCTGTGTGTGTTGGAATCCTGTTATGAAATAGTGAACTGAAAAGAGACTGAACCATAGTAGTAGAAAAGGAGAAGAACAGAAATTCCCATTCAAATCAACATAGCAGGATTGGCAGAGCGGCGTCCATTTTTATGTGTACTGCTGCCGTTGCAAAGAACATAGTGGGCTACTGCCTTATAAACCAAATTGCGACAAGTTGCAGACTCACTGGGGGACTTATTCATGCTGGAATGACGTGTAACACAACAGCATTGCCGTATAATGTGTGTCTGCTAGTAGTCCCGCCATGCCGGCTGTCCCTTATAAGCCAAGTTTCCACCAAAAGCTCCTGTGACTTTTAGTCCCCCTCGTCCAACGAGTTCTTCAAAAGGTTCCTAGTTCTGGAAGAAATTTCCTGCGGTGGAAACAGGGCTTTACACAGATACCAACTGTGTCTCAATTTTGCAGCCAATTTGGCTTTGTGACTTCCTTCAATGCCGGCTTAGGGAGCAACAATGTGTGACACACTTTACTGGACCGCTGACGTGTGTTGTCACCATAACGACTAACAACATCGCCATTTTCTTTTGAACCAGCCAAATGACCACAGCAAACAGTTCAATGTCCGGTCTACTCCTATTCTATTTCTATGAACTGAACACAATCAGACACAAACACAAACTCTACACTGTAGATGTGTGTACAAAAATATCACAATAAATACTATGTGGTGCATGCACACAGAACTCAAATTTCTCATGCTCATACACACACACACACACACACACACACACCATTAGCCCCTGGGTGTATGTGTGTGTGTGTGTGTGTATCGAACACGAGATTGCTTCTTGCTCTCTAATGACTCATTTCCATGCTGATATCCAATCATCTCTGAGAGAAATAAGAAAAGAAAGTCGACATGTGTTTTTGTCAAGTTGGCACATTTTCAGCTGATGAGCTCCTAAGCTGCTGCACCCATGTGTGCACAAACATATGCGCACACACACACACACCCACACACACACAGTATACTCCTCCCACACAAACTGTACATCCAGACCACAAGCATGCATATGTGGAGGCAGATTTATGGAACATACTGTATATCGCTCACACACACATTAGGATGTATGTTTCTGGCTTTGCTACACTGTATATAACGGCACTTACTATTACTGGTGGAAAAAACGTATGTGTGTGTGTGTGTGTTCAAACCACATCTGTAAACACATTCCTACAGTAAGCTGGCCAGTCCAGTAAAGGTTGGATTTTGAATATCATGTGAAGCAGTTCTTTGATCAGTGAGTGGTAAAGGTTACACCCAACACTGATTTTCAACACAACACGCATGCTACTCATGCGATCTCAAACACATGCTGAGATAGTGGTGTTTATGCAGTATATCGTAGCTGAGTATGGCCTACAGCTGCAGCACATCATCCAGTATCACTGCTGCTTACGTGCAGACATGATTGGAGAGGTCGATCTAGTTTCTATTTCTTTCCACTCCATCTTTTGCTCCCTCCGTTTCTCTCACTACTGATTTTCTGCGCAGCAACAACAAAAGAAAGAAAGAAAGAAATGAAGCAAGAAAACAAACAGGTCAGTTGGATAAAACAAGTAAGCCAGAAATTCAGAAAACGAAAAGAGCCAAGCCGTGTCTGGGCGCAGGTTAAACCAGAAGAATAGGGGTGGGTAAAGATAAAAAGAGCAGGTTATTGTTTTCAGAGCAGTATTCTTTATAGGAAATCGTTTTTCACTGCTTGACTGCTCTGCCGTAGTCTGAATCAAAGGGTGTTTCCCAGCGGAAAAGCTATTCCTCCTTCTACTCCGAAGGCAGCAGCTCTGAATGGGTTTTTTTCCTCTCTGCATTTGCAGCACCCATAACTATCGTCTCACAACTAAAACATCCTTTACATCCTTAACCCTGGGTTAGCTTCCTATGATGCACCCGTATATTAACTGGATTTTAAATTAATTACTGTTTACTTTGTCAATCATGACAATTGTCCCATATGTCCTATAACAAACCACAACACTTCATTTGTGTGTGTCTTTGAACACACATAATGCAAAAAGTATGCACAAATGGGATGAGTCTAAAAACTCCTGTGTAAGAATGTGCTTTATAAATGAAACTGCCTTGCTAAAAGGAAAATTTCTATTCATATTATATTTCTAAAAATAAATATTTTAATGGCTTACACCAACACTAAATATAAAATCTGGCAGCAAATATGGAAAATCATCATTTGTTAAACATCAATAAGCAGAAACAGAAAAAAAATCACTGTATTTATGTTGGTTCTGAAAAATTAGGGGTGAATAAACCACAAACTATTCTGCAACCGGATTCTTTGCAAATCTAAATGGTACATGGAGAGCTATCAGTGCTGTTATTGTAGGATATTTGATTGACATGTCGCCCCCAGGAGACTCTGACACTCATGAGAGAGATGTCAGCAGTGGATTGGGATTAGGCCATCGGCTGCATGTTTTACAGAGCGAGCCCCAAGGCCATACAAATCGAGAGTTTGGGCACGTTTTTGGGGGCAAATATGTTGGCACTCTGATGGTTGCCAAGTAACTGATGATCCCCCCGCCCCCCCTCATACATTTTCAGTACCGCTTATCATTCAGGGTCGCGGGGCGCTCGAGCTACTGCTGATCTCATCCCAATTAATTTTCAACTTCTGGGCATTTTTAACTTCTGGCATTTTCTCATGACATGGTACACTGACACAAGTGTCCGTGGCTTGGAACAACTTTACATCCTTTAAGCCAAACATCTGCTACTTTCTGCACATTATCACTGGGTTTTTGCTGAAGGTTGTTTGTCGAAGCCTGCTGTTTATTTGTATGAGCGCAGTCAGACACCACAGGGCTCATGCTTGGTTTTAATGTGTGAAAATAACAACATGCATCACTTTAATGTTTTGGCTTTTGTTCAGAGTAGACCTTATTTGCATTGTTAGGCAGGACAGATGTACAGAGAGCATCTCCATGGCAACTGCAGTATGCTGGTGTGTATTTTATGATACTTTACCACACAGATCAATATATTAATGATTTATATATTTTTTTAAATCTCTGGGATACCAGATACATTGTTACTACTACTACTATACTACTACTACTAGTGTTACTATTACTACTATGAATGCCTCTTTCTTTCGTTCTCCCTCCCTTCCATTCATCATGTCATTTGTTGGCTTTCCTGATTCACCTTGTAATCAATTTCAATTGTGATGTACAGCTTTTCTGCCTTCAATAAAAAAGAAGAACCCCCACATCCCCCACTTCATATGTGTGCCCGCTCCCTCCCCCCAGTGTGGTAACAAAACCTATGCCCTTGCGTTGCGATCGAGGCAGCGGTAGAACAGCGACTTTCGTGTTCTGCAAGGTAAAATTACTGTTTTTGTCAATGGAGTCTGGTGGCTTTGAAGAGAGCATAAATGGATATAACGGCTTCATTTCCCCATCGCAAAGGGCTGTCTGACAGTAAGGTAAAGTGGTGAAAATATTAAAAAAATAGCGTACACTTAAGCTGATATTGATTGTTTTTAGGTGGGCCTTTCTTTTAGGTGGCGAAAATACGTTTTTCTGCCGGCCCCGTCCACAGCAGTACATTGCTTTGCTCCCGTGTCGATACTCTCGTCTGTTTCTCCAAACTGGGAGCGTCCCGACTGTCATCTACTGTAGGTAATACACTGACTATGGATACGTACCTTATACAACCCCTCTTCAAAACATCCAAACTATCCCTTTAAGCCTTTGAATATGAATGCAAATGGGGTGAGCATAATAAAAGTGATGGCTGTATTTTTGTAAGGCATGCCAATACAAGAACAATAAATTATAAATTATGACTTGTGTCCATTAGCATGATCTTCTCTCTAGATACCCCTGTATCATTACAGGCACACACCCTGATGAATGTTTTTACACACACATCTCCTCTTCTATCATTGGGTTTTATTCTCACACACACACACACACACACACACGCACACACGCACACGCACACGCACACACGCACACACACTCACAAACACACACACACACACAATCCCTGAGGTTGTAAAACTACAATTATCTCCCACTCAAGGATGACCGTCAGGTTATAGGTCAAAGGCTTCATCCAATTATCTGTGTGTATACCTGTGTGTGTGTGTGTGTGTGTGTGTGTGTGTGTGTGTGTGTGTGTGCGCGCGTGCATGTTCATGTGTTCAGGCATGTCTAAATGCTTACACACTACGATTATACCCTCAAAAGCTTGTGCATTTATACACTACATGTATGCTCCTGCAAGTTATGAGCGGACCATGTTATAATGATAATGGTGTTTTTATGGCACAGATAATGTTTAATCAATACTCACTAATAATGACACCGTACCCATTACAGCTGTTTTTAAGAGAGAGAGAGCGAGAGAGATAGAGAGAGAGAGAGAGAGAGAGAGAGAGAGAGAGAGAGAGAGAGAGTTCTATAACCGACATCTTCTAAACATTTTCCTCCTTCCGTCATTGTAAACTGTTTGGAAAAGGGCAAGCACTTTCGAAAAAATACTAGGCATGTGATTGAATGAACCATCTGTCAATCAAACTCTTGCCGGAGCCAGTCGGGAGAAGAGTGAAAATATCTTTTCCATCGAGGAAAGCCTTCAGTGCCGTTCTTTGCTCCTCTTTCAATGAAGAAATACTCTCCAGTTCTGATATAATTGATGCTATTGCAGCAGCTACGCTAATCTCTTCAGGAAACAAAATTGTTGTTTCGAACAGTCGCCTCTCCGCGTCGCGTCTCACACACCTACCACCTGTAAGCCCTAAGCCACGCTTGTATCCGCCAGTAGCTCCTAAAAGGACGCTGATTGGTCCGTGCTCTGGCTTGTCGGACACAAACGCATTACTTGAAGCCTGACAAGATGGATTTTCATGCGATATGTGATCCAGTGATTCTCGTGTGATCTTGTGACATCACGAGAATCCAGCTGCCGTGCAAGGTAAGCCGGCATCACCTATGAATGAATAACAAAAAAATTGGCCTTCCATACATTACCTGCGTGCTTAGCATTTCTTTCATACAGGTTTTTACAATCTTTGTGTTTTTTTCTGAACATAACTCTAGTCTAGCTTCAAATTATTGTTCAGACTACATTTCTGCTGAATAAATATGCCGTCAACACAGAAATATATTCTGTGCCAACCAAAAGTGAAAATACACACACCTGCAAACTGCAGTGAATCAGAGGGGAGACATCCATGAACACGGTCTGTCTGCCAGTTCTCTACTGTGGTATTACATGAAAACCTGCCGTGATTCACAGATCTGTGTTTACTACAGAAGCCAAAGCAAAGAGCTAACTTGGCAATCTGATACATAACAATATGTAATAATTCCCAACAACCAATTTCCAGATGCCAAATAAATAAGATTGAATTTGTTCAGGATGTAACTGGTAACTTTGATGATTGTAACTTGAGTGATTAGCCTGATCTGTATTCTGATTCCTGTGAGCCATAATTGTATATTCTGTGACTTTTAAATAAATCATATATCAAACAACTTCTAAGTAGAACACCAACACAGGTGATGCTAGCCTGTCATCTACAGCTCATTGTGTTTGCATATACCTACATGCTCTCTCTCTCCACTGACACACTCACCCATCTGCGTGTCCTTCACAGAACAGAGACTCCTAATTTAACTGGTGTCATTAGCATAGAGACATGCAATCAGGGAATTAGCATAATAGTGAATAGTGGGAATATGAAAAAAAGACTTGTCCTAAAGAAAGGACAAATTAATCTCACAAAGATGATTTAACCATAAATACACAACTTTAGTACAATACAGTCTTGCTTTAGCTATAGAAAACGTTTTTTTAATATAAAGTGTGACTTCAATTTCACAAAACTGACAATGAGACTGATGTACATGAAAAAAAAGAAACTAAAATCTAAAGATCTACTGAAACTCTTTTCACCCCCTCACTGTCTGTTGGAGTGTGTGCACCTGTGTGTTTCTGTATCCACATACAGTTTTCCTCGCTGTGACCTTGTAGCCTTGTGTAGGCCGTATGTTTCACCTTGTGGCTGCCAGCCCTGAGTGTCCATGCACATTTCACTTGTGAGAGTGCGAGTGTCTATGTGTGCTTGTGTATATGGACACAAGACTACATATTTCTGTATGTGTGTGTGTGTGTGTGTGTGTGACATGTATAGAGGTATAATGCAATCAGCCTTTGATTTAAAACCCTGTGTTTGTTTCTTATAGTGATAAAGTAGTGCCTCGGGCTGTGTGTGTGTGTGTGTGTGTATGTATATACAGTTTGTTTGTGTGTATGTGTGCGTGTACACTATAGTGATGAAGTAGTGCCTGGGCCAATGGAAATTACCCTCATCCATCTCCTACAGTGCACATGTGCGGGCGCACGCACACACACACTGAACAAGACAGACAACCGAATGAGGAGACGAGGAGACACTGGTGTAATGGCATTCACTACAGCACTTTGACAGATTCCTGGTGGATTAAAAAGCCTCCAGAACAACATGTACAGCATGAATTTAAAGCTATCAGCTGAAACACTAATGAAGCTCATCGAGATAACATTTAAAACACGAGTCACAGAAGCTCTGCTGTAAAAACTAGTGCAGAGAAAACTACTGTAAATGTCAAAACCTGCGTTTACTTTAATTAAGATAGAACACAACATAAAAACAATAAATTATATATAAATAAAGATGGTGTGAACAATACGAGGTGAGTGGAGTGAGCCAAACAAAGCAAGAAGGACGCAACTTTGGGAAGATTTTAGACCTAGAAGTATCGTCAATTTATTGGATTGTTCAAGTACACTTACCCAATAATTACAGCAATAATGCAATCAGCATTACATAAAGAGTAGGGCTGCAAATAACGATGAGTTTTATTATCTATTGATTATTTTCTTGATTAATCACGTCTAGAAAATAGTGAGTCCAAGAGGTAACGTTTTCAAATATCTTGGTTTTTTTTCTGACCAACAGCCCAAATATATTTCAGTTAAAGTCTGTGTAAAGCAAAAATAAATATGCATTCTGGGTTTGTCACACCACAAGAATGTGTTACTAACCACCCAGCCAAATTTGAATGATTAAAAAAATCGCCAAGTATATAAAATTAGCTTTCAAAATCATGGAAAAGTAAGCAGTATTCTCTGCTCTGAGACGCTGGGGGCGTGTCATTGAAAACGCTGAAACCTGAAACTTCTCTTAATACATCGATGGCTGAAACCACGCCCACAAGCGGGGAAGGTGCAGCCTGGCAGGATTCCTCAGTAGCGGCGAGCGAAAAGGGAAGAGTTCAGCGCCGAATCGCCGTCCGACGGGCGGATTGGGGAAATGTGGCGTACGGAAGACCGCTTGCCCGATGTCGCTCGGGGGCCTGAGTCCTTCTGATCGAGGCTCAGCTCGTGGACGGTGTGAGGCCGGTAACGGCCCCCGTCGCGCAGTCTGCCCGGGGGATTCAACTCTCTTGAATTTGATTGACTTGATTTTCTTTTTTTTAAAGACTATTAATTTTTTACAAGTTTAGAGAAAATGGATAAATATACATAAGACATGGGATGGATTACAATCATAAAAATACAATACAGTACAAAAACAATCATGAAAATATCACGGCCCATCGTGGGGCTTGAATTCATGACCCAGGACGTATGAGTCTCATGCTCTACTGACTGAGCTAGCCGAGATAACCTTTAATAATTGTCTGGGTTTCTGTTTTGCCTGAAATCCTGAACACAAAACTGGCGAAAAACAGTTTAACGGTCTAACTCCACAATCCAGTACTACAATGTTCACAGCCTTTGCACATGTTTTCAGTAATACTTTTCCAACATTTATAATGTGTTTAGAAAAAAAATCTCTGAATTTCCTCTAACACGGCCTTTAAGACGACGGAGAACCCCTCAAAATATTCACATTGAACTGAAGCTTTTGACATTTTGGCTTCAGAAATTACTTAAACAATTAATCAATTAACCAAATAGTTTTCTGTTTATCGACTAATCGTTGCAGCTCCAATAAAGAATATGTTCCTGTCGACCTAAATTATTAAAGTTGACACAAAGAAACCCCCATAAAAAACTGCTGTGAGTGAAATACAATTTTAAGAGGTGTTGCTGACAAGAAAAAGGAGGGTGAGTAGTTTATGACTTGACTGATGAGTTATTATTGGGTGAACTATTCCTTTAAGTTGCACAAAGGCTTAACTTTGTTAAAACAGTTACAGTCCTATTAAATTGTCCTCAATTTGTCCTCAAATTGTCCAGAGAGTAACTTCTTAGCCGAACCAAGGGCCTGTTTGTTTTCTATTTTTCAACAAACATTGGGCCTTTATGATTGTGTAACTAAGGAGCTAAACAAGAGTTCATTATTCATTCACAGTGTGTGTGTTGTCTATAGAAACACTATCCCATTTATAATTCATATTATTCAATAATTCATTCATTTATTCCCACTTATTTATTTAACTCCACAGAACAAATACAACAAATAAAACTAACCTCTCACTGATTGTTACCCTGGGAGAGAGAGTCACGTCAGCACAACACACGCACGCACGGACGCACACACACACACACACACACACACACACACACACACACACACACACACACACACTTGAAGTAGTTAATTAGTGAAACTTCATGGATGATATTTTTGTCTCAGGAACAAACCGTGAGCCCAGGGGGCAGAGAAGAGAGTTGGGGTAGACAGAGAATATTACAAAAAGAAAGATGAAGAGAGACGAGGAGGAAGCGGGACTGATGATGAGAGAGAGCGGAGAAAAAACAGTGCGGCGAGCTGCGTAGGAGGATCCGTTCATGAATTCTCAGCTTTCCATGCCAGTTATTGAACAGTGACCAACCCAACACACACACACACACACACACACACACACACACACACTGCCCGAATCCCATCAATCTCCACACAGGTCTCAGTCATGGTAACCACATAGTAAACCAACGAACACTAAAACCCACATAACATGAATGCACACCCAACCCATGAACAGAACATCCTTAAAACCAACGTATCCTCATACAACGGTTTGTATGATATCTTACGAAAAGTTATTCCCCATTTTTCAGGCGTTTTCCTACGAATGTCCAGCAACACGTGTCAATTCCCTCTTGTTACATGCATACAGTCTTTTCAAAATTAGCTTCTGTCTTCACAGGAAACTACTTGGTTAGGTTTAGGAAAAGATTGTGGAAGCGGCGTTACATAAGTACGGAAGGTACGTGACAAATAAGTCAACGTTTGGGTTAAAATACAGAAGTGGCATAACTAAAGTCTGGTGTTTTTTGACCCATCCATCCACCCCGACCTCTGTGGGATATATATAAATTATAGTGCATTACTTTTCGTAGGTAGAGCTTCCAACAGTATATGAGAACATCCTGATTAAAAGACACTTAAACTTGAACAGGAACAGTCCAAAACACAGTCCCACGAGCCTTTGCGCTCCTTCGGCGCAGTACAGTCAATAATTAGAGGGCAACTGTGTCCTGTTGGTCGCTATGATAGATGCAGACCAAGACAAACAGAAAAGGACCAAGAAGGAAAGATGCACGAGGAGCAGGAAAGAGAAAAAATCATAATGGGTAGGAGGTAGGAAATGAGAGAACAGCAGCATTTTTCAATTTGCTGTGAAGTTACGCTAGATATTTTTAGCCAATGATTGATTGTAGAGTTTAACAAGGACAACATCTCCTATCTAATGATTTGCATTCTTAAACAAAAAATCAGATTAAAGGAAACTCATTCCTTTGGTTCAGTTTTTTTTTCCTCTTTGAAGGCCGGCATCTCTTAAGCAAATGGTTCACCAGCCACAGAAGAAAAAATCCAAATTAAAAATCCCACCTCGTCTTACTTATTTACTCTTCCAAGTTCTCTAAAAGTGTCTGCTGTTAAACGATAAGATTCAAGCCTCAATTATTTATTACCATGTCAGTGAAAACATTGATTGGAATTTGCTGTGCTCGGGGTAGACAAAAACAATACAACAAATTCACATCAACAATACAAAACAAATATACATCAGCATAAAAAAATGCAAGAGCAACACTGTGTCACCATAGGACGACACCATCATCACCACTCCCGGAGATAACATAACTTTAGGATTTTACCATTAAAATGAACTTGCAAGGCTCTTTTTTTGTTTTTCGGGATATTGTAGAAGAACAAAACATACTTTAGGCAAACACATGTACAGATGCATAAAAACACACACACGCACACTGCATCTGCACCTTGTCTACCGGTAATAGTTGCTTAACTGGATACAGGAAGGTAAGGCAACACTTTCATCTTCTCTTTCCTTTCCCTCACTGCTTTTTCAAGCTCCCCATCATTAGTAATGTGTGTTTGTGTGTGTTGTTGTTGTAGACCCAAAGACATATCCAAACATACGCAGACACAAACACAGCTCTTCAGTGATCTCGACTTCTCTCTAAAGCACCTTTCACTGCAACACACACTACAACCCTGAAAGTATTCAGTTACTCGGAGGAGCTGTATGTGACAACGCGAATGTCTGAATCATTCGGGCCGGACATTAAACAGACTTTACCTCGCCACCCTAGTACAAAGCTCATGTAACGTGCGAATAGAGCCGTTCATTGTCGGGAGACAATTCATGGTGAGCGAGTGGGCGTGTTGAGGACGTTTCCATCGCAGCTTGCGTGAAACCGGAAGAAAACGATCCAACGGATGAAAATGTCTAGCCGGGGAGACGACAAGATTTGGTAACTTCTTTCGACACCGAAATCATCAGACAAATTCAAGGAAGAGCAAGAGACTCGGTTGTTTAAGACCAAATTCCGGCTACTTGACCTCGGTGTAATCCACGTCATGTCAGCCTCCTGTATGCTACCCAGGCGCCACCCCTCGCCTAAATCAAATGGAGTAATTCCAATAAGTGTTGTGTACTACATGTGTGAAAGGGAAACTCTGAACAATGTGCGGACCTGATTCTACGGATAATGTCCAGAGTTCACATGAGAAAACGGCTTCAGGCTGCAACGGAGGAAAATTTGAAGTATCAAACTACTAATACAAACTACTTCCTCTGCACAAGCAGCTCTAATGTCTCCATGGTGTCACACGGGTCCACAAGATTTGTGGAACAGTAACAAGTAGAAATTCAAGTATATCCAACCCATTAACTACACCATGAAGAAATAGTGTGTAATCCTTAAAAGGATCGCCAATGTTGGCAAATTTTATTAACTCAAAATACCAGACCTGCTCGAGCCACATACCAACAAAAACGGCCTTGCTATCTTTAATGTTGTTTTTTTGTTTCATCACTCAACAAAAGCAGCTACAGAAAAGTGGGCATCGCAAAAGGGAGAGATGAAGGAGACACACGGAAAGAGAGGATAGAGAGAGAAACAGGAAGTGAAAGAGGAAAGACAAAGAGAAAATCAAAGAATGAACACACACACAGGTCTGGGGGTTGAAGTCAACAACAGCAGGTGACTGTCTGGAGGCTAGCAGCTTCAAACAGCATGATGGAAATATGACACACACACACACACACACACACACACACAAAGTCATTCCTGCAGGGAGGGTTGGTCTATACCTTTCACTCGCAGTGGTCAGACAAATAACCCTTCAGTCTCAGCATCACAGAATCGCAGCTTCCATCCTCTTTCAGAAAATAAGACCATACATCTCTCTCTCCATCTGCTGCCTTTCTCGACATAATGAAACTACCCTCCACCCAGAACAAAGCCCTCAAAGTGCTCTTATGATTCTAGCATGGAGAAAGTAGTTTAGGCGAGGTATGCCGAAGTCTATTAAGTCAGAAATTATAGTCAATTGATGATTTATAATTATTGGCCTCCCTCCCACCCCCAACCTCTCAGAGCTCAGCAGCAAAGCCATTACATGCAGAGCACACGCCATAGCACATGACCCCGGGGCGGCAACCCCTCAACCCATTTTTCACCCATGCTTCCATCTGGTCGCAGACACAGATCCCTGGCCTGGAGACGGGCAGGAGTTTTGTCCCCTCTGTCATAGCATCTCTCAACAAAACACACCAGTAACTGTCATGTGTGTAGGTGCTATGTGTATAGGTATGTGTGCATACATGTGGATGTATAGGCTTTCTGACGTCCTTCATGTAGTTATGTTGTGGTGTATAATGTACCTATGCATTCATGTGAGGCCCTGTACAGACTGGGGCAACACATTTATTTGGAAAAGGACAATAATCGATCCATCTATCTATCTATCTATCTATCTATCTATAACCCGATATCACGTCAAAGTGTGCAATAGACCCGCCTGTCCATCAGAAGATAGTGTGTCAGTGTCACGTTTTGAAGATGCAGTACCAACAGGGGGCAAACAAAACCACTCACTTAAGTTTAGGCAACAAAGCCACTTAGTTAGGTTTAGGAAAAACGTCATGGTTGGCCTTAAAATAAGCACGTAAAGTAAGTACAATACATACAGAAACAATGTAACATAAGTACGGAAAACACATCACAAACGTCACTAAGAAACACGTCACTAACGTAGCTTACAGAACAAAACACCGGTCTCGAACACTGGTCACCTGGTTAATTAAAAGTCTTGTGTTTGTTGGACCCATCTACCCCTCCCGCCCGCCATAATTCTCATTTTTTATTCAACATATATTCAGACGGATGTAGTAAGATTGCAGTCAGTACAGACTACATGGCGTACAAATGATCCATCCATCCATCCATCCATATTGGTTACCTTTCCCAGTATAGAGTTCCTAGAAATAGAAAGCACGGAGAAGCCTGTCAGCATAGGAGCAACCAGTGTGTGTGCTGTGCGGTGTACTGGAAGAGCATTTTTTCTGCTCAGTGGAGCTCACACACACCAGCTGTACATGACACGGAGGTAGCTGCTCTGGCTAACCCTGTCATCACCAGGAATGTTGGGAAAGTGTGTGTATGTGTGTCTGGTAGCTTAGTAATTCATGGCAACAGCGCTCGAAAGCTTTAGACAATGACAGAGACACAAAGACACAGAGAATGAAAAGATGAAGACGAGTGAGAGAGAAAAGAATCTGATGAGTCAGAGAGAAAGAAATGCGAAAAAAAAGAAAAGAAATTCAGGATGAAAAATGATGAGAAAAGTGAGAGAATGTCAATGTCCTCTTTGCAGCATACCTCTACATGGAGCTGGCCTCTTTGCTTCACAGCTTTGCAGTGTGCGTGTGTGTGGGTACATATATTTCTGAGTTATTGATTCATAGATCCCCTAAAGGAATAGGATATTAATGGTGACCTCCACAGAGAAGGAGACAGGGAAAGAGAGAAATAGTTCATGGGAAATTAAGCAATCTGTATGGAGAAGGAGATATAGCTTGACAGGCGATGAGAGGTTTAGACACACACACGCCTAAAATTTACAATTTAAATCCCAATGCAATTGGTATAACGTTATATCATTCCTGCTCCACAACTTCACAATGTCCATATTCAAACGCAAAACATGTTCAGTTTACTACAGGGGGCTGAAATTTAAATGCAAACCACGCAAACAGTTACAGGAACAGAAATGAGGCTGCGCACAATCAGGCTTTAGGTATCATTAAGTGCAGCATCTCAACAGCCTACAGTTCATCTAACAACAAGGCAAGACAACAAGGAATGGAAGGAACTAATGAGAGATGGAGGGAAAACAAGAGAGAGGAGGCCAGTTTTAACATGTACGTTTTACTCGTGTTTCTAACTTTATCATTATATATGAGAAGGAACCATCACCATTCAAACCATCTTAGATTAACAGGGTTACAGATACCTGCTGCATTCTGCCTATGTATGTAGCATCTCATATATTAACAATGAAAATATATAAGGCAGTAAAGGAGAAGGCAGGATGTCAAGTGATAAGAGTAGCACTGGTAGATAAAGGTGTGGGAGCTACAACTGTAAATGAATTATGGATAAAAAATACTTTAAAAACTACTTCTTGCTACTCCTCCTAACCTCTCCCCCTTCCTCCTTCCTATATCCAATCATGTTATATCTCTCTCATCTTCCTCATTCCTCCTCCTCCTCTCTCTTGTTCTTCACTCTCCTCTCCCCATCCCCCTTTCCTCTGCTCTTCATCAGCTCATTGCCCATTCCTTCAGAGAGGTGTAGGCCTACAGTAAGTGCCATCTGATGGTAGAACCACGGGATGATGAAAGGACGAGGGAGTGAAGAGGAGATGGGGGAAGCTGAAAAATAGGGTGTGGTGAGCAGAGATTGTGATGTGGAATCACAGATCAAAAACCTCTAATATGTGAAATGTCAGCTAACTGGCGGGGATAAAAACCCACCCACTGACACAGAGACGGGGAGCGCTTCTTCATACTGACGATTAGGGAATTTTATACCAGAACAGGTTTTAATGAAGCCAAGAGTTACGGACATTTCAACACCGCATTTCAATCAGGAATGAGGCAAGCAAAGACCATTATCTTAGACACTGATTTGAGAGAATTTGGAGGATTGATGCATCTCAGCACTGCATCCTAGCATGTTCAATTGCCTTGATTGGCCCAAGCCGAGGTTACCCTGCGTGTTTGCCCATCTGTTACAGCTAAAAGTAGGACGCTAATTTCCCTTGTCTTCTTCCTCTCTGCCCTGCTCTTCTCTCTCATCCCCGGCAGAAATAGTCGATGTTCCCTCACCTGTGAAACTAGAAGATGTCCTTGACTTACAAGGACAATACTGCACTGCGTGTGTGTGTGTGTGTTCTGTACAAATGGAGCACACTGTATGAAAAACAGCATATAACACACATTTGTCTCCATCTGTCATGTCGCTCACACTCTCTCAGACCAGTCAGTCAATATCAGAGTGAATGTCATTATGAGACATCTTTGCTGTGTGTTAAAATTGGATTATATGTAGCCTGAAGCTAATGACATTTACACGACTGATGAATGCACCTGAATACTCACAACAAGCGATTCGATACACACACATGCACACACACACACACACACACACCCCTTGCCTGTAGGGTTGACCATCCATCACCTTACCACCTTCTTTAATCACAAAGTGAGGACTTGTGCGTCAGTCCACATCGTTCACATGATCATTATATATACTGTTCCATAAAAAGATGGTGTCATAACATTATAAAGAGCTCTCATCATTTGTCATTTAATTTTTCTCTGGAGGGTATTGGTGTGCTTGTTATATTACATCTTTGTGGCCCGTACAGATGGTCACTCTCCCTTCAGTTATTCTCACGTGGCTCTGCCGGCCCCATACATTGTTAATAAGTAAAACCGGCGGCACCTTAATTTCATTTGATGAGGAAAGCCTTAAGGTCTTTATACACAGGGTGCGTGAAGAATAATGCGAAACACTCGCCTGCGAATATTACGCATCAAAACTTTTCATACTGGGAGCGATGTGGATTTGCGACAGTTGCAACACTTTTTCAATAACGGATCTGAATAGATTCGCATAGGCAGAAAACCAACTACCGAAAGAGCACCCAGAGAGAGACCCAGAGAGAGACACAGAGAGAGACCCAGAGAGAGACCCAGAGAGAGACACAGAGAGAGACCCAGAGAGAGACACAGAGAGAGACCCAGAGAGAGACCCAGAGCAGCGTCTGGCAGTCTGTCTGAGGTAAATTGTTGTACAGCTTAAACCAATGGTTACCAACCTTTTTCCTTACGGGACCCGTTTTCTATCATTGAATAAACTGATGAAATTTTATGGATATTTCATATTATTTTATATTACATTATTATCCAAACTTATAAAAATAAAATAACAAATTAGTTTTCTTCACAGAAATATATGAAATGCTGAGATATAGGCTAATTGTATATTTTTTTAAAAAGTTGTCTAACACCCCTTAAAATCAAGGAGGCCTCGCGACCCCCTTGAAGCTTTGTGAAGCTAAACTACTGAAAGCTGTTTTATTGAGTTTCCTTTTAGCAAAATGCACTGCGAGAATTTTCCTCTGGTAAACCATTACGCAGTGTATATGCCTGGGGCTTTTATTGTGAAAGGTAATAACGGAAGGAGTGGATCTGGTATGCGCTGCCTTTGAGTTGAAGTTGAAATGAATAATAAAGTTTGCCGTCTTGGTCCGGACTACAAAGCCTCAGTGTTAGTGTATGTTTTGAATATGTACAGCGTGATTGGTCGATGCCTTTATTCGTGGTGCGAAAGCTCGAAAAAAAATTACGGCACTTTTTCACCACGTTCTGTGAAATGACAAAAACAACAGTTCGAAAAAATAAACTGACATGCAAATTAGACGCACAAGAAAAACACTCCCGGTGTGTAAAAGGGCCTTTGAGCACACCATGCACACCATGCCACAGACTGGAATAACAGTTAACAAGTATAAAAGCAGAACAGCAGCATTTTGGGTAGGGTACAACCAAAGCCAGGTTGGACTAAATCAAATGAACACAGTGTGACCAAATACTGAACCAGGCTGTGCTATTCTCATTAAAATACAGTCTGAAAATAGAGCCAAAATGAAATGCCTTTAAGGAGAGGAGTATGAAAATCACTTCACAAAATACATTCTCATACCAATAAACCTGAAGTTGTTTATTAAAGCATTTCCCTCTATTACACACAAACACACACACACACACATACACACACACACACACACACTGCAGACTCAGGGGGTTCGCAGTAGGAGTCAATTAAAGGAGCTCCCCATTGTAATTACACTATGTTAGATATACTGGCCCACTGGGAAACGAGTGTTTGTGTGTTTGTCCTTCCTCCTTCTGTCATCTTCCCCTCCCACTCTTTTACTCTCTCTTCAACTCCACCTGGGGGTGTTTCCAGGGAGGGGCTCATTAAATCCCTAAACCCCCTTTGGTCTCCCTAACTGAGAGGTGAAATACAGGCATCCTTCTATCGTTATGATCCTTTTAAGTGACGTGGAACATAAAATGAATAAATGCAGAACAGAAGACAAAAATGTCTGAAGTAGATTCACTATAGAGAAGAGACCAACGAGTAATTAATTATGGAAAGAGACATAACTGGTTGCTCTGTTTATTCAACCGTGAGGCAAAACGTGTCGAGTGCTCTTGGAAAACGTGGAAAAAAAATCAGGATAGACAGGAAGGCAATCCAGGCACTCCAAAATACTAAAACAAGTGGCAACGAGGAAGGAAATATATTAAAAAGCCTTTATTGTAGTGGCTAAATCATTAAAAATGCCCTGACGAAAATCTACAGTAGTCGAAACTTGACGTCTTTTTTAACGATTTAGCCACTAAAATAAAGGCTTTTTAATATATTTCCTTCCTCACTGCCACTTGTTTTAGTATTTTGGAGTGCCTGGATTGCCTTTCTGTCTATCCTAAGTAATTAATTACATTTACCAATCGTGGTTATCATGTGTGCCTGTGCCCTGAAACATGAAGAAGGAAAAAACAAACCCTAACAAAGCACCTCCTCTCCATCCATCTGTCTCATCCCTGTTCGTCTCTCCTCCTTTCTTATTCTGTTCGCTTTGGGTCAGAAAAACTGCTGACACGACAAAACCTGCCAGATTCAATCAATACAAAAACACTATCTCACACCAACACACACACAGGATGCATGGACACTCGTTTGGAGAGAGAGTGAGAGTGATTGCAAACCAAGTAGCAATTCCTATTTGCATCGTTATAGGGTTGATGTGGGTGATTAGAACAGTTAAGGTGAACCTGATGTGTTAATAAGTGCTGGTTAGCAGCTGTATTTTGGTATTGGGGTGCCTTGAAATGACCAAATTCAGTCCCTCCAATTTATAGCATCAATTTCTCACATTCATTGCATCCGTCAGTAGCCTCGTTTCCATTCAATCATCAAGCAAATTTTCAGTGAACTTTTAAAATGTCGCAAAAAAAGAAATGCGAATTAGGCGCGTTTCCATCAACTAGTTTGGAGCGAATGAACTCGGCAACAGCGTAGTTTGGTCAGAAGTTGGCGCTATAGGCTACGCATGGCAGAAAAAGTAGAGGTTGGGAACGGGAAACAAAACAAGTCGCCTTGGCCATCTAACCATCTACGAGAGAAAAATGGAGAGAGGTATTCAGGAATTTGTTTAAATTGGGCAATTATAATTGTTCTTTCATGACAGCTAGTATTGACCAGTATTGTTTGGAGACGAAGACAAGCATTCATACGTTATGGCGATATTTAGATGACAGCGGAAAAGCTCATCACGCAAGTTATATGTTTTCTACGTCAGAATTTATTCGGCAAAGGCGATTCCATAGCACATTTAGCACATCAATTATTTTTTGATAAAAGCAAAAACCACCTCAAATGAGCATAACAACCTTTTTTTCACAATAGAGGAAGTTTTGCTGAATTTTGCAGCTTTTGCAGTACTTCTAAATGCACATACAAATATGTGAATAGAAATACGGCTACTGTTTACAGTTTGGATGATAATGCTGCATTACATTTTTCATACAGTGCAAAATAAACTGTGAAATGTGTTGTCAGGTCATGGACAATCTAGCCGCTTGGGATTCATTTTGAACAGAGATTTGGGGATTTACTTCAGGTTTTGACTGTTAAATTCACTCGTGTTGTCTTTAACATTCTGTAACATATCTACATCGACAGACTGTTTCTAGTTAATTTATTAATTATTAACTCAAGAGAAGAATTTACTAATTTGTGTGTATAAAAGAGTTTAGCACCAACTGAATTAAATTGTGATGGTTAACAGTCACTGTTCATCTCCATGGTAACACTGGCCATCAGCCAACGGGAGTTGAGCCAAGTAGAGAGGTGTACATGTAAGTGTGTGTGTGTGTGTGTGTGTGTGTGTGTGTGTGTGTGTGTGTGTGTGTGTTTGAGAGCACGTGTTCGACCTTCATATGGTGACACACACACACACACACACACACACACACACACACTACTGTATAGTCATATACTACTGTAAATACATAGAGGTTATTACTCATAAAGCAACATCTTTGCCCAGAGATAAAAATACACATAATAAACATCCTTTCCAGACAATTCTTTAAATCATTTTTGTATAATGTTTTTTATCCCATCAATCTTCCATAAAAGCTGAAACATGATATTATCAATATAAAACAAGTGTTCTTCCCAAGCTAAATGGGTATCTAACTCATTATTTCACCAATCAAATGATTACATTCAACATCAATTACATTCAACAACTACAGCTCCCATGAGTCTTTGACACAAGTGAGTTGTACAATCTCATGAGAGCTATTAGTTCTTGAACAGTAAAATAATAATTATATCTCTGTTAGAGTTAGTACAGTGCAGCAGTATATACACATCAGTGTTGAATAATAAGAAAATATCTCAGTATCATCTACAGCTTTTCAGTAGAGAGGAGAGGAGAGGAGAGGAGAGGAACATAGTGAGGATAGTGAGCATTAAGGATGACGAATTGTTTGACATTACAGAAAACAGCAAATGTGCAGATTCCACACTGAGGCTGACTGAGTGTGTGTGTGTCTGTGTGTGTGTGTGTGTGTGTGCCTTTTCTCTCTCTCTTGTTCTCTTCACACCACTTAGATATGTTTCCATCTTTCTTAATTATCAAAAACTGACATTTTCCGTCCATTGTATACAATGAATGGCAAGTATACAATTTCATTAAATGAATAGTTCAAGATTTTGAGAAATACATTTATTCTTGCCCTGAGTTAGATGAGAAGACTGACAACGCTCCTGTGTCTGTGTGCTAAACATGAAGCTGTACAGCCAGCAGCTGGTTAGCTTAGCTTAGCAAAAAGACTGGAAACAGCTAGCCAGACTCTGTCCGAAGGTGACAAAATCCACCTCCCGGGTTTCATTCCAGCCTTGGGACCTTTGTCGCATGTCATACCCTGATCTTCCCATTTCCACTCTGTCTCTAATCTGTCAAATATAGGCGAGAATGTAAAAAAAAAATCATCATTAAAAAAAAAAGAAGGGTGCAATGATTTCCTGGAGTCTTGTTGTCACCATGAAGTTGCCAGGAAACCGGCACAGACTACAGGAAGTCACAGCCAAGACATAGTCCAGCAGGTAACCCCCATGGTGGGACCCCGTTCATTCCTATGAAAGTTGTTCAGTGGCGCATGAAGCAAAAAAAGTTTGACTTCAGAGTATAAAAGTACCCGCATCTTCCGGCGATCTTCCTTTAATCCATTGGGCCCATGGAGCAGGTGCAGTAGCGTTTCCTTTAACTCTGCCTTCCAGCCCTCGGTCTGGGTCTCATTCACATGAACAGAGATCAGTGCATTTTACAACTTTAGGCCCTATTGATTTAAATAAAGGCAATTCAAGAGTTCATACTGGGGAGTTGATTTACCTTAAAAAAATAATTATCCGATGATTCACAGGCGTCTCTTTCCCAATGTAAGTCTATGGGAAAAAGTAATTTTGGGCCCAATGGCATCACGTGACGGACACGGAAGTTGTAGTACCATTGTTTGGCCACTACGAAAATTTGCTTCAAAGCCCGGCGCTCTTCCTGGGGACTTGGTAACGCATCGTAAAAACCCAAACCTAGTTTTTACACTTCGATTTTTGTACAAACTAAACAAATGAGTTATAACAATAGTTTTTGACCTTTAGAGGAGCTGGTAGGTGGATTTTGTTTCCGATAGATTTTATATTTACCTACAGACATGAGAGTGGTATCAATCTTCTCGTCTAACTCTCAGCAAGAAAGCTAATAAGCATTTTTCCCAAAATGTCAAAGTGTAATAATTACACAGTGGTAACAGATTATTCAGTTTATTATTTATATGGCTTTCACAAAATGTTTTCAAGTGTTGCCATGTTATCTTTTAAAATAACTGTCATTGTTAGCTGACACTTTGCAGAAACTCATTACGTATTTGGACTGAAATTATAGTTTACTACAACAGCTTCAACTAATCTTTGTTTTGGGGTCTGTACAGCAAGCAAGGAAATGACTCAATGGAGAGACTAAAATGTGTGTGTGTGTGTGTGTATGTGTGTTTGGGTGTGTGTGTGCATCCACACACACATTTGTGTTCCTGATGAGCTGCTGATGTTTAACAAGAGGAAGCACAGCATGAACGCCCATTAAGAAGGAGAGAGCAGAAACCACAACTACAAAACGCAACTGAGCTCTCATTTCTGTGGCCACGGCGGGACAATAATTCAACGTACGTAAAACACAAGCAGACACACGTTTATTTGCTGGTCCCTGGCTAAAAGTAACCCTCTTCATAATGAGGTGCAGCAAATAGGCTTTTTAGGTTTCCAAGTTTTGTACGCACGTTTGCTCTTTAAACAATGGTGAAAACACAACACATACACGCACACGGACAACTTTAAATTCGCCGAGGTGTGTCTCACCGTCCCTGAATAGAACTGAGGGTTTAGTGTTGGGCTGTGGGTTAAGAAGAGGAGACGGAGAGAGGGAGATGAGAGACAGATGAGAGGGAGAACGAGGGAATGAACCCTGAGGAAACTCATTTATATTCAAGATGGAAATAAAAGGATTGATGGTTAAGCATTCTTCAGCTGGATACTTCACAGCCTTCAGTGTCTTTGTTTCAAAAGGCAGCATTCGTGGAAGCTTTACATAACTCGTTAATGACCCGCAGAGACAGACGGGAGAACAGGGAGAGGAGATGGGTGGGTGGATGAGTGGATACTTGAACCTGTGATGGCACCTGAACATGGACAGCTTTACTGTGAGGTGCTAAGACTGACAGCTAACTCTGTTTAGCTCTTTAGAGGCTGATCCTGTGTTCTGACCTCACTGTGGAGAAAAAAAGCAAAAAAACGAATTTCCCTCAATAAAGTATCGTATTACTGAGACTTGCATTTGTCAGGGATATTTACTACATCATCATGGGCTAATATGAGCAGAACTTTCAAGATATTAAAGGGACTGTTTGTAACTTTTTAGACGTATAAATCACCCGGGTCGGTTTCCCGTGCGCGCTCGCATATGCGCACTCGCGTGTGGCTACGCTGTTCAGACAAGACTCCAACACAAACTACACGGAAGCACCAAAACCACAGAGGTCTATCTAGTGAAGCCCGTCTGTTAAACAGTGTTGGCCGGGGTCGTAGTACGCGGGGGAGACCGTAGCTTTGGTCTCCAGGGCCGGAGTCTCTGCTGTACTCTGCTCCCCTGCCTGCTTGCCTTCACTCACACGCCGCGCTCGTTCTCGCTCCACCTCACATGCATGCGCGCACACTACACACTGCAGAAGAGTTAGTTTAGCTCTGAGAATATCTAGTTACTGTACAGTGGACGTTTGTACAGAAATAACTGCTGCAGCTCCTCCAGACCAACAGAGGTTTTCCGTGTCCTGTGAAGTGACGGGGCTCCGCAGCGGGAAACGTTATCGTCTCCGAGCCGGTGTCTCCCTCCTGCACCCAGTCGCGAGGCTGAAGCAGGAAAAGCCAACACTACGATCAGCATTGATTCATGGAGAGACCTCCGTCTGGTCAGCTAACATTACTGCCAAGCAGGTGAAATATAGAGTGATATTATGGTTCTAGCTGACGTGTGTCGCCTCAGAGTTTTGATCGTGCTCGTTCATGTCTACTTAGAGAGAGCAAGCGCGAGCCCGACGCTGACTTTCGTTGACTTAACGGCCACAGGTGTCGCTGTTAACAAGCATTTCTGATTCTTACAAACAGTCCCTTTAAGTGTTTCTGTTAGGCACAGTGAGGGCTAATTTTGTTCCTCCTTATCAGGCAAATTAAGTCTAAACACTGAAATGATGTGTTCTGTACACTGTGCAGTGGAATAAAATGTACACACTAAAAATGCCAAACTCATAATCAGCTCCACTGTAATATTTTAAGGTGCTACATATATGCATTTCAGCATATAGAAAAACTAATTTATCTTGAGAGACGTATAAGTAGCATAAACAATTGAAACCAACACTGAGAGAGTCGAAGTCTCTTCCAGCGTCTTTGCTGCATTTTAGATTTTCTGTCATGACGGTCAGATTTCATATTCTTAATTACTTTATGCCACAAAAAAAGGAAACGGCTGCTGGTCTTCCAGAGATTAGCTACAGCACCTGTTATTATTATTATAAACAGCATGACATCATTAAACCATCTTGGGTAAAACAGTGACAGACCCGATGATATCACTAGACAAATATGCCACCTGCAATTTATGTGATGTGGAAACCTGGGGATATACAAAGTATTTCATCTCATAAAGCAGAGTCTTCCTACATGCCACTAGCTAAACATTTCCTTGGAAGATCTATGCACAAAAACGGAGAGAAAATAATGCAAGAAACTTTTAACTAAGAAGAGAACTCTTGAGCTAAGGCCATGCTGGGGCTGGGTATCGGTACCTTTAAGGTATCAACAGAAACAACCCAGTACCAAGTAGTATCAAAACTTCTCCAATGAAACGATACCTGCAATCGATCCTTCTTGTCCCCAGATCTAGAAAAAGATGACTTTTTGCTAGCAGCAAAAAGAATCCTGCACTCTCAGTCAGTCACTTCTCCGTCAATAGTTTTTGATCCGACTGCCCTGTCGATAACTCTTTGTAGTGTGCAAAAACCTTGATGAAAATTGACTTTTTTAAAACACTTTCAGTCTCACATTTAATGTGGACCGGTATATGAGAGCTTTCCCAAAATTATGATTTTCACCAGAGAATTTAAAGAACCCCACAAACTGAGTGACTGAGGCCTATAAGGCTGAAAAAGTGACCTCCCTTCAGCCCAAAATAGTGAAATGGACAAATGAAAAAAAAAAATCTGTGTTCTTTCTTTCCTTTGGACGGTGCATCCTGCAGGGATTTTTTGCAAGAGTAAACAGCACACTGTGCTTGTTTGGCTCTTGTTTGGAGTTTTAAACAGACAACAAGATGAAGCTGGTAATATATAAACATACAGGAAAAAATAACCAATCTCAGCTTGGTATAAAGGAACACCTGCATCACTACTATCACATCAATACATTGAGAAGCCAATTTCTTTTGGAAAAAGTAATTGCTACAAACCACCAAAATGAAGCACAACACAACATGAAATGGAAAAAACATCTGCTCGAGTGAAAAGAGGGACTATGACATATTAAATATGCTCTACCTGTCATATGTATATTTCAGATTCTAGGTGTATTGGTACTGTCTACCTAATTGAATTACTGAAGTCTATTAATTAATTAATTACTATTAATTTTATTTTTGTCTCTTTTCTGTCTTTTTATTTCCTTTTGTCTAAGTGCTTTATTATTATTATTTTTTTTTTAAAGGATATTGTCATGTCATCATATTGTCATGTTTGTTATGTGTATTTTGCCTGTATTAAATAATAATAAAAAAACATCTGCATCACAGGTAACCAGTTATCCTGTCCACTACAAAAAAAAAGAAGGAGATCTGCGAGCTAACCCATACTCAGAATTCAGCCATAGTATAAGAGCAGATAAAAAGGGTAAAGGTGAGTATGATTTAGGTTAACAATAAAATCCCAAAGCCAGTTTTCCCCCCAAAAAAACATATATATCTTTGCCTGTACACTGTAAATGCCAAAATAAGCCCATTCAAAAACAACATTAGCTGGGAAACAATATTTTAGCAAACACCAAAACATAAGCTGTGAAAAATAACAAATACGTGCTGCTATCAGTGGCAGGCTAGCCATCTGGAGTACCAGCACTGTTCCCAATGGGCCAGTCGAACTGTTATGAAAAGATTAAAAAATGTCCCCCGCTGTTTGATCTTGCATTAGTCTGGCCAGCCGGCTCCAGACAGGTGTGTTTGTGTGTGTGTATGGCAAGGATATAAATTCATTACATCTCATGAGTCCATCTCTCCGCCCCATGCAGATTTACAGTATGCCTGTTGGAAATACTAGAATTACAATTTTAGCATGCACTATATAAAATGGGATAAATAAGGGTAGAGGCACAATTTCTACATTGGACATAATGTATATGTACAACACATATAATCAAAGCTTCATTTTCAATGTTCTAAGAAAACATTACATCCTACAAAGCAGGAGTTGGACACTATAATGTGAATACGTTGGCCATCAGCGACAGGCTGAATCTATGTCAAATGGACTGTTTTTTGGCCTTTGGATTTGGATTACTACTTCATTAATATTCAAGGTTTCAAATGTGAATGAAATAATTAACCTCTAAAAGCATATTTTTTGTGATATCAGTATTTGCAATGTGACAGGTAATATGGTTCTTCATTCACTGGAAGCCTGAGCCTCAATTTAGCAGCCATTATTTGTCCTCTGTGAGAGGACTGATAAAAGGATCATGGGGACAGCAGCTGATAACCCACAGGGCTGAGTAGTGATAAACTCAATGGCTAATATAGCAGGTGAGTGACCAACCAATGCAAGCAAAAAAAATAAAACACACATTACACTGGAGATTCAACACGGTGGACGGTGCAGATAAAATGCTGTGACTTAATGGGATTTCTTAATTAGGGTCCAGTCCGTAATGTTGAGAAACTAACAAGAGTATGCTAGATTAAAAAAATGATCCAACCGAAAAACCGAGCGCAGTGTTGCCAACCTTTTTCCAATGAAAGTAGCTCGCAGCACTAGCTCCAAAAGTCCCTAAATCTAGAGAGAGAGTCTCCAAGTCGGCAACACTGACTGTCCGTCGCTTCAGGCCTGCCTCCAAAGCCACTCCCCCACTATTATCATTATGAACATAAACATAAACGAACGTAAACAACAAACATGGCTATTGTTAGTACAGCTTGTGGAAGATGACTCGCAATGAGTGCACGGGCAGAGTGCGCTCCAGTAGGTAAACAGGCAGGTAGGCTTGTTACAGGCTTATTACAGTCCTGCGACAGACACAGATCCCAGATTTGTTTCTTTTTTGGGGGGCTCAGAGCATTTGATTTATTGATTGTTGTCGGGATGTAACGAGAATTTCAATTAATATAACAAAAAATGTTTTTGAAGAACACTGCTAACCCTACCTTTAATGGGAAAACGTACACTTCATAATTACATTGAAATATCTTTACAAAGAAAGAGTGGGCCATGTAATTTATGACAAAGAAGCCAAAAGTCACCGTCGGTATCTACTATACACTCACAGTAAATCTATAATAAGCCTGCTGTTGCTACAAGAGTCACATTTAACCTTTTATCACAAAGCTGAGCATTTTCAGCCCCTTGTTCGTGTTACGGGTCAGGAGAAGGTTCATGATCCAATGTTGGACCGTTTCACCCCAACAGCAGACACAGGCCTTTCCCCGGTCATAGTGTCGGCGTTTAGAGAAATAGGAATCTCACTTTCTGAACATCCCTCTGGAGGACATTCAGGAAATTAGACAAAATACACATACACTCACACTCGGGTATGTTATCAGCCTCTATCCCTGTTTCCATCTCTCTGAACCACCAAAGAACAGTAATTACTGTAAATGTTGGAGCGACAGAGGAGAGTGCAGAGAAAGCGCGAGGGAGGATAAAGGAGACGAGAGAGATAGCGGCTGTCGCAGCTGGAGCCAAAAGCTGTTCATTAAGCCAACCCCACCCCCAGCACACACAATAACACCATAACACACATTAGAACATACTAACAACACTCATATAGGCTATACGGGCCTATCTCCTGCAACATATTGCTGCTCAAATCACTTTGCAGAATGAAACGACAATATCTGTATTCAAAATTATTTTCTAATTTTCAGATTCCTCCAATTTCTTCTGTACTAATCCTTCCCAGTTTACTTTTTCCTGCCATCTCTCCATCCCTTTCTCACTCCTAATTTTAATGTCAATGTTTCCTTGTCTTGTCTCGTTAACTTCCTGTCATTCCCCCTCGATTATTTCCATCTCTTTCAGTTCCTCCCTCTCGCTTCTCTCCATCTGTATTCCTCCTCCCTTCTTTTCCCTTCTCTTTAACTCCATCTCTCTCATTTCCTAGCCTTCTTTCCTCTTCTCTTCCTCCTCTCCTCCTCTTCCCGTCTCCCCATGAGCCCACACGCATGCTGCCAATATAAGTCAATTAAACAAATGTTTTTTTATTCTCTCTTCCTATTATACTGTCTGTGACTGCATTCATGATGGACTTAAAGTCATTACACTAAGCTTTGTGTGTCTGTGTGTGTGTGTGTGTGTGTGTGTGTGTGTGTGTGTGTGTGTGTGTGTGATTTTGCAAAAACTAAGCTAATTAGGCAGTGCCATGGGAGCTGCCAGCTACAATGGCAGACCAGTGAAATGTTAGAGAGATAAGGCTGAACATACTAACACATACACACAAGGATTATTGTAATGACTTCACACATGGCAGACAGGCAAACACACATGCACCACGACACAGGAACATGCTAATGTAGGAGGGAAAAAAACATGCAAACAATATTTGTTGTACTTTCTTATATTGCATTCTGCATATTGGGGTCTATAAACTGTCTTGGAATTACATAAATTGGGTATCACTGTACAGCTGAGACTCTTGTGGATCCAAAGGGCCTAATTGTATTCATGTGAGATGATGTTAGTCCCCATGGTAGCCATTTCATTGTAGTGAGAAAATTGTCTGAAATTTGACCTCACTGTATAAAATGACCTGTGTTGACCTCTAGGATAATCACAGCCTCATAAAACTTTACAACCATGAACTAGAGCCCTAGGGGCATTCAGAGGATGGATGGCTTTTCTAGGTAGATTGACAATAAGGGGGCTTTCTGAGCAGTTTCCAGTACAGAAGTGCTCGTCATTCAATCGCTGAAAAATGTAATTCTTGCAGAAATCTCCAAAAGTTTTGATAACAAATCACAGCATGGCTTTTTCTATGGTGTTCCTCAAGGTGTTGGTGTCTTAATGTGGTATTCTGGAGGGATAATTGATCATTTTTATCAATTCTCAAGTGGTGGAAAAAAATGGTTAAATTTAGCTCCAAATTTGTGTAACAAATGATATCAACCTAAAAATTGCTGCAACAACTTATGAGACACAAGTCAAGTCAAGTAAATTTTATTTGTTTAGCCCAAAATCACAAATTTGCCTCAGGAAGATATACAATCTGTACAGGATACGACACCCTCTGTCCTTTACAGTACGACCCTCTCATCGGATAAGGAAAAACTTAACCAAAAAAAACTTTTAACAGGGAAAAGAATGGAAGAAACCTCAGGAAGAGCAACAGAAGAGGGATCCCCCTTCCAGGATGGACAGACGTGTAATAGATGTCGTGTGTACAGAGTAACAGCAAAATGAAAATACGACATAAACAATCCATATGACAAAAAATAATACATATAATGTGAACATATGTGAGAAGGTGGATCCAGGAGGATGTCAAGCAGCTTCCCGGTGTCGACAAACAGATAGAGCTAGAGCAACACGACCTCCTCTCCACGCTGCACAGATAGAGCTAGAGCAACACGACCTCCTCTCCACGCTACATAGATAGAGCCAGAGCAACACGACCTCCTCTCCATGCCAACCAGATAAAACCAGAGCAACAAGACCTCCTCTCCACGCCAAACTGATAGAGCCAGAGCAACACGACCTCCTCTTCATGCCAGATAGGTAGAGCCAGAGCAACACGACCTCCTCTCCACGCCAACCAGATAAAGCCAGAGCAACACAACCTCCTCTCCATGCCAGATAGGTAGAGCCAGAGCAACACGACCTCCTCTCCACGCCAACCAGATAAAGCCAGAGCAACACGACCTCCTCTCCACGCCAACCAGATAAAGCCAGAGCAACACGACCTCCTCTCCACGCCAGATAGATAGAGCCAGAACAACAGGGGAGCATGAGATTGACCATCATATACTTCTATCATAATTCTATCATAAACCCTGATACACTTTCAGAATTTTGAGAACAAATTTAACACATGGACTAGAACAACTTGACACACAGTGCCGAGCTGCCTCTCAAATTAATCTTCAGGTTCCTAGCTTTTAGATGATGTACCCCACTTATATGTGACATCTCCTGTTGACCTGCTATCTCCCCTTAAAGACCCCCTGTACCGCCCTAAAAAAGACAAAAACGGGTCTATGTGGGTCTCAGAGGGTTAATTATGTAAATAAAAATCTGCCTGTATTTCCCTCCCTCCCTCCTTCCTTGACTTCTTCCTTCCTTGAAGGTCACTTATTTAGAAAAAAAAGTTAGTTGTACTTCTGTATATGATCTACTTTCTCCCAAGTTTGGAGAGTAATAACTTTTCCATTTGTTAAGGTACGCTAGTTTGTCGGTGTCTGCATCTCATTTAGCTGCTCAACAGATGGCCAATAAATATAAAGGAAAGCCATGAGAATAAATTACTCCTACACACAAACAAGAAGTTACACTCGCACATCCACAATGCACATCTGCACACACACACTGAATTACACCTACACGCAGATATACACAAGTTATATTACGACAAGCACGACACACACAAACACACAGAGAATTATAACAACCAAAAAATGAGAGTCAATACACACACAGAAAATTACACCTACACACACACACACTCATTTCTGCTCGTGTAATTGAAGCCAAAACAGTTTTCAGTCGGGGTGTAAATTTATTGGTTCCACACTCACACATGACATCAGATTGTTGTGTGTGTGTGCAGCCTATCTGTGATAAATCGTCTCTATACATAGGTAATAAACAATACAACATACTTTTCCATAGGGAGTCGCCTTGCTTCCAGCATGGTCAGAGTGTGTGTGTGTGTGCGTGTGTGTGTTTGTGTGTGTCCCTAGAGCCCCAGTTACAGCCTCGTACACACAGAACCATAAATACAGCTACTTCAAACCTTTTATTGAGCACAGTATGTACTCCCTGTTCCTATCCTTCATCCATTCGTTCCTTCCTTTTCACATTCCTCATTCTTCTTCTCTCACTTTATTTTTTTTTTACTGCATTCCCCATTTCTCTGTTCTTGCCCATTTTCCACCTTTGGTTTTTATTCTTCCCCTTACCCTCCGTTTCTCTGATTTTACTTTTTTTTTTACTATCCTCCTTTGTGAGACTTCTCCCTCTCCACTCCCTCATCCAATTTTCTCATTTCCTCACTCTCCTCTTCCCTCCCATCGTCTGCTTTTCCTACTTTCTGTTATTCCACATCTCCAACTTCTCCTCCCAAAACACTTTCTATCACTGTTTGTCAAGACATTTCCTTTTTACAGACTTCATGCAAAAAAAATTTGCATCTTCTGATGCATATTCTCTCCTTCTTTCCACCTTCTCTGCCTCCTTCCATCCTGCATCTCTTCTCCTGTCCAAGTTAAAGATAAAATGTGTAACAACTGGCAGCATCTAGCGGAGTGCCAAGTGCCAAGTGTGCAGGAGAACTACGGTGGCCAACGTGAAAACATGAATGGCCCTATCTAGAGCTGTTATAAGAGTAGCGCAGGTCATTTGGAGTGTGTACGTGGGAAGTGAGGGAAGAGAGAGAGTGGCGCGAATGTGTGTGATCGAAAATGTGAGCTAGTGGAGCAGAAGACGGAGTTAGTTTAGCTTTGAGAATATCAAGTGAATGTACAGTGGAAGTTGTAGTTTGTGCAGAAATAAATGCTGCAGCTTCTCAAGACCAACAGAGGTTTCCCGTGTCCCCTGGAGCGAGTAACGTTATCGACTCCGGCCCAAGCAGGAAAAGTTAACACAGTGGTTTGTCCGCTACAAACTGGTCCTTTAAAAGGTTCTACCCACAAACAACTAAAATAATTAATGGGTTGTGGTTAATGCGAGAGTCGTATTTGGATTGTTAATGAGAAGCATATGTTTGCATTCAGCCCGTCTTACATATCAGGCATATGAGGAAAAACTAAAAAAAATTCCTGTAATTATGACTTCAAACATTTTCCTTTCATAAACGTTTGTACAGTACAATTTTGGGACCCATCCCAGGCTCCGAAAAACATTGCCAGAGACAAAGACAGCGTCTCCTCTGAGATAAGACTCAACAGTGCAATGTGCAAAGTCATAGATTTTATTTTTTTTCCTCAATTGAAAATATTTTGTTTCATCACAGACATTATCTGAAACCATTGTGTCCAATGTCTTGATGAATGCACACATAGAAAACTCTGAGAGTCACAATGAACACCTTGTTGGGCATGTACTGCACTGTGTTGTATGTAGCTCATGTGGCAGCCGGGCTTTTCAGTTTCTTGATGCTGCTGATTCTGGGTTTGTTTTAGAAAAATCACATTCTGTTACATGCTCATGCATATCTACTAATAATTATCCTGTCAGGCTGTAGACCTCCCTCTCAATTCTGTGCACCAAGTATGCTTAGCATACATGTATGCAGGAGCTTTCTACAGTATGTTTTTTATGAAACAGTATATCACCATCTTGAAGTACATGCTGTATGTTATTCTTGTGACTTTTCTATGGTGCTTTAGGGCTCCTATAATTCAACATTTTTAAATTCAATAGCTGGCATTGGCCTGTTTCAAAACTAAGCCTGTGAGGTGTCTCTCAAAAGCTATATATAACTCTCATATCAAAAGCTATAGTTTAAGAGACTTGAACTCAGAGCGAATGAGGAGAGGGAACATCAGTGAGGAAGTGAAGTGAGGAAGTCAGGAAGGAGATAGCGAGAACACGACACAGAGGAGCAGGTTTAGAGCAGATAGAGAGCTGTGTGTGTGTGTTTTAAGGGGTAACATGTCGGTCATGTAAGGGGTGTGTGTGAGAAATGGGTCTCAATGCAGCAAGGGCTGATGCAGCTTAACAATGACTTCACACACACTCACAGGCTGGCAAGTGCACACAAACGCAATGTGAAGCATACACACAAACAAATGGTAAATGGACTTGCATTTACATAGAGCTTTTCCAGTCTTCAAAACACTCAAAGCTCTTTACGTTACATGTCAACATTCACCCATTCACACACACATTTATACACTGATGCTAATGCTCATTCACACACTGTCATACACTGATGGCAGAGGCTGCCATACAAGGAGCCAACCTCTGCATCAGGATTTAATCTAAATACTCATTCACATACCAATGGCATAGCCTTAGGGGGCAATTTGGAGTTCAGTATCTTTCCCAAGGACACTTCTACATGCGGCCTGGAGGAGCCGGGGGATCGAACCGCCGATATTTCGATTAGTGGACGACCCGCTCTATCTCTGAGCCACAGCTGCCCACATATATACTGTACATACAGGAAGGATCCATAAACTCAGGTATGCATGTAGGAATACACATGCATACGCAAACATTTAAAAGTATACACACACACACACACACACACAGTCACTCCAGAGAGGGGAAGTTGCTTGAGGGAAGCAATAAAATACTAAATAAAATCTGACCAGAACCTGGTGCAGGCATACACACAAACACACACAGACACACACAGACACACACATCACACTGCAGTGTCTCTACATCACATAGCTGCACAGTGCACACACACATGCACGCACACACTGTGCATTACATGTACAGCACCTAATACACACAAGCATACGCACTCCCTCCTACGTTGCTTCCCTTAGGTATATTAAGTGCGGTAATGATGCTGTGGCATTACTTCATTCTGTGTGTGTGTGTGTGTCTGCATGCATGTGTGTGTTTGTGTAACACTATTAGTGTGCTGGGGACGGAGTAGCTATTAGCATAAAGGATGGTTTTATATAGAACAAAAAACACTCCCCCACCGTAAAAGACCACCAGTGTGTGCGCACACACACACACACACACACACACACACACACTCACACACACACTTACAATAATGACCTATTTTGTTAAGCACACTGAACATTCCAAGTACACAATAATAAACTCCTCATTTGTTATGTACTGGAGACATTAAAGAGAGAGCAGAAGGAAAGGAGGAGAGAGAGGAGAAAGAAAGAGGGAAGAAGAAAAAAGGGCTGCATGAGTAGAGAAAAATAATGAGGAGAGAGACATGGAGAGAGATCTGAGGACAGACAGAGGGACATAAGGACAAAGGACAGAGAGACGCAGGGACAGTTGAAGCAGATGAGAAAGAAACAGAAAACAATTCACGTCTCCAGAAACAGAGAGGACAGCAGAGAGGATAAAGACAGAGAGGAAGTGAAATGAAGGACTTCTCCACTCCTTTACACCGCCAAATACAGGATGCTGTCCATGCAATCACAGTGCCCCCTATTGGTAGTCTGGATATTGGCAAAATCAAGTCACAGAGGTGGCAGTTCTCTGCATTTCTGTTGTGCTTTATTTTTTTATTATCTGATCCCAGGCATCTCTTCAAAACTCAAATCCCTGCTTTCACTTATGCTCACAACAAAAGTGATTTGAAGGTTATAAATCAACATATCTAGGATATACATCAATAAAATAAAAAGCAAGACAGTCAAGTGAAAGAGACAGAGACAGAATCAGAGGGTGAGACATCGACCTAACTGGTAAATGGACTTGCATTTATATAGCGCCTTTCTAGTCTTCCAACCACTCAAAGCCAAGCCCCCAGGAAGTGCGCTGGTCATCGATCCCGACTTTCGTAGTGGCCAAACGGTGGTACTGCAATTTCTGTGTCAGTCACGTGATGCATTGGGCCCAAAAAAAACTTTTTCCCATAGACTTACATTGGGAAAGAGACGTCTGTAACTCAGCGGATAATTTTTTTTAGGTGAATCAACTTCCCAGTACGAACACTCTAAGAGCCCTTATTTAAAAAAATACATTTTTAAAGTTGTAAACAAACTAATAGCCGAATCCAGAGTTATTTCTCATCCTCCGTTCATGTGAGTGAGACCCAGACCGAGGCTGGATCGCAAGCCGTGACGACGGCTGGACGTTAGAACCCTGTGACCAAGTCATGTGACCGAGCGGACGCTACTCCGCCAAGATCCGGGTACTTTTCCAGACGGAAGACGAGCCGTTTAGGCTTCATGCGCCAATGAGCAACTCTCATAGGAATGACCGGGGCCCCGCCTCCAATGCTGTATCCAGTTCTTTTAATACATCCATGCTCAAAGCGCTTTACACTACATGTCAGCATTCACCCATTCACACACACATTCATACACTGATGGCAGAGGCTGCCGTACAAGGAGCCAACCTGCCCATCAGGATCTAATCTAAATACTCATTCACACACCAATGGCACAGCCTTCGGGGGCAATTTGGGGTTAAGTGTCTTGCCCAAGGACACTTCCACATGTGGACTGGAGGAGCCGGGGATCGAACCGCCGAGTTTCCGATTGGTGAACGACCCGCTCTACCACTAAGCCCCCATGGTGTGCCATAAGCTTCAACATGATTTCTGAGTCACAGTTGAGTGTATAACAGTAGTATATATCCAGTTAAAACACTGCAGATGTTCTGTCACACTAGCTGCTAAATTATTAAAGTCTCATTCTCTTGGCTCTTGTTTTTGAAAGGTATCACCCTGTGACAATTTATGTCAACTGACAAATTCATTTTCAGCGAGTGACTTTCATAAAGTAGCTAATCTAGTCCTCCAATTTCTGCCTACATTTCATGTTGTGACGCACTTTGTGCATTTCCTGCTCTCTTTTAATCTCTCTCTATCTGTTAAACTTCCTCCTCTCTATCCTCCCTCATCTCTTTTTCTCTCACACTCTTTATCCCTTTCTTCTTCTCTTCAATCTACTCAGAGTTGTTCGCTCTTCATCTCCCTCAGATTGGAGCAGAATTCCCATCGGAATCTTGAACCGCATTTAATCAGCACTTTTCCCGTTTTCCCAGCTTCACAATCCAATCCCAAGCACACAGACACACGCACACAAACACACTTATCCAAATCTCATCTAAGATATTACACTCTCTCTCTCTTACTTTCTCCCTCTACCTCCATAATTCTTAATAAATTATGCAAAAACATGGTGTGTTTGAGAAATTAAATTCTCCATTACACACGCTGCAGAGATTCTGCTGTCACATGTGGGAAAGGAAACAATAAGAATAAGAGTCTACAGCAACACAAGCAGCTCTGTGAGGCTGCAATGCTCACTGTAAACCACATTGTAAGTGTTTTATCCTCAGCAGTCGTGATGAAGTAAATGTAAAAATGGTATAACAGTTGGTATGGCAGTTACTGTCATTATAACACACTTACAATGACTATGTTAACACGCTGATGTTTATCACATAAGGGGTCATACGTCGCCCTGAAGGGGCACAACAATGATTCGCTAACTGTACATTATCCCATTGTTACACGGCTACTTACTTAAGAAATCAATAATTTGACACAAAAACGGTCCGCCAGAGTCCGACATCAGAACTGCGCCCATAGCAACGGTCTGTTATACATAGCAACGGTCTACTATAAAGGAATAACAGACCGTAGAACGTAATTGACCAATCAGAATCGAGTATTCAACAAAGCTGTTTAATAAATAATGTTAATGTTATTTTGCAGATGTTTGATCATAAACCAGAGTATTACACACATTTTGAGCTGATGATGGTGGGTGAAAAATCAGAGGATCATCAAATTTATTATTACACTTCATCCTGTGGGGAACATGAATGTCTGTGCCAAAATTCATGGCAATACATCCAGTATTTATTGAGATATTTTACTGTGGATCGAAGCGGTGGACCGACCAGCTGATGGACATTAACAGCCCTAGGACGTGTCATTAGTGAGGCAAAAAACACATCACAGCATTTTGCATATTTTGTTTTGTATAACTATCTTTTTGGAAAGCCAAAACTAAACTCTGCCCTTAAAGTCAAATGCAAATTGTGTTTTGGATACTGAAAAATAACTAGATGAAACTAGCAGATGTTGCCCTGAGTGTAGAACATCCATGTCACGTAGTTTATAGGTGACTGTTGCTCATTTGCAACTTTCCTGTTTGTTCTGCAGAAACACCATTAGCTCATTCGCCTGGCTGCTTTCAATTAATACTCACACATACTCATACAACCATTGGGATGGGACACACAGACACACACACACACACACACACTTGTTGGAATTCAAACACCTTGGAGCCATAAAATCTCAAAGAAGAGTCACACAAGCGAACAGATGACAGAGGTAGAGTGAAATCCAGACAAACACATCCTTGCATACATAACGATTTGCGGTTTTAATTCTAGGGAAGGCAGCTGGTGTGTTTTAAGGGAATAAGACCTGAGGTTGTTCTAGGAATACACGCACACACACACACACACACACATACACACGCACACACACAAGGACATAATCACAGATGCTGGGAAGATCTTAGACATATGTTGGGGTCCATCCAAACGCAGCAGGGGATGCTTGATGCAATAACAGTTGCTGGTATCGGTCTTTCTGTGCACGGGTCGGGTAGGCATGTTTGTACTTGAATGTGTGCATGAGAGTGTGCATGTGTCTATGTACTATATACAAAATATATATATTGTGTTTAAATTAGGGCCGACCCGAATGCTTCGAAGCTTCGAGCGTTGCTATGGTATTCGACCTCCAAATCAGTATTCAATTGCTTTGTTTTTAAAAATGTTGTATGTAATAATAATGTATAAATCCAAAAACAGCCCATGATGTAAGGAATAAACACACAACATTATTCATTATTCATATTCAACATTAATTATTATTAGTTATTCTCAGACAGATATCAGTGTTTATTATATGTAGAGGTGCGTGTGTGAACAGTAGTGCAGCAGCAACACTGTCCTGGGTACTGAAACGGGGGAGATGGTGAACAGAACATGTCAGCCTGCCGCGCTACACTGCGCTGCAACACGAAGCTCCGAAAACCTTCGAATATTTCTCTACGAAGCTTCGAAGCTCAAAAGATGGTATTCGGGACAGCCCTAGTTTAAATGCATTTAACCTACCTTCGCAATAAGGCTGAGGGGTTCTCGGCAGGAAGGCGGCAGCGCTGATGTCACTTCCTGTGCCAGGTCAGGTACTTCCTGTTGTAGGTACAGCTCTAACATGGAAGCCAGCTGAGACAGACCTTGTTTCTTGTGCTCAGACATGGAACTCAGGTCTGCAAAAAAAATATTTAATAAAAAAAAATGTATCAGTCTGTCCCTGTGAGCTTCTGACTACGTCCAGAGAGAGATTTCACTTTGACACTGAAAGACACAGAAATACACTCATCTGTCTATGTTCCCAACATGTCTGGAGAGAGCTTAAATATAGTGGAGAGAGCAACCTTTACTTTGCTGCAATGGCATTGGACTCAGGCAAAACATACACACATGTTCACACACACACACACACACACACACACACACACTTGGTGGAGAGACTTACGTGATTCATGCTCCTCCAAAGTGTAGAGCTCCTCACTGCTGCTCTTAGATGGACTTATCTGGAAAGAAAAACAAGAGGAGGGCATTAGCATATTATTATAGTTTTACAGAAGTATTTTTCTGCTATTGTTACACATTATGTGTGGCATATTGTTGCTGTTGGATGAATCCCTTAGACAGGTGAACTTATCAGGCACTAAAAAAAGCAGCTTTGTTTTGTTGCATAAATTTGGGGCGACTGTGGCTCAGAGGTAGAGCAGGTCGTCCACCAATCGAAAGGTCTGCGGTTCGATCCCCGGCTCCTGTGGTCACATGTCGAAGTGTTCTTGAGTAAGATACTTAACCCCAAAGGCTGTGTCATCGGTGTGTGAATGAGTATTTACATTAGATCCTGATGGGCAGGTTGGCACCAGCCTCTGCCATCAGTGTGTGAATGTGTGTGTGAATGGATGAATGCTGACATGTAGTGTAAAGCGCGTTGAGTGGTTGTAAGACTAGAAAAGCGCTGTATAAATGCAAGTCCATTTACCATTTTTTAAACTATGCACTGGTTTGCAGAGGGCTTCATAAGCGCAAGAGCAAATGGAAATTTCCTAAACCAAATGAGGTGCTTTTAATCTTTTAGCAGAAGTAAACACATCAATAACACAAAAGATCGTTAGTTGTTTTAATAACACAGCAGCAACGTACAACCCACCACAACTAACAAAAGGAAAGGTATGAGTATCTTTCTCCAACGGTGAGAAACTCCAGAGACATACCAAGGCGAAGATGAGTCTCGCAGCCAGACGGACTGAGTCAGTGGGAATTCTGGGTAGGAGGCTTTGCAGACATTTACACTCTCTCTTATGGCCAGACCATGCTCGTTTCTGCAGGAGAAGGGCATTTCAACAAATTGATGCACACACACACAAACACTTTCATATGCGCACACACACACACACACACACACATACACTATACCTGGCAAGTGCTATTGCAGTAGCGAGCCATCTTGCACTGGGAACATCGCAACAAGGTCTCGCGTCTAGACAGATAGGAGAGAGAAAAAGATCAGTTAATTCTGCACAGATTGTCAAGTGAACGTCCACAAAGAGAAATCTGTCCGTCACTTCAGCATCGAAAATGATTCAAAAGCTGATTCACTGTTATCAAAAAGCTCTCAAGGCCAGTGGTAGAAAAATGTTAAAGCTTTTCTCAACAAGTGAATGACTCAGTGAGCTGGAAACCACTTTACATTTCTAAAGACTCTCATTTCTGTTGCACCATTTTAGTGTTTGGATTAAAAACTGTTCCACTCACCCACAAACAAAACAAGCTGCTACGCCACCAAACATACGCACATATCTACTAAAGCATCCGTTATGTTCCTGCCATTGCCTTGACCTTTTCCCATGTAACAACCTTGTCTTATCCTTTTCTACTGGCTATATCAGGTTGACTGTGTGCATCCATTATCTAGTTTTATCTACCTACTACCCATCTTCCTGTAGATTGTCTAAGAGCAATACATTAGGTACTCTCTCCTCACTGTCACAGCCAGTTAGTATCACAGCACATGCATGTCTCTGAGCGACTGTGTGTGTGTTGTGCTGCGCGTGTCCACTTGTGGTGTTTATGTCTGTTCTTGTGTGTATGTGTGTGTTTCCTGCCTCCGAGGTTTGCTGTGTTTCTAAGAGTGACACTGCTGTCCTTTCCAGTTTGCCTGTCAGTCTGATAACAAGCCGGAGCACAGCAGTGTCTGTCTGCTTCACACAGCCAATTACAGTCAGTAGAGAGAGCAACACTAAAACACACACACAAAAGACACAATGTGAGTCATAGGAACTCTGTCAGACTGTATTTGAGTGTGTGTTTTTTGCAATATGATTCATACAGATGATATACATAGGTATTGTGCTTGCAATATATAATATTATAGCAGTTTTTTTGCCATATTTTGCATTAGTTCAACAGTAGAGATGGCAGTAGAGATTGACTGATTGATCGATTGATATTTATTTGGGCCTTTAAAGGTGCAGTGTGTAACATCTGGCGGCATCTGGCGTGAGGTTGCAGATTGTAACCTCTCCCGTGTGCCAAGGGTGTAGAAGAACTACGGTTGCTGACGTGAAAAAGCAAATGGCCCTATATAGAGTTGTTGTAAGAATAACGTAGGTCATTTGGAGAATAGCAGAGTGTGTAGAGTGTGTGTATGTACATAGGAAGTGAGTGGTGAAGCAAGAGAGAGAGAGAGAGGCAGCGATAGAGCTAGTGGAGCAGTAGACAGAGTTAGTTTTGAGAATATCAGTGAATGTTCAGTGGAAATTGCAGTTTGTGCAGAAATAAATGCTGCAGCTCCTTAAGACCAACAGAGGTTTTCTGTGTCTTGTTCGCTGGCAGCTGAGTGGAGTGACGGGGGTTAACTCTGGAACGAGTAACGTTATCGACTCCGGCCCAAACAGGAAAAGTTGACATACTGATTTGACCATTCTGGGCTACTGTAGAAACATGACATCTGGATCCGCGTAGAGGAGAAGTCTGATATAAACGGCTCATTCCAAGGTAACCAAAATACTTTCTTATTTTCAGGATATTTATACACTAAAGAAAACATATTCATTAATATTATATTCTATCTCTGCCAATAGATCCCCCTAAATGTTACACACTGGTCCTTTAAGTCCAAATAATCAATAATAAAAAACTGAAATGTATACAAGTGCTTACAAAATAATGAAATACTGTCAAAAAGAGATTACAGCAAAGAGCAAAAAGGTGTAGCCTGCATGAATAAACATTAGATATGCATAAACACATACAGTATATGCATACATACTATGTATACTATATATCTAGAGAGAGAGAGAGAGACAAAGTGAAATGAGAACTTCTGGGTTCTGCTCCAGTGGCAAGAAAACCTTGTTCAAAGTGAGGGGGATGACATGCAACAAAAGTCGCCATCTGAAATCAAACCGGGGACGTTGTGATTACACGGTCTGCGCCTGCAACCACTAGATGATGAGGATGCCCCGATACAGCAGGTTTTTCAAGTCTAAAACCTTGAATCTCACCTCATTAACAACAGATTGTTGGGCCGTGTGTCTACGTACAGCTTGATAATCTCATTTAATTTAGTGTTTCTGGGCTTCAGTGAGGTACATCGGCCAGATGCTCAGTCTCACAACTTTGATTTCATCTTATTAAACATGCTCATGAACGCCAGTCTCTGCAATTTACATGCGCAAATACTAACAACTGGCAACCCAGAATGCTTGGCAGCTTGCATTCAATTTAGTGTGTGTGAGGGATTTCTCTGCATTACTAGTGTCATTCCAACATTAGAGTATATGAGCGCAGAGGAGTCAGGGTTAGCAGAGGAGCCTGAGGCTTGTTTGGCATGAGCTCGTTTACAGTAAGAAGTCACTCTGTGTGGTCTATCATATGATGAGAGAGGGAGAGAAAATGATAAAATATTGCTAATTAAATCTGACAATGGGTGGTATTATGAGCTTATACACATAAAATGAGGTAATGGAGAACATGCTATGATGGATGTAATAAATACATTAGCCCAGGGCTTATCATACATATGGGACGTTTGATTAGATTGGACATACTTATGAATGTTGTAGCTGACATTATGAGAACCTTAAAGGCAAAATCAGACATATAACATGAACACACACTCACACTGACAGAAAGGCTGTTGCCTGTTAACGTTAGTGTCAGAAGTTAAGTGTTTCCTATGACTGTTTATCAGTGCGTGACCAGACTGTTGTACTTGGCTCGAAGGCTCCCACAGGCTTCAATAAGTTTCCAAAACACACTCCTCTATCCTGTTCTCTCCTCCTCACCCTCTTCGTTTCTGTGATTTACAGCTTCCCTCTCCATCCTTCTCCTCCCTCACCTCTTTCTTTCTTACCGCCCTCTTATAATGCCGCTGTGTCTTATTTGCGATGACCTTTCCAGCCCGGAATCCAATGGTTAAATTTATAGTCTCACCCTGGGACAGAGGTTCATGAAAACACAGCTATTCTTGTCACGTTGAGACCCACCAGAAACAGGCAAGCCACCCACAGTTTCAGAAACACATGCCTGCAGTATGAGACACAAAGCAATAACAACAGATAGGAGCAGGCCAGACCTAAACACAACCAGGTTCTGTGCAGCTTCAACAGATGAGCTGAAAACATAACTCAGACACTCAGAGTTTGGTCACATCGCAAGCTGCCAGCCGCAGGAAGTCCATCCATCTTCCATAAACCCAGACAGGAAAGCTGATGCTCGGCATGACACCATTTTTAGTTCTATACTTGTTCCCTGCAGCTTAACTTTGTGGGAAATGTTGCTCCTCAAGAGGAAATCATACTGAAAAAGCTCTACTGTGTTCATGACATGTAGTCATGATATCAGATTTTCAGTACACAATTATTGTGGCCAAAAGAATTCACAATAACAATATTATTGTGATATCTACAGAACAATAATGCTGTCACTCAAATGCATCTTTAACTTTGTTTCTTGTGTGTTTTGTCTCTTTTCTGGCGAATGAATTACACTCAAAATACGAGTGTAGGGAGGTGGAGAGAGAGTCTGTATAGAAAATGATTTAAGAGGCACTGGATTATTTACACAATACTATCATTTGTTCATTATTTACATGATATCAATATTTCATATATCGTTCATATATATGTTATATATAATATATATATTTTAATATCAGGTAAAGTAGATTTCCATAACTTCTACAATGCGGTAAACTTGTCAAAATGAATTCCATCATAAACATGGAATCCCACAGAAATTAAACTATTATTTACTGGAACAGAATATCTTTAAATATATCAAAGACTTACGATTCTCAACTATTGTAATGATGCTTGACTTTAACAGCATAAACACAACTGTGGGATCCATGCGGAGGTAGTAGTTGTAATTAATGCCATGAAGTGAAAAGAGCTGGAGACAACTTTAAAAAAAACTCAGAGATGTTAAACAGAAAACTCGTCACAGATACATTCAATAAAGAAAATCAATTATTTTAATGGGTTATTCTAATGACTGAATGGAGATACACGTACCACTGTTTAAAACTAGGCAACAATCAGATTCAGTCAAAAACTCTCAAAGTAAGGATTTTGTTGTACATTATTTTGTATATAAATTTGAATGTGATTTTATGGTTATTACCTCTTCAAGCAAAGATGGACCGTGAGTCTTGTCTGTTGTCTTTAGCTTCATCCGAAATCGCATTCTATGCACTACATACCCAATATATGTACTATCGTTCAACATACTCTTAATAATAAATAAACAGTAGTGTGTATCTTTTCAGACGCACTGAGCAGTAATTTACACCGTCATTTCCTGAGAGCATCCTTGCCGTTTGGAGATGTGTAACCATGGTAACCTGTGCCAACCTCATGTGACCAAAACGACGGTTTATAAGAATCAAAGTCTGAATTAATGTTAAAAATATATTAACGCCTAGCAAAGTGAAATCTTACACTTACAGTTAAACTGAAGCGTTGATTGATGTTAGAAAGCTGTCTGCCAATCTCACATACTGTTTTAGCGTACTACATAGCATGTTAGTTAGTATGCGATTTCAGACACAACCTTTGACTGTTGGCGAGATATCTGTTATATCTAAAAGTTATGAATTAATTCTTAAAAAACATTGTAAAAAAAAGCCGGTCAGTAGGCAAAGAGGAAATGATGAACTTGTGATGAAAATCGTAAAACTTAATGAGTTAAATAACTGACTGTCAACACAGTTTTCACGCTACATTCATTTACTGTACAGCTCCCTCTCAAATGTCTTCACTCCTGTCTGATCTGTATGGCTGGCAGCGACACGACAGACATCCGTCTAATCAGAAAAACATCTCTGAAATCACTCTGTTACCAATATTTAAAATGACATTAAACTAACATCATTTACAAAACATTTGCAAAAGATAGGGCAATCTAATGATATATGCCACGAGACATAGAAATTTGCAGAAATTTGATTGTGCCATAACGTTCACACTGGGGAATCTACCCCGAATGTTACAAATCAACGAGCAGGACAGTTTTATGGCAATATTGAGTGTACTGTCAGGACTTCTGCGTCAATGTGATGAAGTAGCTTGATTTCCCAGATATCTAATTTACTGGATTGGCAAAAAACAGACATTTCCATATGGTTATTTTATTTGTACTGTTTCTCAAATTGAGTTACCAGAAAATGTACTATATCAAGATATGTATATCAATAATACCACTATCAGTGATTACGGTAATGCAATACAGATGCCACAAGTGAGTCACTGAGAGGAGACAAACAGACAGAAACCCAGACAGAATATCAGTCCAACACTGTATATGTATGTAGTTACTAAGCCACATTAATGCACAGTTGCACTACAGCAACTGTTGTTATGGTGACCGCCTCCAGGCTGATAAGCTCTCAGCATTTTCAAGGTATCCACTCAAGCGCACGCAGGCGCGCACACACACACACAAACAAAGTATATGCGTACATCAATGTATAGATATCGGTCACATGATTGGCTTATCTTGGCTAAACATAATTGAATATTTCCTCTCGGTAAGGGTTGTATATGACACTCATGAATCAAATACTTTTGTTCTTCTCTCATTGAAAGTGGGAGAATGGGACAGTAGAAATGTGACACACTAATATTGATCACTGGCATAATCTTTCCAATTTGCAACGTGATTTCAAGGCGATCGAAAATCTCAAACTAGCTCCATGACGACGACGACGACAACAGCTACAACCACCACAACAAAAACACATTTCTTATAGTAGCATCTTGTAGTTCAACAGTTCAGCCAACTGTTCTTTCAGCTCACTGATTCTTCCTGAATCCCAAATGACTAACGCTAAGCAAACACCCACACACATACCGTACACTTCACACACATTATTCCTTGACTCAAATACACAAAGACGACTCTGTACTGGCCTCTAGGCGATAACCAACAGGAGTTCAGAACATACAGAACAGACAGTTCATACAGTATGACTTAACGTAGTCCAAATATAGATGTGGACAAAAACAACAGAGCAAGATGGATCAAAATAAACTGAAAAAGACAGCGAGAAAGACAAACGTCCTTGTATTGTCCACGTCAGTTCATTAGTATGCAACTGTACCACACTTTCTTGTCAGAATCTTGTCAGTCTTGTAAGAAAACTAATTTTCATTCAGAGATGATGAAGCACATCTGTCTCCTCTTCAGCCATGTTGTCTTATTATGTTCCCTCTTTTCCTCTTTCATCTCCCTCCCTCTCTTCATCCCTTTTTTTCCCTCTTACTTCCTTCCCACTGCCCTTTTTCTGCCCTTCTCCCTCTGTCAGTGTCAGATGTTGTGTGAACTGATGGTCTTCTAGATGGGAGGTCCGTGGTTGTAATGCAGGCACAGAAGGAAAACTCATGAATAATATTAGATGGGTTTCATTAGCAACATGCAGAAAGCTGAATTAAAACATTGATGCATTCTCTCTCTCTCTCTCTGCAGCCCCTCCTCTTCATCTCAATGTCAAACTCTCTTATTTTCCTTTTTTTCCCCCTCTCAACATAGTCATTGGTTCATTCTCTCCTTCATGCTTCCTTCTATCACTCATATCCCCAACACTAATAATAACCAATAATAACCAACTTATCCACATATCTTGATTACAAAACGTAACCGTTATTACACCACTACAAACCAACAATTTGGATTATCAAGTAACCGTTTAAAGGGACTATTTGTAACTTTTTAAGCGTATAAATGTAGCGGGTCGCCACACATGCGCGCTCGCATATGCGCGTTCGCGTGTGGCCGCTGCCTCTCCTCCTCTGCCTGCCTGCCTTCACTCAGAGAGCGCGCGCGTTTTCAGCTTGCTCCACCTCTAGACGTGAACGCGCGCTCACTACACACTGCAGAAGAGTTAGTTTAGCTCTGAGAATATCTAGTGAATGTACAGTGGACGTTTGTGCAGAAATAAATGTTGCAGCTCCTCCAGACCAACAGAGGTTTCCCGTGTCTTGTGAAGTGACGGAGCTCCTCAGCTAGTAACGTTAGCGTCTCGTTACCGACCGGGTGCCGGTGTCTCCTCTGCTCTCTCCGGCTGCGGGCGGAGAGAGCAGGGAGAAACGCTGCAGAGCCCCACTGCATCAGCCTGCGCAGAGGCAGTAAAAGCCAACACTAAGATCAGATCTAAATCATGTTCATGGAGAGACCTTCGTCTGGTCAGCTAACATTATTGCCAAGCAGCTGAAATATAGAGTGATATTGTGGTTTTAGCTGACGTGTGTCGCCTCACTGTTTTGAGCGATGCTCGTTCAGGTATATTTAGAGCGAGCAAGCGCGAGCCCGACGCTGACTTTGAAGCACATTTTTCCAGAGACATAGAGACATAAAGCAGAGAGCCGTTAGATACAACATAACGTCACTAATTACAAAGAACATGAATCTCTTTTTATACTGCAGAGAAACCTGGTTGCTTTAACTTCATGTTATTTTGCTGAAATTAATTATTATCTACCTCAAATAAGCTTAAAGATGTATTGCACACTTAAACGTGTATTTTGAGCTGTAAACTAAATGATATGACTGAACTGTGATGAAACACGTCAATGCTGGTGTTAATATTGACATTTCTTATCAAATTTATAAAAATCAGCATTTCATGGGTTGAAAATGGCTCAACACAATCTACTGTTTTAAATCAGCCCTGAACCTCTCAAGGCCAATGCTGACATAGACCCTTTCTCAAACCGGACCCTCCCCACTCCCACTCCGTGATGGTACAAACTCTGTTTGTAGTCACACTCACAGCTGAATGAAGCACTTTTCTTTAAGGTGTAGGGTAGCAGCAAGCTTTGGGATGAATTCCCCACGGAAACAGAAACTGTTTTGCAACCATGGTTTCGTATCAAGCTGTAACTGTTACACACAGCACTAATAATAAGAGACATACGTAACAGTGTGGGCAGTGAGGTGGCAAACTCATTACATTCACATAAAAGTTATTGCCAAGTAGGTGAGGAGTAAGTTTTCACATACAAGGAATTTGCTTTGGTGTTTTGGTGCATAAACACGAAAAATAGAGTAGAAAAAAATACATTTAAAATATAAAGAATAAGTACAATGTATCTGTTTATAATGAAAGAGCTTGGCAGGAATGTGCAAAGATATATTCTAGGGGATGTGCAAAGGTTCACAAGAATAAAAAGAATATGCAACAGAGAAACTAAAAATAAAAAAATAAATCTTACTCCCATGCTTCTGTGATGGCATTTCTTCTCTGTCTTTGTAAACATCTTCTTATTTTTAACTCTGAAGTTTATGAGTTGCTTGGTTTTTGCAGCAGTCCCTGTGAATATGGGCTACATCACTTACATCATATGAACACGTCTACCGTTTTCTAGACTAGACATTTGATCCTAAATACAATGCAACCTTAAGTTGTTAACGTCTGTACGACAATATTAAATGTCTATCTTTGTCTGAGCAATTTACGGTATGTTTGTACAGATAGTTGTAAGGAACTTACTTTTGTACGGAGCGTGTTCCATGACGAACACCAAACGCCGTTGCTTGTGGCCAGTAAGTCGGCACTGATGCAAGCTCGCTATTGGAGGGTTATATAACCCGCTTCCACTCCCCGCTAATTGGTTTGGTATGGCACTTAATATGGCGGACCCTCTACGCGAACGCAACAGAGTGGAAATGTGTAGGGAGAGGGTGAAGGGGGTGAAGTTGCACTTAAAGTGTATTTTGTAAAAAACTGTTATGGTATATAAGTAGGTGAAAAGAAAACAACTTATTGGCAAGTCACTGAAGTAAATCAAATTATACATTCACTTAAATGGGTACATAGTATGGTATACTGTGCCTACTTTATTCTTGTTTTCCTCCTCAAAACAACAGCAGTCTATTTTTTTGACCTTGCAAATTAGTTAACTCTGAAGTTGTGCAAAATGTCAAACAAGCAGTCATCATCAACTCCTGAAAAGTAGATTCTTTTCAAAGAAAAAGGCCTTGTGCAGGGACACAGACAGGAAAGACACACAAGAAGAGAAAAGCAGGGAGAATAAAGGACATAAAACTTGTCAGCAGACAGTAGAGAAAGTGACTGAAAGACGCTGTTTTTCCGCATTGATATGCAAGAGCATAGGTGTATGCACTCACATGTGTGTATATGTGGTCAATTTTGTTAAGTCTATGCTATCAGACACCTAATTAGGCCTACCTCAGCATGTCTCTGTTGGTGTGTGTGTGTGTGTAGCATGGTAATTAATTTCCCGTGAGTATTGGCTGCTGTGCTGCAACCATGAGAGAAAGATTTAGTTCTCTGTTCATGAGTGTGTGTTTGTGTGTGTTAATAATTAGTGGGGTCCTCTTTTCTGGGCTGTCCGGTCGTGCCTGAGTGAATTTTCTCATTTCCAGGCTGAGTGGCCAACACAGCGTGGTACGACTCACTCCCACATGACAGGTTATGGTGTGTGAGTATATGCATTGAACGTAAATATGAACATAAATCAACAGCAACATCCCTGAGGCCTTCAAAACAGTTCAAGAATACTAGAAAACTAGAACCGCACTTCATGTTTCACAGGCTATACAGAAACATGTGTCTGGTCTGCTTGAGCCACTTCTTGTTTGTCGATAGTGAAGACAACTGCTTGACAACTCTTCCTCATGCAGCAAAAGCCAACTCTCTCTTTGCTAGCGCTGCTACTGCCATGTATTACAAAGTAAATGTGAGAGAATGTAAGCATGAGCATTCAACAAATGAGCTTCCTGGAGGGACACTACTGCCACCTAGTGTTGCATCTATGCTACGATAGTCCAGCCTTTACAGGACTGAACCACTCAGTACACTGCAGGCATCCACAGCACAGCTACACATCAACACATGAGTTAAGTGTAGATAGTGACTGGCATGTAAAGCACCGCTGCCAGTGTGTGTGTGTGTGTGTGTGAGAGAGAAAGAGCGAGAGACGCCAGCTGTGCTGCATCCACAGCCTTCCTGGAACACTTGCTGGGTTGTTAATGGTTGTTTAGAGGATGATTCATTGACACCTGAGGGGACTCTTATGGGACGAGACTCCTTATGGCTTTATTATCATGGTGATGAGAGTACATGTGCGTACACACACGTACACACACAAACACAAAATATGGCCTCAAGGGAACATCTACCCTTGAGAAGAAAAGTATGTGTTGTGTTTTTGTTCTGTCTAAAGACCTTTTCAGAAAGTGTCTCTACAGTGTAGCTTTCATTTCTTTTGGTAATTAATTAAATTTAAAAAAATAAAATCCTATAAAACACTATGTATTAAGTAGAAAATCCAAACATAAAACAGATAAGATAAAACATATGCAATAATCTAGTAAGATCAGGTTTATATACAAAATGCAAAACCAGAGAAAAGAAAACAGGCTTCAGCATTCTGACATTATTATATAGTTATTCCACAGTTAAAGGCAAGACTTGCATTCCAGCTATTGTTTTTCTTTTTGATTTTTCTCATTAGTGGGACTTATAGGTACAGTGTGTAGGATTTGGTGACATCTAGTGGTGTGGTTGCAGATTGCAACCAACTGAGTACCCCTCCGCTCACTCCTCCCGTTCCAAGTCTGTAGTAACGTGAGCCGCCGAGTGCAAAACCGTGGTAACGCCGTTCACCTCGCTCAGAGGCCATCCTTACCCTAATAACACTTCTTTAGGAGCAACGGAAGTCAGACGGCGGCTGGCGGTACTACAGTTTTGCACTCTGCGGCTCACTTTACTACAGTTTCACAAGCATGTCGGAGAACGTTACTTCATGTAACGTAAAAACGTGAAAGTCTCTCTCTAGAGCCAGTGTTTGGTTTGTCCGTTCTGGGCTACTGTAGAAACATGGCAGAGCAACATGGCGAACTCCGTAAAGAGGACCCGCTCTCTATGTAGATATACAGTATATATCAAGATATATCATTTTAAGTTAACGAAAACACAATGATTCTTATTTTCAGGTGATTATACACTAAAGAAAACATAGCTATGAATAACACTGTATATTCCATTTCTGCTAATTGAGTCCCCAAAATGTTACACACTGTTCCTTTAATGTATGCATGATTTAAGCGTTGGAGCTCTTCCATGCATTGTATTGAAGGTGAACACAAGAATTTTAAGAGCTATTGTAAAACATACTAGAAGCCGGGGTAAAGAAAGAGAATAAACCAGGAGACCTATGAGCACTGATGTGGTTTGATCTCAGTTAAAACCCTGACAGTTGAATTTTTAACAACCAGAATTTAAATTTGACTGAGTAATGTAGGTGAAAAGAGGATTAATCATCTGAGTGGGCTGTGATAGAAGCATGAATAACTTTCTTGGTGTCCCAGAATACAACAGTAGCTCTGAACTCTGAATACATCTGAGATGAAAGGAGCATGGCTGAGCCACTTTTGTGATATGCTGATTGAAATGGTAAATGGACTTGCAATTATATAGCACTTTTCTAGTCATCCGACCACTCAAAGCGCTTTACACTACATATCAACATTCACCCATTCACACACACATTCATACACTGATGGCAGAGGCTGCCATGCAAGGAGCCAACTTTGCCCATCAGGATCTGATCTAAATACTCAGCAATTTGGGTTCAAGTGTCTCTTGCTCAAGGACACATCGACATGTGACCAAAGCAGCCGGGGATCGAACCACCGACCTTCCGATTGGTGGACGACCTGCTCCGCCCTCTGAGCCAAAGCCACCCCTTGCAAACAAGAATACGCAAAAATACTAAACTCAGAAAAAAAGGTGCTACACGGCTCAAATACAGCTCAACAGTGAGGTTACAGAAGTAAAAATCCAAATCATATTCTGAATAGGGGATATAATAATGTCGTAACCATCCAAGGTAGACTTACCACGAGCTACGAGATTGATAGATATGCTCCTGTAGAAGCCACATGTCCGTATGATACCAACCATGTTTTAAGAAAAACATGTTTTATTTGTGATGTCATGGAGAAGTACTACACTTCCCACAATCCTAAAGTATGACAGCGACGTCTCTGATTGGTGGAGCTTGCTGTTACCATGGAAATGTGTACTGCACCCACAAATAGCTAGTGAGGGTACGTGCACGTGCGGGATCGTATACGTGCTGCTCCGTGGTCTGCTACCGAATTTCAAACCGGGCCAACATGCCGGCTCGTTTGGAAACTTTCTCTGATATTGTGAAAATTGTTCACCGAAATTTGTTTCTGAAAACATATGAGGCGAGAAATAAGGCACGCAGTTTTTTGATCTGTCTTCATTTTAGATCGATGACGGTTAGTTTAAGCGTTTTTCAGGAGTTTTCAGAGGCAGCGTGTTGCCATTCACAATGGTTTATGGGATGAGTAGTTCCTTCACTCTTAAAATAATTATGTACACAGTCTTGTACGTTTGCCTTTTTTCCATTTCCCAATGTATCTTTTGCTCCGAATCAAATGTTTTATGGTCACAATTCATCTCTAGGCTGGTTGGCTTGGTTCCATGCTTCAAACTCTTTATAAAAGGAAGTAAATTAATGGGAAATTAACACCCGGAACCGGAGCTGTTCACAAAGTGGGCGGCCATTCTTCAGCTCTACAGGAGCCAAGTGAATGTCAAAGAACTTCAGGATTGCCATCACAACCAATAATTACATTTTCTGTCTTATCAATATTTAACTGAAGGGAAAAACCTCATCCAGATGGATCATAGACAACAGCGATTCATATCTTTTCCAAACTAATCCTGTCCACAAAGGGCTTAAATTATGTTTTTGTTTTTAGCTTTTTGCCTTAGGTTTGAGACATGAGCATTTACAAGTATCAGATGCACCGTCTTTGTCTAAGATCAGTGGAATAATGTGAATCCACAAGGGGCCTTTTCATTTTATTCAAATTTCTACTGGGAACAAACACACACAGATCAACACTGAAGATTCTCCACTTCCTGGAAAAACATAGATTTTCATTAATTTTGTTGCACTAAGCCAAACCACCCCAGAAAAATTAAACGTTCATTCTCATGAGGGCCGACATAAAAAATTCTATAAAAACATGTGGTCCTCATAAGTACAATTAAAAACGATACGCGCAGGTGTTTTGCTTGATGAATACCAAACATTTACATACATGAGGAGGCGTGTTCCCAGTTTAGAGCAAATCACTTGGCTTGCAAATAATACAGCTGTGTGTGTGTGTGTGTGTGTGTGTGTGTGTGTGTGTGTGTTTTGCCAACACCAAGATGTTCTGAGACACCTGGGTATCCAACTGCAGGAGGCTGGGAAATCTAGAGGGAGATGAAGAACAGAGGGGAGGAGGAGGAGGAGGAGAGAGAGGATTAGATGCAAGCAAAATAATCTACATCAGGAATGAGGCAGGGAGAGAGAGCGGAGGCAGGTGGGACAAAAAAATGTATCTGAACGATGAGGGATGAGGAGATGGTGGAAGAGAAGGGTGAGTTAAAACAGGGAAAATGAGAAGAGAGGGAAAGCAGATGGGAAGAAAAAGTGTGGAAAGAGGGGAGGAGGATGTCAGAAGTAGCAGATGGGAGGATAAATCGAGAGGAGGGAACAAGGGAAAGGAGGAGTGCTGACTCGCCTTATGAACTACTTCTCTACTCTCATATGCTCCAGCTCCTCTTTCTCTCGGCTCGTCTAACTGCATCCAAAGTAGTAATCTGTATGCTTCATATACCACTGCATCTCTTATCAGTTAGTGTGTGTGTGTGTGTGTGTGAGAGAGAAAAGGGGGAGAAGAGGGAGTATGCATAAGCAAGAGATAAAACGTGTGAAAAAGTGTGCATGAGTAAGAGAGACGGGCGGATGTTTGACGAAGACGCATACAGTTTGTGCCAGAAGATAAAGAGACAGAGAATGAACTGCAGAAAAGAACTGTATCTAAACACAATGCAGTGTGTGAGTGTGAAAAAATATATGTGTTTGTGTGTGTGTGTGTGTGTGTGTGTGTGTGTGTGTGTGTGTGTGTGTGTGTGTGTGTGTGTGTGTGTGTGTGTGTGTGTGTGTGTGTGTGTGTGTAAAAACAGTGAAGAGCTCTCTAAAGGTGCGTTCAGACAAAACGTGAAGCGAATTTTAGATACAAAATCAAAACCCTTTAAACATGATGGGACTCATGTAGACGAGTGGCGTATGGTGTATTGAGGAAAAAACATCAATGATAAATAATGTTGAGTATTCACATGGTCAGTGTGTGTGTTGGCAGCTAGCTACAGCTGACGTCTGTTAAATCGAATGAACACTGGCTGCACCTACAATCCACATGTCAAAAGCACACGAATAACATGAGCCAAAACCTTTCTACACATTCTGTCTGGACCATTTTAATACATCACTGCTTATTCAACATAACACACTTGGATCAGATTTGGGTTCACCCTGGAGGAAATGACATAATCTCGTCTCCATGCATTTATCTGTTTGTTGACTTGTTTTGTACTTTTTGTTGTTTTTGTACAAGTTCAGCTTCCCTCTAACAGGCATTTACATCCAGCTGAAATTAGAACAAAACTCTCGAGTCAACCGCCTGTCAATATTTCTCATGTTCTTTGAAATAATGAAGACCCTTTAGGAATTAGTTAATCCAACTTTCAATCAAAAGTTTTCTTGCTATAAATAAGACAAAAGTTATTGATGTTTTGTTTTTGTTGTTTGCACTGTTCTGCAGTGTGTGTGTGTGTGTGTGTGTGTGTGTGTGTGTTTGTGTGTGTGCTCGTTTGTGTGTGTGTCTGTTTGTGTGTGGTCCAAAGAGACAGCGAGTGAGAGATTGGTGTCAAATATAAAGACTTCATCTGACAGAGATAATGTCGCCCTGCTCCCCCCGCCTAATACACAACCTGACAGCCGGGAGTAACACATCTAACTTCTTCTTTGGTCTGTCAAAACCAGAGAAAAACCCATCAAAGCGTGTGTGTGTGTGTGTGTGTGTGTGTGTGTGTGTGTGTGTGTGTGTGTGTGTGTGTGTGTGTGTGTTTGATGTGTTATCTGTCCAACAGAGAGTGTGTCGTCTCTCTTCTACCTCCATCTTTCTCCTTGGAACTTTTTCTTTTTCCTCTTACAGTTTCAATGCACATATTTAACTGTCACTGTGACTGGGAATCAGTCTCTCAGGTTGTATGCAGACATTTCCAGCTGAAACAGTTTGCAAATTGCAAATAGTAAATGGCTTTCATCTGAATAGTAAAAAATAACTTGCTTAGACTTCAGTTTTGCCTTACAAGGCTCAGCGTTACTGCGTGATGATGGGAAACGAGACCGCATTTTACTCTGTCTCCTTCACTGAGTTGTGTAACCAGGAGCTAATAGAAAATGATGGAGGCGGGCAGAGCTGCAACAATTAATCGATTAGCTTTCAACTATTAAATGAATCGCCAACTATTTTGATATTTGATTAATCGGTTTGAGTAATTTCTTAAGAAAAAACTAGTCAAAATTCTCTGATTCCAGCTTCTTAAATGTGAATATTTTCTGCTTTCTTTACTCCTCTATGACAGTAAACTGAATATCTTTGAGTTGTGAACAAAACAAGACATTTGAGGACGTCGTCTTGGGCTTTTGGGAAACACTGATAGACATTTTTCACCATTTTCTGACATTTTATAGACCAATCAACTAATTGATTAATCGAAAAATAATCAACAGATTAATCTGCAATGAAAATAATCGTTAGTTGCAGCCCTAGAGGCAGTCAGTCCTTCCACCATCTTCATCTGATTAACGGTTCTGAAAGTGGACGTGCACGTTTTTCTTTTTCACTACAGCTGTTTTGATGTGCAGTTTACAACATGTTTCAGCCATAAATGAAGCTCAAACCTTGAAGTCACCTCGCTATGTTTGCATAAGGACATCATGAGCTGACGCCTCAGTGATCACAAAAACATTTACAACATCATGAAGCACACCTGGCATGTGTGCATCCCAACACACTTTAGAGAGAGAAAGACAGACAGACAGACAGACAGACAGTCAGCTGCAGTAGATGACGGAGGGGTAAACAGTGCACGCACTACATGGCATTAACTGTATCTGAAAAGTGTGTTCATGTGAGTGAAAGGAAACTACACTGTAGTATTACTACTTTTACTTAAATAGAGATTTGTTTTTCTTCCCTCTCTGTATGTTAAAAAGTGGTATCGAGCCATCCCTAGTGATGATGTAAATGCAGAAGCATGTCAAATACGGCTTTACTTTGTATCTGTGCCTTTTGAAATGGTAAGGAATTCTACGCTGACTATAAAAAACATTTTCCCTTTTTTTCTGTCTTTGTTCGTCTATTATCTCTCCTCACCCCCTCCTCGCTCTCCGAGTCTGAGAACCTCTAATAGTTGTTTGTTTGTTAGTTGACCTCTGGCGATTTGATTCATGCTGAGATGTGTGTGTGCGAGAGTATGTACTCCCTCAGCGTTTATCAGTCATTACTTACATGCAGCCTTAAAGGCCTGTAATTAACTTCAGCTTTGATGCCCCCCCACCTGCTCATTTCCTGCACACACACACACAAACACACACACATGTGCATTCAAACATACAGTACATCTCTCTGTTGTTCTTCAATGAGACACAGGCACACAAATAAATGCACGCTCAGAGATCCGCACACATTCTTCGACACTCAGTCATGCTGTGAGACTAATTGTGTTTTAGTGGAAACAGGAAAACACACTTCACATCTCTGAGACCAATCTCTGCATTGGGCTGCATCTGTGTGTGTGTGTGTGTGTGTGCGTGTGTGTGTGTGTGTGTACAAGTCCAATGTTCTACAACTGTTTTTGTGACACCAACACAACTCACAGATCCCTCACTGATATCAAATCAATAAAAGAATGTGCAAAAGACATTCTGACGCTGAGGCTGATGAGTGTCGGCCACAAGGCAAGCAGATGTAGCCATGACACTTATTCAATATCTTAAAAAACATGATCTGCACAACGTAGCCTCCGTCTTATCCCACACACACACACCTCTCTATTTACCCCAAGCACATAGCAAAAATAATGGAATTCAGTGGAGGCACAAACACTTCAATTTTTATTATTGATTTCTGTTGTTATAACTCTATCTTCCTGTGTGAGAGGGTGAATATGATTTTTGAAATATTGAATAAATGTCAAGTCATAATGTTAAGGCTTGTAGCCGGCAGTCCTAAAACAGTGTGTGTGAGGTAGACTGGCATTGCCGGTCATGAGTCAAGGTGCTAGCGTGGCTGAAAATGACTTGAAACAATGATAACGTCAGTTCAAACAATGGGCATCTCCATAATGCGGGAGCTACTTTTATAAACCATATCACCATAACAAAGGGTATCATAGTAATAGTGGGAACTTCAGTCTAAATAGATTAGTCAATATTGGGAGTATGTGAATGATTTTTGCCTTCGTATAATTAATATTCAAGATTTGAGACACAGGTATATTAATGTCATCAAAATTACACATGCAAACCCAAGTACACGTCCGCTGATTGAAACATATTCATCTTGCCTCACACTCTAGTTTTAAATGACTGGCAGTCTGTGAAGGGAGCAGCTGGAGGAATAAATTCAAATTACACTGAATAAACAATACTGCCCTGCTGTTACTTCAAGTAGCAGCAATTCTCCACATTTACACCCCTGCAGGGCATTTTGTTAGCTGTCCTTTAGCCAGACAAAATGACTAAGCTTACATTTGCGTCATTGAGAGAGGAAACACACAGCAGCTCGCGCCGCATATCAACAGTCTTCTACTGCTGTCCACACAGCAGCTGAGGGTGAACCATCTTTGGTAAATAATTAATAACGTCATTATCAGCGGATAAAGTGGATGTTCTTCAGAGCTACATGAACTAAGCACTGACTGGGGATGCTGTTTAATAAGTACAGAGACAGTGATGTAATAGAAACCCAGTGAAGGGATCTGTCTTAGTGTAGCTAAAATGGACCGTAAGGACCTTACAGCTCTGGATACTGTGCAGTGTGCCAAATGAGAGAAGCGTGTCGATATGTGCTTGTTTTTGTATTTACCCAGCAGCACACAATCCGCTCCATCAAAATGTAAATGCACTAGCCCCTAACAAAACACATACACATGCAATAAATAAACATTATGAGTCATCCTCAGGCAACATACACAAAGCTAAAGCATGTCTGCGATTGAATCCTATACTGACAAAATGCAGTCCAGAAGGGCAACTATCGATTATTTTCATTACTTCTATTTAAATGATTAAGTGCTAAATTGTTGAGTCTGTGTCAAAAACTAAACAATTTAGACCAAAATCATATCTTATCTTAAACCCAGTTATATAATATGTGATATGAAATTTAGAAAAACAAGGGAATCTTCATGTTTGAGAAGCTGTAACCAGCAAATGTTTAGTATCTTTACTTGATAAATGACTAATTAATTGAAACTGTTTGAGCACTAAGAAACACATAACTCAATCTCGGAACCCATCGGCTATCGGTCTGACGACAGATAAGCCTCTGGGGGCAAGGGGCTATATTTCTGGGGGTGTAGCCAGTGGATATCCAGGCCATGACTTACTTTTCCATGCGCTGCTCATTGTTTACAGTCCAATTAGCAACTTGAAGTTGAGATGCGAGACTGGAGTTGGAGTTGAGAGACGACGTGTACAACGACATTGTTTCACAAGTTTACAAGGTAATTTAAAACAATAAAAAGATGAATTATCATATATATATATATATATATACCTAATGGGATCCCAGATTGCATTTTGGCAAATGCGTTCCGCCTCTTTTGCTTCTCACACAGACTATTTACCTGCATTTGATCAAAGCCTGCTCCAACGTGATTAGACAATACTACTCGGACTACAAACAGAAACCAGAACGCTTCCGATACCAAAATCTTGTCACGTTGCTACTGATTCTACAGGTGAATGCAGAATCTGTTTAAAGAGATTACACATAACTATACATACATGCATGCACACGTCACACATACAGTACAAGTATATACACACATTCACTCTCCTTATTACAGTGCATCTGTCGTGCTGCTTTCTTACTGCAAGTCCTTCAGTATCCTCACCTTCACTCTGTCTCGTCAAACATCCAACGTCTTAAATTCCCTGTTTCTCTCATCATGTCTCTTAAAGTACAGATCAGGAAAACACCTGAAAACAGACTGGCATGCGAAAAATGATATCTGAGAGTATACATCATCAGACATTGTGCTGATAAATCTTAACTTTTGGGCTCACATTTATCATTTTTCATTGAGTACTGCACATAATAACAGTGTAAGAAGTGAAAGGATGCTCCTTTCAAATGAAGTATGGAGAAATTAAAGAGTGAGCAGTCACTGCTGAACTGATCATGCCCTTTAATACATTTTACCTTTATGTGGAAATCAAAACTAGACATGAGCTACATCTTTATATTCCCCCCTCTACATTAACTGCTCTCATTAATCATCTTCCATTTGCTACCAAGGCTCATATACATACTGTATATACCCCACAGTAATTTACCCTTCATTCACCTTGCAGTCTCTGCACCAGAAATCAGCACAGTAACTCTACTTACCAGTCTCATTAAATTCACATGCATCTGTTTAGCTTGATGAAGTGGGTTTGGTTTGGCTACAGTAGAGAAAGCGGCAGTGCTGCTATTAAGCATCCAGCTGGACAAATATCACAAGCAAATGAGATGAAACGGACGACGAATCATCACATCACAGCAGAAAAAGGCAACACTGTACATCTGTGCTACATTCAGAGTGTCTATACTGATAAGGAGTGAGCCATAAGGATTAACCCCTCTGTTCTGTTCTATTTAATCTTATATTAAAACACTATTGTGATTAGGACTGTCTTCAACCAAAGAAATTCTTAGTCGACTAACACTCATACGATTTTGTTGACTAATTGATTAGTTAATTTAATCAACAGATCTTTAAAACTGAGTTTCTCCACAAAGAATCACACAAAAGCACCACTTTAAATCTTGTGTTTACCAGAGATGTGCGCATAAGTTTCTTAGACATAAATCATTCAGCATGAAAAAAGCATAAAAAATTACTAATCAACTAAATTAATCTTAGTCGACGAAGACCAAAACGAGCAATTAGTCGACTAATCGACTAAGAGGAGGCCGCCCAAGCCCTAATTGTGATATTGTAAACTTTCTTGAAAATCAATTAGGAAACTGTTTTGGATATTTTTGGATTTATACATTACTATTACATACTTATATATATATTATTTTTTTTAAACAAAGTATTTGAATACTGATTTGGAGGTTGATTTCTATGGCAATGGTCAAAGCCTTCATGCCACCTCTTAAACCATGGAAGAGCAATGGCGCCATCTAGTGGCCAGTTGAGGACATTAGTTGCATCTACCAATGTATACCTATATATACCAATGTATACCAATATATACCAATGTATACCTATATAAACCAATGTATACCAATGTATACTAATATATACCAATATATACCGCTGTATATATACCAATGTTTACCAATGTATACCAATGTTTACCAATGTATATATACCAATGTATACCAATGTATACCAATATATACCAATATATACCAATATATATCGCTGTATATATACCAATGTTTACCAATGTATACCAATGTTTACCAATGTATATATACCAATGTATATCAATATATACCAATATATACCAATGTATATATACCAATGTATACCAATATATACCAATGTATATATACCAATGTTTACCAATGTATACCAATGTATACCAATATATACCAATATATACCAATGTATATATACCAATGTATACCAATATATACCAATATATACCAATGTATATATACCAATGTATACCAATATATACCAATATATACCAATGTATATATACCAATGTATACCAATGAATACCAATGTTTACCAATATATACCAATATATACCAATGTGTATATACCAATGTATACCAATATATACCAATATATACCAATGTATACCAATATATACCAATGTATATATACCAATGTTTACCAATGAATACCAATGTTTACCAATATATACCAATATATACCAATGTGTATATACCAATGTATACCAATATATACCAATATATACCAATGTATACCAATATATACCAATATATACCAATGTATACCAATGTAGCAAGCTAGAAATGAAGAACCATAACTTCATAAACGCCTTAATTGAACGCAAACAAACACACACAGTCACCAACACGTAAACCAAACTGTATATAAAGAGTATGATACACAAGCTGTCAAAGAAGGAAAGCAAAACATCACTTTTATCGACTTTATCTACTCAGACATGAGCCAGACACATGTCCTGATTCACCACACTGCCTTCAAACCACCTATGCCAACGTTAGTATGTCAGAGGAGTGACTGTCTCACCGTGAGAAGCAGTGGTGGCAGACCTCTCTGGACAGTTTGTTGGACTCACCGTGAGAAGCAGTGGTGACAGACCTCTCTGGACAGTTTGTTGGACTCACCGTGAGAAGCAGAGGTGGCAGACCTCTCTGGACAGTTTGTTGGACTCACCGTGAGAAGCAGTGGTGGCAGACCTCTCTGGACAGTTTGTTGGACACGCAGCTCTCCAGCGGCTCGGTGGAGTAGACCAGCTCTCCTCTCCGGATCCCGGCTGTGGCCCGCAGACCGTTACCTTTCCCCGGGCTGATGAACCGCTCCAGCTTCGGAGCCATATAGTCGGTTAGTTTTTCCCTCCACGTGAATTGAGCAGGAGCAGTGTTTACATCCGTAACGTAATAGACGCACGCCGTGCGTCATGGCGTCACAGACACGTCGTGAACACATTTGCCATCATGCAGGAACTTAAAGTGGCAGTAGGCAGAATATTTTTGGCATCACTGGGGAAAAAAATCCATAATAACCTTTCAGCATATTCATGGCTCTGTTTTCAGGCTTTTTTTATTATTATCTATTTATTTATTTATTTTTATTGGGTTTTTTTTATTTTATGTTGGTTTTGTTTCATTTCTGTTGTCCTTTTATGTTTGGCACAGCTCTTTGTTTATGTTTTCGCTATGCTTCTTTTGTATGTAAATGTTTTTAATGTTTTCTGCTGTTACTATGTATACTGTCATTTTGAAATAATAATAAAACAAAAAAAATGAACTTAAAGTAGCAGTAGGCAGTATATTTCTTGCATCATTGGGTAAACAAATTTCATAACAACCTTTCATCATATTGTAATTCAAGTGTTCTGAGAGATAACTAGACTTCTGCACCTCCTCATGGCTCTGTTTTCAGGCTTTAAAAAATCGATCCCGTGATGGGAGACTTGACCAATCACAGGTCATTTCATTGAGAGAGCATTCCTATTGGCTGTACTCCGGTCAAGAGACCGGTACTTGGCGTTCCTGCACCAGATTTCACAATGGCGGCGGTGTCACAAACTTTCTCATTTTACAGCTAAACCGTGCACTACAAGATGATTCTGAAAACATTTGAGGTGAGAAATAGGCATTAACGTAACATAATAATAATTCATATTTGATCAGAGCTGCCTAGTTTGACTGTTTGGTCAGAGTTTGCGAGTGATTGACAGCCGGCTCTCATAGACGGCAGATAGACAGCAGATCTCAGATCAGCTCTTACTACTTGTTTTCCTCCGGTCCTTGCAGATGCCGTTAGGAGCACCGGAGGACACAGAGGCACATTATTTTTTTCAGGTTACCTGTTTCATGTAGTACTACTGTTTTATAAAAATAACTTTTTTTAATCATATTTGCTCCAATCTCGCCTATTTCAGCTTTAACATATTAGAAACACACTCAGTCATATTTCTGTCCCTTCATCTAGATGTTTTTGGTCCCCTTTATTTGAGGATATTCAGTGGGAGAAAGCTTGGGAAATTTATGATAAATACTGTATCAATAACAAACTTAAGGAAGCGTCTTTCAAGATATTACATAGCATTTACCAGGTAAAACTTGTGTTAGAAAGATTCAAGCTGGATATTGATTACAAGTGTGATTTCTGTGGACTTGAAAAAGAGAGTATTTCCCATCTATTCTTTCACTGTATACACTATATACAAGAATGTTCTGGATCGATGTAACCAACTTTCTAGAAAAGAAACTTAAGATGAATGTTGAAATACATATGTTTGATGTAATGATATATTTTAGTCAAGATAAGATTGGAAATAAAATGCTGTATATAATACAATTATTTATTCTTTTTGGAAAATTTCATATTCATAAGACAAAATGGTCAGGAGGCAAGCCCACTTTCCTACACTTTATTAATGAATTTAAACAGTATAGCACCATCATACCCTATATTAAAAACAAAAAAAGCCATAAAGACTTATACATTATTAAATGATTATAATATGATGTATATAACATAAACACAAACTCTGGCATTATGAAATGTATATGTAATTATTTTGTCTTGTCTTTTTTCTTTTTGTTCAACTGTTTATGTATCTGCACCTCTGTTAATTGAGCACGAGTTCAATAAAGAAAGCATATTAAAAAAAAAAATCCATACATGAACTTTACTTATCAGTTATATTCTTTCCTGTCTTCTACGGGGAATTTCTGTCTATTAATAAATAATTGAAAAGTGTAAAGTAGTTAAAATTAGTGCAACCATAAACTACAGCAGTATAATACAACGTACACATTAATGCACAGGTAACAATTATCCAAAAGCATAATACTTACTTACATACTTTTACTTGTACTGGAGTCATTTCACAGTGTGGTATTGCTACTTAAATGATCTGGATACTTCTTCCACCACCGAAGAAGGTACCATGACAATGTCCTGTAATGTTTGTATTAAATTATGTGCTCTTAGACCTTAGTATTCAGTCATGACTCATGAATACAAACATCCTCTCTCATCTGATACAATCAATCATACATCTTCTATTTTGTCTCTGGAAGTTTTTATTCTTAATCACATTTAATTATTTTTCATCAGTCAATATGAGCAGTATTCTATTGAAGATGAAATATTTTCACGAGTAAAATTATCACATATCAAGTGCAATCCACAATGGCCATGAATAAATTATTGTAATTAGTCTTAAATAGGTAACTGGCATCATTAAAAGAAGACTGAACAGACAACTTGGTTTGCAGTTCAGTTGATAAATGTATAAATCTAAATGTATTAAAGCTCAGAGGTGAGTTTATCTTCCAGCTAAATTAAACATGCATCCTGTGTCCGAGAAGACTTGTTCTACAAAAGAGATACATGGAAATGTACTGCAGGAAAAATGATATAGAAGTGTGTGATAACAGCCCTTTAACTGTTTAGTCTATTCATTATGTTCCACATGTTGCTCTGAATGAGTAAATTGGCTATACTGTACATAAGAGGGGATTTTTCTCTGAAGATCAAACTTGAAAGCCCTGAAAGTGGTAGAAAATCAACTGGGCTACTGTTTGTAAGGCATGAGTCTATTCTGCTAAATTATGTCATCCCAATTAAATTTTGCAGCTATGACCGAGACAATCACATCCATAGTGTGACTTACCGACAGCCTACTTTAACGCATCTGTACATTTTAAAGCTCTGCATACTGAAACCGTTTTTTAAAAAGTCTAAATTACCTTCTGACTGTATGAACACTAACAGCGGCCAGTGTTATTGCAGGACAGACAAAATGGAGGCTCACAAACAACTTTTTTCCAATGGCTTTAACAGGAGACATAACAGGGAAGAAGTGTTTTTTTAACAACAAAATAAAAACCTCATGTCCCTATTACAATCTGTAAGAACAAAGTGAAAGAATAATTCATCAAACAATTCATAAAACGCCTTGCTTCAGGCGAATCTCAGTGGTACACAGTACTGATTCATACACAAAAAACATGACTTTTCATTCATTCATTTCTGAATGTTCTGTTAAAAACCAACTGCGTAAAACAAATGAGAATATATCCAATGATTACCGATGGAAGAAATGTGAACTCTTAGAAATCTGTGTGTGAAGATGAGAAGATGAGAAGGACTCACCAGTTTGAAATCCTCTTCAGGAACTGATAAGGGAAAATTGATGAAAATAAATAACCCTGATGATGGTATTCAGAAGAGTTCGATTATAAAATAAGAAATTCTCTGTCAAAGCCTCCTTAAGAACAATGGTGATATAAGAGATGAAAAATCTGATGTGTGATGACAATAATCAAGCGAAGAAAACAAAAAACAAATGCAAAAGATCTTCTTTTTTTTTTCTTAACCGGCTACACTTGACATCCCTTGTATTATAAATAATTAATATCATCTAGAAGATTAAATAAGAGTTTTTTTCTGAGCGATGGTCATCTGAACCAGCCAGACGACATGTGCAAATAAAAACAAGAATCAATCTACCACTCCATACGTCCCGGGAAAACCTCACTTCTCAAACTAATTTTCAGGTTCTTGTGAGTGACACACCATGAGAGAAAGACAACACGGTTTTATCTTGAACTGTTATAAATGCATAAGTAAGACACTTGAATCTCTGACATCCTGACAATTAAGACCTCTGTGAGATACATGGTTTTTCTAGGGCAGTTTTCATGGCATCGACTACTACACCACATGAAAGTAAAGATGACTAACACAGGACACCAAACATTGCAATATGTTGAAATGACACGTAAAGAGTATGGATGCCTGACTAAGCAAAAAGTGAGATTAAGCAGTAAAATGACCCAAATAAAGTTTGCTTTAAATTAGAAATGAGAGTTAAAGCACTGGCGTTAGAATAAAGGATTGGTTTCATGGAAAGAGTGTAAGCATTTTTCCTGTCTCAGGTCTCCACCCAGAAATCCAACCAGGACTCAGCAGATGATGAACACATTAGACACATGTTAACAGAAATGTCAAATGTTAACTAGATGAGGAGGCCAAGTGGTGGCAAAAATCATTCTGAATTATTTTGGAAAAAACAAATAGTAAACATTGACAATCACACACTGAGGGTGATGCCCATAATCCCCAAGAACAGCAAACACACAGGCAGACAGAGCTTCAAATGATCCCATCGACATCAAGGCCAGTACTGATAGAGTACACTGAGTAATTATTTCTTTCCTACATTAAATTGTACAATTCTCATTTATATGTTTTACAGAAATATTCCATACATAGCCAGACCCGCTTAAGAGTTGAGTGTTTTATGTTCAAGTTATCTGTGCATAACTGATGTTCACTGGCATGAACCTTTCACACTGAACCTGAAAACTGTTTGTGGATATTTCTTAGATTCTGATCAAATCATGTAAAGCCTGCGTTTAGTCCAGGACCAACACCACAATTCCTGTAGAAATATTGCAATATCTTTAAAAAAAAAAAAAAAAAAAAAATCGTACCAGTCTTATGTGCAACATGTCAAAACATTCTTCTGACAATATATACAGAGGTGCATTGTGTTCCTGTACATGTTGCATATGCTACACAAAGCTAAATCTACAGTAGCTCATTGAAACCCATAAACGGGTGGTTTGGACTTTTAGTCCCCAGTGGCAGCCATGTCAGCTCACTGCAAAAAAGTTGTAGAGAAAAGGGCAGCGACATGTCAAATGTGAATAATACAGAAATGCCCCACAGGTGACACAAAGTTTAACATTAAACTCCAAACATTCATTCAAAAGTTGATTAAGACATAATGATTTCATTCCAAGTAGTAGACCACAGAATGCTTTGTTCATTTTAAAATTTCATTTTTGATTTTAAAAAAGTCAACAATAAAAGCAACACTAGTGGTTGCAGCAGTTTGTAAAATGCCCATTGGGCCACTTCCCCTTTGTGCAGTGTGTGTGTGTGTGTGTGTGTGTGTGTGTGTGTGTGTGTGTGTGTAGAGAGAGAGCATCTCTGTGCCCCCCAGTTAACAAACTATACATTGTACATACATTTCTACATCTCTGTGGGCTGCAGCTGTTATTACTTTGTTCTTATTCTTAACTGAGGGAGTTGAGTATCAGAGAAGTCAGTGAAAGTTTGTATCCAGTCGTGGTGGATTTATCCTCCAGTGACTTTTGAAGCTTAAGTATCACTGGCTGACAGTGAATGTGTGCGGAGACAGCGCAAAGCTGGTTCAATAGGACACTTGAGTCACATTATAAATGTCTAAACCTAGCTTGAGAATTTATAACCTATTTAATCTGGACAGGATTGAGAGGAGCGCAGGTCAGTTCTTCTTCTGTTATGCCGTCTCCATTCTCCAGTTATCCTCTTTCTGTCTCTGCTCTACTTTCCCTTTCAAGCTCCTGTTGTAAAGGGACGTCTGACCTATGACTTGTAGGCTCAATGAACCCTGGGATTGTATTCAAAGAGCATTAAAAATGCAGTAGAGCAGGCTTATAAATGCCAACCGTATCTGATAGAATCGTTAAGCCAATTAGGCAGCATAATAGCCACTTGCTCCACATAGCGGCAGGGACTGCAGCAGCTTCCTGGCGCCATTACCTCAGGAACATTGTCCCAGGAAGTAGCAGGGCCTGCCGGAGCCTTCAGTGATAAACAGTATGGCCAGCGGCTCCACATGTGGTTACAGGATGCTTGCTGCTATGACCCGGGGGAAAACCAGTGTTGGATGTGAGTTATCCCGCTCTGTATCTGGCCAATGTAGAAGTCCGCATTCCTGGTGAAGTCCTGACAGACTGAGGAGTGGGGATCGCCCAGGGCACAGTAAAGGGCGGTGCCACCCACACTGATCACCACGGTAACCAGACAAAGCAGGAAGAGAAGCAGGCAGGAGTCTCCACCGCCGACATCTACAGAGAAAGAGAGACGGAGGGAGAGAGATAGTTGGAGGGAAGTTACAGAGCGGTGGATTAATAATAAAGACGAGCTAATTCATCTACTATTTTTGACAATGTTGACGCAATGAATTTGTACATTTGGTATAAGTTACCTAGCTTTAAATTTAATGTTACAAACTAGCTCACTTATGGTGAGGCAATTCACAAATTCCATGTTTATGGAGAGAGATTCCAATCTCTGACCAGTAGGCAATAAATACACAAACACACCCTGCTCATAGCCGTCATCAGGGACTTTGAAGCGGACGCGTCTTTTGGCAGAGATCTGGTCAGGTTGAGGCTCCAAGCTGGCAGACACACTGACGTTATCCACATAAACGTGTCGCTTCTTCAATATGGAAACCAGGCCAGAGGCAGGAGACATCTGATGAGCAGAAAAAACAAAGAGATATTAGGAAGCACAGACATTTATATCATCATAACATGATTTCTATTTATACCAAAACACAGTTTGATCTGTCTGTTCAGACACTGACAACCTCACCAGCCATGTCCACCAGGTGTCAGTACATCTCACAATCAGCAGTATTCAACTTTAAATCTCACTATCGATGCTCCCTCCAACAGATTTACAGTCATTTACCTTCATACAGTACCAGGCACTAATTCCCTATGAGAAAAGTTATGGACATTAGACCTCCAGCGATCATCCCAGGATCAATGCAAAAGTGCTAAAAATACATAAAACGACTGCAAATGAACTTTTCCCAAGTGGTATCAAGGCCAGGCAGAGTACCTGTCATATTGTGCAATACTTCTGCTTAACATTATATAATGTAGTCATAGTGCAGTCGTCCACCTGCTGCCTGACACAGAACTTGTGAGATGACTCCCTTATTCCCGCTCATAAATGTGAAAGTAAACAACTGAATGACTGACCACAGATTAGTAACTTCCATATTGGTGACTAAACCTTGTAGTTTATGAACCTTTAAATGGGAAGCAGATTTGAGAACTTCTTTGTGCTATGAGTCCAATATTGTTAAAAATGCACCTATTAAGTCTATAATGAAATAAACACCTCACCTCACCTATGTCTCTCCCTGTTCCTCTCTTTTACAGAGATTTTACTATAAAAATGAGTCAGTAACCAGCACTTGAGCATAAAGCCAACCAAAGACACAATCAATGTTAAATCCAAAATTTCAGTTTTTTTCTCAACATGCCGCACACAAATATGAAACCAAATTGAGATATCCATTAGGGTTAGGCTGTCCATCACCGATGGCTGACAATCATCAACCACTGGGCCAACCCCCACCCCCCCAAAGGTTGTCACTTTTTTCCCAAAATCAAGTTTGAACTTCAAACGAATCCAAAGTAAAAGAGAATTTGTCGAAAATATTTCAAACCCAAACCCAGCCAACCCTAGTATCCATCCATCCATTCTGAAATATATCAGAATAACAACACAGTAATCCTGCTAGATGCTGAAATCGCATGTGCATGACACGATGCATGGCATTTTCAGTCAATTTTCTCTCCAAGTCTAATTCTCTCAGTATGGAAGATTTGAATGTCCGCATATCTGCAAAACAAATCTATAGCCTGAGGTAGCACAGTAATGGCTCCGCAATACCATTAGAGCTGCTCAACAGGGCACTGCACAGTCCATTATAAAGGGCCTAGATGGGCAGACACAGACAGACAGAAACCTTAAAATGAATGACAAATCGCCTATTCCTTTAAATGTGTCTGCGGCTCTTCCAGTGTGGTTTTGTTGAGATCAATAGTTATTATTTTAGACTCTTAGGCTGAGAGGAAGACAACATGTGACAAATCGTAACAGGTTATATATATACTTGTACAAGTAACCCTAACGCTGCATACACACACACCAGCATTTGAGCAAATTCATCAACAAATGCCCATAGATATCCAACAAATTAAATGTAACATAATTTGCTAAACATGAAAAGTCTGACAAGGATACTCTCCGTTACTCATCGACAGGAAAGCATGAGAACGTACACACCTCCTGTATAGTGATGAGTTTAGCCATGTCATCCAGTGTGGCAGCTCCTCTGATGATGTCAATTTGCTCTACTTCGTACTCCTCCTCTTCCTCCCATTCTTCCCCCTCCTCCTCATCCTGCTCCTGCTGCTTCATGTGAGCCTCTTGAGGAAGATGGGCCTCCTAGTGCAGTGAAAATGAAATGCAGTTATAACTTACATATCAATATACAGTTGGGAAGACAGTAACCCATTTTGTCGCTGTACTCTCTATTAGACTGCGTTAACACAATTCTGATTGAAGCCATTTCAACGTATGTGCGTTAGTGAAAGCTGTGAAGTGAAAGCTGAGGTTGTTTCCACGAAATAGTAATCTGGAATGGAGGAAGTGATTCACTTTATATTTCCAGCAATAGCAACAATATTTTGTTAAGAAAAATAGTGGAACTGAGTAGTTAGCATGAGCTGTAGTAATCAACAGGAGAAAACAAATATACGATACTGGTCCTGGCAAGTCATTACTGCCAAAACAAACAAACTAGAAACTCACAGATAACATAAATGACAGACTTATATATAAATTGTATTTCTCAATATTTACTTTGATTTACAGATGTGATACTGTATGTACCTGGGTCTGCTCATGTAGCTTCTCCTCAGCTAGGGCTTCCTGGTGCAGCTGTTGTACCTCCACCTCTGCCCCACTGCCCAGAGTCTCCACTGAGAGAGCTTTCTGACAGAGAGAAGAGTCTCTTTCCTTCTGCCTCTCCTCCTCTTCTTCCTCCTCTCCCTCATCCTCCATCTCCAAAGCCTCGGCCGCCTCCTCCACGTCCCTCTTCTCTTCGTCCCTTTTTGCCTCCTTTTCCTGTGCGGGACCTAAATCTCCTCCCTGCTGCTCTGCGGGCTTGGACTGATCCATTTCTCCAGCTGTAGGGGGGTGTAGCCCATTTCCTATGGCTGAAATGGTGTATTCTACCCCTCCTTCTGCCTCTCCTCCCTCTCTATCGCTGCCTTGCTTGTCAGTCAGCTGATCTCCATGGAAACAGTCCCTCCCCTCTACTTCCCTGTCTGGGTCTTCCCTGTCCTGTTCTGAGACCTCAGGGGAATTGAGCCCATCAGTCAATTTAATGGAGGGTGTGACTGGATGGCTGGAGTCTTGGGCTCTCTGCTCCATCCCTTTGTCTACCTGATGGACTGGATGAAAAAAACAGAAAAAGGTTTTAAGCATTAAATAAAGAGAGTTGGATGCTCTTGGTGGAGTTTGAACTTTCCTAGTTCATGTCACTAGAATCATAATAAATGGTCCACAGTGACAGTGATTTCATTACTATATGCAGGGAGAATTGCTCTCATATACAAACCCAAGGTGCTCAACAGACATAGACCTCTTAAAATACATCTTTTCAACACAGTTACACTCACAGTGTACACTGCAGTGGGAGCTGCTTGCAACTCACTTTCCATGTATCCATTGCCTGAAACATGTGGATGTAGCAGTATTTTATTTCTTAAAATATGAACCACCAACTGAAACAAAAATACACCAATCAAGATCCCTTGTTTTCCATGTGATATCACAAACTTCTTAAGTGTGTCAACATGAACAGTAAACCATATCTGGGAGTCCACAAATGCTACATGTGCCAAAAAAAAAAAAAAAAAAAGCAGACCGTATATGGGATGTCCATAGTGGAAGCCAGTAAAGTAAACAAGACGAGTCTGAGCAAAACAAAAGTGTCAAATAAACCCTTAAAGTGAAATTTCATGTGATAATGGAGTATAGAGAAGTGTGTAAAGGCAGTTTGAGTGCTTTTGTGTTAACAGAACGTGTTTAGTGTGTGAGTATTTGAGAGCACCATCACCAGGGAACCACAGCTACATTAAACACGTTCTCTTGATTTAATAAAAAAATCCTTATCCTTGCAGTCCATCACATTGCTGTGTGTGAGCATGTGGGTTCAACATAAATGTTTTTTTTCACCGCCTGGTCAGGCAAGTGGGTCAGAAAACTTCTTGCCCAAAGTAAATTTTTACTTGCCCCTATACAAGTTGTTTTATATATTAGCAGTTGTCAAATAACAAGAAAGACTGAAGTTCAGTAAAGTAATCTGGAGTTTCGCTCAAATCCTCAAAGACGTCCAACTAAATTTCTATTTCCAGGATATTTGAAATGCTCGCTTGCACTTCAGCTCATAAACTTTGTCTTTACCCGCCACCATTTTCTCGCGAGTGCCTGATCGGTACTGCGCATATGCAACTTTTATCAGAGATGAGAAGGAAAACAAGATGGCTCACACCTTCGCTACTTCCATCATCAGCTCCGTGAGTTGCTAGATTTACTAGCCCGACGTGGAATTTTACTTGCCCGGGGCAAATGGGCAGTCCTTATTGTTGAGCCCTGATGTGTGAGTGTGTGTGGAAGTAAAACTAATCATCATCACTATGTCCTGTCTCTCTCCTCAACAGTAAGGTACAGCAAAGCTACTGAGTGCATGCAATTCACACATTTACACAGTACAGTGTGAAGAGAAACTATTCCAGACTTTGCCCTAATGTCAGATTAATAAAACATTTCACTGAGTGAGACCATACAAAATATCCGAAGATTAAAATTCTCTTAAACAAGAGCTTTCTGCAGCATACCGGTGGTTTTGCATCCCTTAGCCTAATTACTACAAATCACACATGACTTGCATTATAACTTACGACCACATAACGACCACTTTACAAAGCATTTCACGAGATGAGCATGAAAGTTCAGGTCTGCTTGCTAACTTTTTCCAAAACTTTCAACTGAATCAGGAGATGCAGCTGAAGACACATTCTCTCTTCAGTTGAAAGCTTTGGAAAAAGCTAGTATGTGCACTTTGAGTTAGCCCATTCCTACCCTCACATGACATTAATACACTCACTCACCTGAGGTACATGAAGGCAGTGCACCACCTTCTTCAAATGTAGGCCTCAAAAGGTCCAGAGATGCACACTGTACACACAAACATAAATATACATAATGCATGTACATACACTACACAGTTTAGTAATGCTACACATTATTTAAAATGTAACCCCTGGGTACATGCAAACTAAACTTAACAGAGGTGTTCACCATGGACACTTAATAGACATTTTACATGCAACATCAGAGTCATTTCAAATGCAAAATACATTAATTCTGTCTTCATCTCATATTCATGTACATTCTCTCTGTAATACACACAGACATCACACAAAAAATTATGAAGGTCTTACCTCAGCATCTCTAGATCCTGGTCTATGAACAGAAGAGGGAGAGAGAGAGACAGAGTGAGATGGTGAGAGTACTGAAGGTCTGTTCTTGGTTTCAGTAAATGAAGACGTGAGAGATAGGCGACCCCTCTCTACTCCACCCATCTAATATTAGCTAGAACACATTTCCCTGGCTATTACAACGCGTGTGTGTTAGTGTGTGTGCGTGTGTGTGTGTGTGTGTGTGTGTGTGTGTGTGTGTGAGACTCTGTGTGTGTATGTGTGTGTGCGTGCAGGAGCTAAGAGAAGTGAAACCCTAGCAGTGTGATGGCTCAAATGTCTGAAAGTGCAGCAGCAGCAGCAGCAGCAAAGGGCCATATGTTTAAACTATCACTGCAGTGCTCACCACACACAAAGATATACATGCTCATAGTTATACAGAGAGAGACACACACACACACACACACACACACACACACACACACACACACACACACACACACACACACACACACACACACACACACACACACACACACACACACACACACACACACACACACACACACACACACACACACACACACACACACACACACACCACCTGTCTGGGTGCATGCAGGTGAGTTTACGGTGTGAGAGGGTGTGCGTCTGGCAACTACACTTCGGACTTCCTATTAAATATTGAAAAATGCCAAGGTGGACTTGACTAATTTGTTACACTTGCATGAGCACAGCCCACAACAGACACACGCCACACACTCCTCACCAAACAACACACGCACACGCACAAACACACAAACACAAACTCTTTATTACAGAAGCATAATAGAAGATATTAATATGCAAATTTGCAGTCAACCGATTATTGTGCTGTGAAATCAACATTTTCTGGAATATTGTAACAACTTGCAAATATGCCACCACACGTGTTGTAGGTAACATTACCAAACTGTATATTTAAAGAAACAGTCTGACATGTGGGTAAATATGTTTGTATTCAATCTTAACTATCCATTTGATCTCTGTTCATCCAGGCATTAAGGTTACGTTATCAGCTCTGAATTTGTTTTTCACTGTATGAGAAAATGGACGTGTGCCGTGAGAGCGTGTGAGAGGTGTCAATTGTGTGACTCTCACGTTCAATGAGTGAGAGTTGACAACCCAGTTGCGTGCACCGGTGCATGTAGAACTGAGAATTGCGTGCCCAGCTAAAATTTTACATGCAATACTGTGCAAATGCATGAGGTATTTTGAGCCCTGAAAGAGTAAACACAAACACACACACACATGCATGCAGACTGACCGACTGTGCGTCTGGCAGATGTTTTTAAGAGTGTCCAGATGTTGGGTTGCCAGGTCGGAGGAAGAACTTCTACACTGACTCTCTGAGAGAGATGGAGAGACACAGGGAGTTAAAAGCATTGTTACTATGAGGAAGCCTCTAAGAGCTGAGCTGTAAGCAATAATGCAATCTAGCTCCATAATTCGAATGTTTCCTTATGTAATATAAATTATATGATCACTGAAACTACATTAAATATACATCATTGGGATCCACTGGGTGAGACACAGAGGCTGCAGTCATAGCAGGCTTCAGTAGTTGCTTGATAGCTGTGCATGTGGGCACATACAGTATAATGACAAGGATGATATTCAGTAACATGTAAAGCCCATGTGCAGCTGTTATATAGTACAATTTACAAGTGTAGTCTGTATAAAATTCTTGTACATACTGCTACTACTGTCATATTTTATTCTTTGCATGTGAATATCACTGATTCCTTAATATAAGACTCCTACTTCTATAGCTTCTAGAGAGTCTTTTAGAGACTTTAAAATGTAAACCCTGCTGTAAAGACAGGATCCAGAAAAAAATACATTTGTATCGTAATGAATAAGTATTTTGTTTAGGGCTGTCAGAGTTAACGCGATAATATCGTGTGCGATTTTTAGGTTGTAGCGGGCTCAGTTTTAAAACTATAGTGAAGATACTGTCATCATTGGTACCAACCATGTCATACTAGCTTGTCGTGAAGGAGGATAAATAACGCTCCAAACTTGTGGGTACCCACGAGTCTCCCCTTTACAGACATAACCACGATAATCACATGCAGTTTGGGGCAAGTCATAGTCACGTCAGCACACTGACACACTGACAGCTGTTGTTGCCTGTTGGGCTTGAGTTTGCCATGTTATGATTTGAGCATATTTTTTTATGCTAAATGCAGTACCTGTGAGGGTTTCTGGACAATATTTGTCATTGTTTTGTGTTGTTAATTGATTTCCAATAATAAATATATACATACCTTTGCATAAAGCAGCATATTTGCCCACTCCCATGTTGATAAGAGTATTAAATACTTGACACATCTCCCTTTAAGGTACATTTTTAACATATAAAAATGTGTGATTAATTTGCGATTAATCGCAATTAATCATGGACAATCATGTGATCAATCGCGATAAAATATTTTAATCGATTGACAGCCCTAATTTTGTTACATAGATACAAATATACACTATGTTTGTGTATATCTGCATGTCATGCATGTGTGCTGTGTGTAAATGTGTGTTACCCCACTGTTCTTGTAGTGCATTCAGGTTGTCCAATACTCTCTGGTGATAGAGTCTCTCTAGTTGGATGCACCATAACGCCTTCTGGTCTGATAAAGTCTGGTTAAGAAAACACATAAATACACACACACATGCCCTACAGGGAACAGAGGGAACTGTTTGCTTTAAAAAACAACAACAAATGCATCAACTCTAAAACTCTTATTTCTGCATTACAGCTGAGAGGGAGAAAAGAAAGTGAGGCTGACAAAATAGAGGGACAAAGAGAGACGAAGGCAGGAGGAGAAGGGGAAATAGAGTCGGGCCAAAAGAGATAGAGGGAGAAAGCGCTCCAGGATGCAGTCTCTCATGTTTATGGATATGAGCAGCCAGAACACAATCCTTCTTTGACATGGCTAAATGCTTTCTCTCTCTCCCTCTCTCTCTAACTAACTAACCCTCTATACATGCATGACATAGCTAAGCTTCCCTTCTCTTTGACTCTTTTATTTCTTCCCTCCCACTGTGTCTCTTTCCTCTCATTAAACCTGTCAAAATGTCCAACTCTTTCTCATGCTCGCTCTCCTGCCTTTCTTCCTCCTTTTCACCTACTCTGTTTTATGCTTTGCATTTATTGACTGTAAGTGTTTGAGTGTATTTGTATAAGAGTGTCTCTTTCTGTGAGTGTGTCTGCAAAGCATTTAGGTTGTGTGTATGTACTGTACAGTGACAATCGACATTTCAAAACAGGAACAAAGAACCTTTTGATTTGCAAACAGCTCAAACGTTCAGCTGATTAGCATCATATAGTTTCAACACAGGGGATGTCCAATCCCGTGAATGGCTTTGTTTAGGAGTGTTGATAATCATCATTTTACTCGGAAATTATCTGCACTCTTCCCTCAGCTGACAAGTATATTGTTTTGGCAACATACTGTAGTTTTCTTTCCTGTCACGCTTTAATCAGAGTATCTATCTTCCCTCTGTGTATGCGTCTACTTTCTCTCTGCCTCTCTACTTTGTGAGCCTCTGGGCATTTTGTATAAGCCAGCTCAGCTACTGGTGCTTTTCCTCTCTATGTATCACCTCCTGTAATTACCCCTCTTCATGTTCTCCTTATCTATTCTATCTCTTTCATGCTTTATCGTCTCTCTCTGTTCAGTGTTTTCTATTACCACCTTCTCTGTTTTCACAAGGTCTTTTTCACTCTTTTCTCCTCCGTCTATTCTATCTCTTGCTCTCTTTTTTTATCCAAACTGTCTGTAAAGTCAGAGAGGCATCAGGTAATCCACTGAAACTTTAGTGCAAATCACTACAAATCCTCAAACTCTAAATCCAGTGTGTGAAATGATGCAGATTAGAAAGCATAGACAAGTAGTAGTTAGCCAAAGACACAGCAAGGTTAACGCAAGTGTATGACACGCATAGCACAAATTAAAATGCACAGACACACACACCAACTTAATGATAAGGATACAGTCTTCGTGAAGGACAAAGGCCTCGGCAATCTGCAGAGAGAGAGAGAGAGAGAGATTCCAACTTTTAATAAAGTTACACCAGTTATGTCACAGAAACAGAAATCAGCTATCAACTGGCTCGATAGAGGTTTAAACCAGACTAAATCTATTCCTCATGTACAGTGGTTCTTGAACATGAGACAGGATCAGTCATAGAAAAATTTGATCTGACAAAGTTCAAGAAAACAGGTAGAAAGCACGCAAATATAGGACCTAGAAACACCACACTACACAGAGCTGTAACTGTTCTGCTACTGCTGCAATGACTTCTTTAATCATTAACTATGACAAACACAAACATAATCTAAAACACAATAAAACAGTTAAGCAGTTAAGCAAGTCCCTAGCATTTAGGAGAGACAGAGTGAAAATGAGAGTGAAAAGCAAGACACACAGCAAGACAGAAAAACGAGAGACCGTGGTAGACACTCTACCTCTCTTCAGCAAGTGTCGCTTTCATGCTGCTCAGCTGATCTCAGAACAAGAGAAGTGAGTGTGTGTGTGAGAGAGAGAGAGAGAGAGAGAAAGAGAGAGAGAGAGAGAGAGAGAGGAGGAGGAAAGGAGGGCATACAAGGCTCTTGTATTTCTAATGAAGTGAGGGGCGGTGACGACTGAATGACCTTTATAGGTAACTGTACTGACACGCTTCAGAAACAGAGAGTTTGAATTTGTCCTCTGTTTTTTCACTATAGTTCCACATCAGTTACACCACTGATAAAGCTCATATTATCCATCAAAAGTACAGTCAAATATGGAAACCAACACTGCTAAAATGGTAAAAAATATAATATACATTCACTTCTAGATATATTTTCCCCTACCTTTAAATATTAATGAGAATATTTGTGATGTTGGCATATTATTAAAGGTGGGAATCACAAGAGGATTGAATATTATCACGATACGTAAGTCACGATACAATCTTATTTCCATTTTTAACATTTTGCGATATGCACTTACTTGAGTATTGTGATAATTTATATTGCAATTTATTAATTTTTTTCAACTGCAAATTATGCAGTTTGTCAACATCTGTTTTATCTAATGAGATACAGTTTTCACTCTGTTCATCTCAGAGTTTTCAGTCACATATCTTGAGGTCAGAGGTCAAGGGACCCTTTTGAAAATGACAACACCAATTTTTCCACGCCAAAATTAAGCCTAACTTCGGGGCGTTATTTAGCGTTCTTGCCAAGTGATTCCTTAGGTTTTCTAGTTTCATGATACCAGTATCTTCACTCTAGCTTTAAGACTGAGCCTGTTACAAACTCTGAAATACAGAATAGCGGCAGATTGTTAAGAGGTTAATAGTTAAATAATAATCGATATGTGACATCCATGTATCAATACAATATTGCCATATATCGCAATACTATGCTGTATCGATTCCCCCCCCCCTCCTACACATTATGTTTGTGAACTAAATCACTTTTGCAATTCAAAACTGATTTAAGTTTTGTCATAACATGTTCTCAATGAAGTCTGAACAAGTTGTCCATTCTTTGGCTCTCCACACTGATGCTGGCTTTCTCTGTTGGTTCTCAACTCCAATGATTCATATTTATGTTAATTGTGTTGGCTTCGAAACCTCTAGGTATTTGTGACCCCTGCTTTCCTCTACGTCTTTTCTAATATCTTAATTAGCTTATCATACTGTTTTATTAGCGGCTACCACTGTACATGTTAAGTTACCGTATGAATCATAAATTCATCCAAGACACATCTAACAGAGGTCTGAATCTAAAAATAGTAACGCTTACATTCAATTCCACTTTTAAACTGGATGTTATAGAAATAATTATCTATAGGCGAGCATATAGTTAGCCTATCATATTCACTTGTCAGTGCAGTGATTTTGGACATGTCCATGAGCACTCGGCAGGAACCTTTACTATTCAGTCCAGAAGGACCAAGAAAATACAGCTTTAAATGTGTTTTTCAAACACAAAAAAACTTTTTTTTTGCCACATTTAGGGCATCTACATGACCTTTCATCTTTATTGATTTACAATCAAGTGAGTCGTGTCACGTCACGCTGTAAACAAAAAAGCAGCGTGTACAAATATGTTCAACATCAGGGTTGATGTGTAAGGTGGAACCCAGAATTATGGTATGCACTGCAGTACAAAAGTAAATCATAAAAGATTATTGATCTTTAATGTCCAACTTTAATTAAACCTGCAAAAACAGTGGAAACCACTTAAAGCAATCACACAAATGCTGTAATATTTCACTTAGAGCAATCAAGTAGTCCACTTACAGTGTTTTATATATATATATATATATATATATATATATATATACATACATACATACATACACACTTCACTCCCATGAAACTGTATTTTATGAATACGTAGTTCGGCATTGATAGACTACAGTTTATTTTCAGGCCTGCTAAAAAATTAGAAATGCATTGAAACCAGCGCCAAGCTGGGGCTTGGTAGCCTATTTGCACTACTGACATTACTTTATTACTTGTTAACAGCACAATACTGTTTCAGGCTATAGCCCAATTATAATTTTAACTACACAAAGCTATATTTTATATACAGAACTGTATTATAGTGTATATTAATTATACACAGTACAGTAATTTCATTTGAAAAGTGTTTCAAACAGCTGTTCTGTATTTTGAAACGGTCAATAAAATTCAGTAAATATTGAAGCTGTCTGTTTCATTATCTTATATTCATGTAATAAATATACAAATGTCAATTCGATGGTAATCTGCATGAGAAATAATAAGAAAAGAAAAATCAGTTATAATAATTATCTACTTATAGTGTTCAATTTGACTAGGGGAGTCGGTTAGTGGTAGTTTTTACACACAAGGAGGTTTGTACACTGATGCCTGTTTTCTCATAAAGATGCGTGTCCATACACATGTATGCCAATACGCACGCACGCGCGCGCGCACACACACACACACACACCTGCACAAAGCTTTGGATTAATAACAAGAGGTTGTGTTTTGCATCTTGCTTAAAGCACTGTTTACTGATTTTGTGCCTTTGATTCAAGGTAGAAACATTTTTCAGCACGCTGCCAACGCCATGATTCAGCAGTTAAGACCTTATTCTTTGACTTGTGAGTTTTCCACAGCACACCTCTTTATGGTGAAATCATTAGCTACAGTATTTTATCAAAAATGTTTATGTGTCGTGAATGTGATATTTGACCCTCATACTCCCACTACCCCCCCCCCCCTTTCTCCCTCTCCCTCACACACACCTGTTTGCCTGGAAGAAATCATAGCTCAGGTGTGCCTGGTGGAAACACTTGTAAATCAAACTGACAGAAATACCCACACACCCCATAACATACATGTCCTGTCATGCAAGTGTGTGTGAGAGAGAAACGAGAATAGACAGACTGAGTGTTTGTTTTTTTATGTAGTGTGCGTGTGGCTTATGTGTGTACATGTTTGTGTATAGACGTTGAAGACACCCATGCCTTAGGGTGCAAAGTGCCATTTCGATTATAGACTTGAGTGGATAACAGTGATTTAACAACTAGTGTGAGAGTAGAGACTAAAATGACAGAAAGACAGCAAGAAAAAAAACTTAAAGAAACCATTAAAGAGTAGAGTGTCTGTTCAGGTGAGTGACTGACAGAATTACTCGTGGTATCTGACATACTATGCCAGAAAATAAGACAAACAGGTTACCTGGTGAAGGTACTGTGGAAGGTGAGTGTCATCTCCCCTTTGTGCCAAATCCTCCAGAGACTCCAGGAGGGCAGGGCTTGGAAGAGGCCCCGTGGCGCAGGTGGAGATTGAGAAACAAGTGTCCACTGGAGTGGAGGTAATGTGTTCCCAATTTGAGGTTATAGGTCCTGTGGTGGTACTGGATTCTTTACCGGTGGTCGTAGGCCCTGTGGTGAAGGTAAGGGGTCCTGCTGTTCCGCTCACAGGGGTGGAAGCAATGGAAGTGTTGAGCCCCGTGGTGCAAGAAGTTACTGTTAATGTCTCTGTAGTTGAGGTGATAGGTCCTGCATGTGAGCTAGCCAACCCTCTGGCGCATGTGGGCCCATGGTTGAAGACGGGCTCTGTGGATGAGGTAAGACGTTCTGTAGTGAAGTCAGTATTTTTTGCTATCCTGTCTGTAGCTCCTGTAGGCCCAGGTGGGCTGGTAGGCCTGGTATCTGAAGTTATAGTTAGTGTCGTAGAATCTATAGACTCCGTGGTGAAGGTGGGTCCCAGTGTAATGGACCCTGTGGTGGAGGCAACTGATTCAGTGTCATGAGAGTCCACTTTGACATCACTCTGGCTCAGTTCCACTTGACTGATGGGATATGCAGTTTCTGGGCTGACCACTGGAATGACAGGGGATGTAGGCTCTGGACTGGTCCCAGGGCTGAAAGGATATGGAGCCTCCAACAGACTGCCTGCAGAGGGAAAGAAAGACAGCAGCAAACAGAGAGAGATGAGAGAGAATAACTGTAGATACCGTAATGATGACTCCCAAACAGATCAGCTGTCTAAAACTCCTGAGGCCACAGGTGAATAACGGACTGTTACAATACAATACTGACAATTAGATTTGAGACAACATTCAGAAGATTAAGTCAGCCCACTATTCACTAAATGTGTAATATACAACTTGTTTAAGTAGGAATTAGGGCTGTCAAAGTTAACGCAATAATCTCTCCTTTTAAGGTAGATTTGACACAGATAAAAAAAATATGTGATTTATTTGCGATTAATCGCAATTAACTATGGACAATCATGCAAATCGATTTACAGCCCTCATTCAAATCCAAAGAAAAACAGATGGGTTGCTTCAGATTTTGAAGATGTTTGAAATGATTTTACAGCTATAAGCTAATACCTGTCTTTTGATGGACGAGAGCTCTAGAAACCACAGAGAGCAACTGAGTCAGTTACTCCTTCTTAAAACACCCACTGTGCAAGTATATTAATACTCTTTGTAAGTGACTGGAGATGTTAACAGCCAATGTATTATCAAATCAAATCAATCTTTGTTTTATTATCCAAAAAAGCAAATTCGTTGGTCAACATTGGCATGACCTGATGAAAAGTGAAATATACAACATATCTCCCCCCTCAATCCCACGCACACACACACACACACACATTAACAAACAAAGTTATGTCAGTTAGTTTTGGGTCATTGCACAAACCCACTAAACATACAGATGTAACTATGGGAACGGTGTTAAACTAACATTTTCATAATAGCTCATACACTGTTGGTCCCAAATGTGAAAACACTGGAGCGGCCCAGAGCAATGCTTACCAACAGAGCGACGTTTAATTTTCTGTGTGTGAGCAAACGAAGACATGCGAAAATGTGAGTCATACGATGATTTTGTTTGACAAACACTGTTACAGATTACCATGTCTGATTAGCGAGAAGGGAGTTTCTCTAAAAGTTCACTGATCTACTATCTACTCCTTTTTTTCTCCTCTGGTGCTTTTATCTTACTCTTCATCCATCCCTCTCCTCAATTTCCTTTTCTCTCTCACGCTACACTTAGCCTCCTTACATCTTATTAGTCCTGTTTCACTCCCTCGTGTCTCTCTGTCTCTCAGTCATGTGATCAGAATGACATAATCACCCCCAGTCAGACTGACCTCAATCCATAATGCTGACCACTTAAAAACACAAAATATTACACATTAAAACAATTCACGTCAGTGTCTGTGGCTTAGAGGTACTCAGTCACTTTGTTGAGTTAAGATTATTGTTGGCACTTGGGATGAAAGACTTCTTAAACCCATTTTAGTTGCCAGAGAGACTCTATAGCACCTCCCGGATGTCAAGAGCTCAAACTGGCTGAAGAAAGGATTGGAGCTATCTGCCATGATATTCTATCCCATACAGGATACTCCTCGTTTTCTTCCTCGTCCTTTCTGTAAAAAGTTAAGGCAAGGGCTTTTGGGTTGACAATCTCAGAGTGTTTTCAGGCAACTCCACAGCACTACAGAGCATTTTTAGCCTCTTTCAGCTCATTGCTTTGGTTTTACCATCTGCCAAATGTATTGTGTTGTTGTGTTCTACTGCCCCCAAATGACCAACAGAAGTATCACTTAGCAAAAACTAAGCATGAGTTTAAACAGTACTGTGTGTGAAAGTGTATGTCCATGTGTGTATATAATATGTCTTTCTCTTTCATGTGTGTATGTTTCCTACCGGTTTCTGAATAGGAGGAGTCAGTCATGGGAGTGTCAGGAGACTGACAGCGAATTAGACCGCTTGATTCCTCCGATTCCTCCTCCTCTTCATCTTCCTTCATCACCTCATCAATGTCTTCTTCCTCCTCCTCCATGTCCTTCCCATTGTTGTTGACAGAGGCTTTTTGGATGAGCCCTCCTGCCTCTTCATTTTGTGAAGTAGAGAGACTTTGAGACTGTGCGAGCGCGTTTGTCTCGTTGAGATTTCGAGTTTGGCCAGTGAGAGCTTCGGGGCTGGGAAGGTTATCACAGAGGTCAGCCCCGCCCACCTGAACTTGTGACATTACTCTGCCCTCCCTCTCAAGCTGACCTAGAGATAAAATAAAGGATCAGTTGGAATTCCAGTAATATCAATAAAGTAAGAAAATCAAAGAATAATTGAATTCCTATGAATATCATTCAGTTGACTTTGACTCCGTACTTAAAGGTCAACTGCAACTTGAGACAAAGCAACCACAGCATAGAAAAAAACAGCCCTCAGCCTTCCTCATTCTCAACAGCTTTTAGTTGAGGCTATTTTACTGTAAATCCAATTAGTATTTATATTGTGGTTTGAGGTTGCTGTACTTAAATATCTTGAGTTTATATTTTGTGTTATGCTTTAGTGAAATTTAAACTCTCACCACCATGATCCATCGGACAACGTTTGAGCTTTCAGCATGAAGGTCGCCGCCGCCTATTAGACAAGCCCTTCTTGAAGCCTGCAGATAAGGAGAATGAGACAGAAGACAGGCACATGTCAATGACAGAAAGTATGAGCAAGGGAGATCAAATCAGACTCCACTCAGAGGTAACAGAGGGAGAGAGAGAAGGAGAGAGAGACACAAAACAAGTTCGGCATCATTCCTGAGTTGTCAAACAAACCCTGGAAGAGATTTAAAAAAAGCCTTCAGAGTGTAACAGTCCTACCAACACCTTGTACTGCAGTACAATACTACAAACAAATCTGTATTGATGTACACTGTAATTTCACATTATGGGGATTTCAGAACACTTTTGCTGACTCTTAAGACACAAACCTGACGATGCATAATATAGATATGTATATACAGTATATACATAATAAACAACAAACCTAATAACTGAAAACTCTGTAAAAGTCCTTAAGCAAAATAGTGTCCCACAACTTATCTGTCAATAACAATACCAGTCAGCTCAGCATCTACTTGCTCACAAGAATAAAGCTCAAAGGGAAATTTAGATGTCAAATTGTTAGGATTTAGGTTTCACAAACGGCTTGTTATAAAAAGAAATTAAGTATTTCAATGAGAATGGCTTTTGAAATACCACGAAACATTAAATGCAGAGAGCAAGACGGAGAGAAAAAGGGAGAGAGAGAGAGACGCTAAGACATTTACAAGTTGGCTAGGGTGCTGTTAATTTATTGTAAAAGGATTTATGATATGGGAAGAGCAGCAACAGTGACAATTTACAATGTGAACCCAGAATATAGAAGACAAGGTGAAATGCCACAGGGAGACAAGTGGCAAAGTTATGCATGACATAAGGCCTATACATTGATGCAATAAATTATATTGTCCACCCCTATTTACATACATGAGCCAGACAGAATATTATAGTATAAACCACAGCAGTGCAATCAAAAACAACAACACTACGGCCTCCAAAATTATTATAGAGTTAAATCAACACTTCTCTGACACAGTGAAAAGTAGATTTATTGCAGGGCGTTGCAGTATATTGCGAAACTGGTAAATCAGTTTACCGTGCAAATCAGCATTGTGCAATAGCACACTTTTTAATTTTACTGCCTTACTTTATGTTCACGGTTGTTTCAGCAATAAATTCATCACAAAAACTGACAGGTGCAAAAACTCTGTCAACTCTGTAGTTTTGTCACTGTTGCTCTTTACAACCAACCTCTGGACATTACCTTAACTACCCAATGTAAACACAGTACGGCTGCAACTAACGATTATTTTCATTATCGATTAATCAGTACATTATTTTATTGATTAATCGATTAGTTGTTTGGTCTATAAAATGTTAGAAAATGGTGAAAAATCTCAATCAGTGTTTTCCAAATCCCAAGAAGACGTCCTCAAATACCTTTTTTTGTCCACAACTCAAAGATATTCAGTTTACTGTCATAGAGGAGTAAAGAAACTAGAAAATATTCACTTTATTTTCTTGAAAATTTACTCAAATCGATTAATCAATTATCACAATATTTGCCGACTAATTTAATAGTTGACAACTAATCAATTAATCGATTAACTGTTGCAGCTCTAAAACACACGCAGTCATCATTTTGAGTGTTCCAGACGGTCACATATACACATGGAAATCTATAATACCTCCCTATGTAAAGTGCCTCCCACAAACACACACAAATGACTCTTAAACCATTGCACTGACTTTGCCCCCTATCCCTGGCTACACTATGCATGACCGTATCCTTCGGCAACACTCATTTTAACGTACAACAACTGTCTTACCAATGTTGGTGATATTTTGACTCCAAGCCCTCCACAAACACACACATCCAGGCTAATGAAAGCCTATCTCAGAGGAATATGGCTGTCCTGGTTTCCGCAGCACTAAGCTAATTGCTTTTTCTGTAACCCTGTATTTACCCTGTGTAAGACTCAGACTCAAACATTTAGACAGAAAAATGAAAGCCAGGACAAACACACCTACCACAACTTTGATTCCTTATGTCCACATTCTTATTAAAACTCTTATGGACATTATAATGCTAACACATACGAGTGTCACATAAATATCTTGGGAGATGAGACAGTAAACAAATCAGCACTGCTGCCTCTAAAGGGAGGAGAGAACCTATGGGATGACATAACCCTCTTGCGTTTAGGTTGCATCATCAGCTCTATATATTGTAACATGAGACAACACGTTCTGGATACGTGCCTTATCAATATATGGCTGTTTCTGCAACTAAAGGCATTTTTAAGTCCAAGCAATGAAATTTGGGATTTATGTTAAAAATGTGTCCCAGTCCTTACCGCAACACTGAACAAATACTAGAGTAAAAGTTTTATTCAACGCCAAACATGGAAACAAACTATTGAAACTATGGAAACAGAAGTTAGCAAGTGAGCATATGGATGACAGGTTGGGTCACCCACATAGGTGACCCTCAAGATCAAGAATCAAACAAGTTTGAGATCATCTTTTCTCCTGAAGTATTTATTGTGTGTCCTTACCATACAGCTTAGTGATTGTGTATTTTGAACTACATTTAAAAAATAACTTCATATTACTGTTGAATTCATGTATTTTTGATGCTAATAGTCAAAGCTAACATAGCAGACCTCGAGACACCTAAAGCTGTTGCGGTAAGGACATTAGACATTAGAATTGCAATATTTGTCATAAAAAACAACATACATGTATTATATATTTTTTTGTGCATGAAGACTGACATTTATGGTTACTGTCTAAATATTTCAGAGTGTAGGGAAAATTAGGAAATCCCTTATTTTCCAAAAATGTTTTTTATATCAATATTTGCAATGATGCACAAAGCTTGATGAAAGTGAATTTAAATGTCTTAAAAATATAGAAATTTAAAAAGCAAAATGTATAAAATGAACATTATTGTAATGTAGTAAGGACATTTAGTATAAGAATAAGTGATAAAAACCATAAAAAAAATTAAACATGTATACTATATGTAATGTTGTGTACCTGTTTATATGTATTACATACTCTGATGGTTAAAAGTAAAATTCACAGAGGTTGATTTGTTTTAATTTGGGAGAGTGAAAAGTGACCATAGTTGCAGAAACACCCATATACAGTATAACAAAAATGGGAAGCTAAGTCTGCTTCCTAGATATTAAAATGGCTTTAAGGTACATATAGAAATGAGTATTGTATGTGAGGCTGTCTTGGAGTCTTCTTACTCCGAGCTCTGAATGTCCCTCCGGAGGATAAAAACAGTCCCAGGCCATGACAAACAACTGTGACATTAAGGCTTACGCAACAACGACCTTCAGTTTACACACACACACACACACACACACACACACACACACACACACACACACACACTCACAGGTGTTACCATACCTGTCATACATATTTATTATGCTTTGTGGTTGGTTGTTTTTTTATGTTTACAGTATCCTTTAATGTCCCTCTCCCACAGAGCCATCTGTCCATACAACCATCCATCCTCCCTTCTTTATGTCTGCACCCTACTCCCCAGGGGACCATGAATAATGAAAGACAGAAGAAGGGACAAACTGAGTGGGGAATTCAGCCAAAAGGACAAACACAAAAGGTGGAGGAAACAGACCCTGTACTGTCAGAGGCCACTGCAAAGACTGGAGACAGACTGCAGAGATACAGACAGACAGGAGCAGGGCTTAAAAACAACATGACATGAACTGACACTGATTATGTTTAGATATATTAGACGTTTTATAAATGAGCTAAACTCACTAAAAAATATAGCAAATGAGACGTAAAATATTTGCAGTAAATTGCACCTAGTCATTCAAAGAGGTGGCCCGTTGATGTTGACTATAGTCACCAGTTTAGGCCAGCAAGTATCTACAGTAAGGTAAGTAATAATATGTGTAACTTTAGTGACTAACCTGTTTAGAAAGGGAAGAGTGTGTCTTAACAAGATGTCCATATATTTAACGTTAGCTAATATTACATAAATTGATGAGCTCGAAGTCAAAACATGAGCAAGTGACAGCAGACGGGGACTGTCATTTCCACCATGACACTGACTGGTAACTGGTAACTAACTGGTAGCTAACTGGTAACTGGTAACTAACTGGTAACTGCCTGGTAACTGCTTGGTAACTGCTTGGTAATTGGTAACTAACTGGTAACTGGTAACTAACTGGTAACTAACTGGTAACTGGTAGCTATCTGGTAACTGCCTGGTAACTGGTAACTGGTAACTGCCTGGTAACTAACTGTTAACTGGTAGCTAACTGGTAACTGTTAACTGCCTGGTAACTGGTAACTGCCTGGTAACTAACTGGTGACTGCCTGGTAACTTGTAACTAACTGGTAACTGGTAACTGGTAACTGGTAACTAACTGGTAGCTAACTGGTAACTGGTAACTTACTGGTAACTGGTAACTGGTAACTGGTAACTAACTGGTAGCTAACTGGTAACTGGTAACTTACTGGTAACTGGTAACTAACTGATAACTGGTAACTAACTGGTAACTAACTGGTAACTAACTTGTACGTAACTGGCAACTGGTAACTGGTAACTAACTGGTAACTAACGGGTAACTAACGGGTAACTAACGGGTAACTAACTGGTAACTAACTGGTAACTAGCGGGTAACTAGCGGGTAACTAACGGGTAACTAGCGGGTAACTAACGGGTAACTAACTGGTAACTAACGGGTAACTAACGGGTAACTAGCGGGTAACTAGCGGGTAACTAACGGGTAACTAGCGGGTAACTAACGGGTAACTAACTGGTAACTAACTGGTAACTAACGGGTAACTAGCGGGTAACTAGCGGGTAACTAGCGGGTAACTAGCGGGTAACTAACGGGTAACTAACGGGTAACTAGCGGGTAACTAACGGGTAACTAGCGGGTAACTAACGGGTAACTAACTGGTAACTAACTGGTAACTAACGGGTAACTAGCGGGTAACTAACGGGTAACTAGCGGGTAACTAGCGGGTAACTAACGGGTAACTAACGGGTAACTAGCGGGTAACTAGCGGGTAACTAACGGGTAACTAGCGGGTAACTAACGGGTAACTAACGGGTAACTAGCGGGTAACTAACGGGTAACTAGCGGGTAACTAGCGGGTAACTAACGGGTAACTAGCGGGTAACTAACGGGTAACTAACGGGTAACTAGCGGGTAACTAACTGGTAACTAGCGGGTAACTAACGGGTAACTAACTGGTAACTAGCGGGTAACTAACGGGTAACTAACGGGTAACTAGCGGGTAACTAGCGGGTAACTAACGGGTAACTAGCGGGTAACTAACGGGTAACTAACGGGTAACTAGCGGGTAACTAACGGGTAACTAGCGGGTAACTAGCGGGTAACTAACGGGTAACTAGCGGGTAACTAACGGGTAACTAACGGGTAACTAACGGGTAACTAGCGGGTAACTAACTGGTAACTAACGGGTAACTAACTGGTAACTAACGGGTAACTAGCGGGTAACTAACGGGTAACTAACTGGTAACTAGCGGGTAACTAACGGGTAACTAGCGGGTAACTAACTGGTAACTAACGGGTAACTAACTGGTAACTAACGGGTAACTAGCGGGTAACTAACGGGTAACTAACTGGTAACTAGCGGGTAACTAACGGGTAACTGGTAGTTGGTAGTGATAACTAACAGGTTTGATGAAAAGCTTGGCATGTTGACGTTAACAGTAGATGATTGTGGGATCAGCTTGGTCGCTATCGTTACGGTTGAAGCGCTGTGCTGATTTAACGTTGACAGGCTTGTAACGTCAGTGATTCATCAGACTGCTAGTAAACGGTTGAGTAGCTGGAGCTAATGCTAACGACTGTCCGTTAGTATCTGACTCTAGCTAGCTGAACAGCTAGCTAACACTACGGAGACACTAGCTAACCAACGTGAGCTAACGTTAGCTGAGTGATAGCAGACACATCTGGCCAGCGGAGAAAACCTCTCACATACACAGCTTCATTTGCTGTACAGGAAAAGATGCTGCCTTTCAAATCCTTAGCTAGACCTTTTACAACTCCTGCGACACGAAGCAGTGAACCGGTACTCACGTCTGAACAGCGTGTCTGGATGATAGGAGACCGAGCATCGGACTGCTGCTCTGGGGATGTTGTTGTAGTGACTGTAGGTGTTACCGACAGACAGGCAGGGGGTTGTTGCTATCGCTGCTGTCATCAGGCCTGTACTGAGAGCTGCTGGTGGGCGGACGACGCACTGTCGCCATCTGCTGTTTCTACACCGTCACTACACGTCAGGAACATTTACTGCAAACCATTTAAAGGTCCCATATCATGCTCATTTTCAGGTTCATACTTGTATTGTGTGTTTCTACTAGAAAATGTTTACATACTGTAATGTTAAAAAAAAAACTTTATTTTCCTCATAATGTCTGTCTGAATATGCCTGTATTTAGCCTCTGTCTGAAACGCTCCGTTTTGACAGAATTGCAACAGAATTGCGTTGCTAGGCAACAGCTTGGGTCCATGTGTACTTCCTGTCAGCTGATGACATTCACATAGGTAGATAGATAGATAGATAGATAGTAACTTTATTGATCCCGAGGGAAATTCAATTTTCCAGCATCAGAGTTCCATAGCGCAAAAACATGTTAGTAAAAAGGCAGTAAAAGAAGTTAGTAGTGCAAAGTAAAAACTACAAAAAAATATACCAGATATAAAAATACCAGGAGATGAAGAAAACTGTTAAAACTGAGTATAGTGCAGGGTAAAGGCTGTGTTACAAGATTTTTAAAAAAGTGAATATAGTGCAGAAGAGACGGTTAAAAATGAGTATAGTGCAGGGTAACTCCAGTAGCTTAGTCTATGAAAGTGCACTGTGTGCATTATTATCTGTCCTGGTTACATAAACTGCAACCAGGAATAAACTGGGACACATTTAGAATGTTTGCGTTTAAAATTCTGTAAAGGGTCTAAATATTGTATATTCGTGACATCACGAATGGGCAGAAATCCTGACAGCTTGTTTCAAATGCAGAATTTCTGAATACGGGCTGTGTGTATTTCCCTGTGGATTGAATGTTCCAATACTTTCACAGTATTTATATAGGACTTAAGCCTGCTTTATAATAAAAAAACATGAAAATCTCACTTTTTTCTCTTTAAACTTGCAGTAAACAGAATATGTTTGGCATCATTAGGCTAAAAAATCCATAATAACCTTTCAGCATATTGTGATTCAAGTGCTCTGAGAGAAAACTAGACTTCTGCACCTCCTCATGGCTCTGTTTTCAGGCTTTAAAAATCTAGCCCGGGAGACTTTGGCCAATCACAGGTCATTTTAGAGAGAGAGCGTTCCTATTGGCTGTGCTCCGGCTCGTGGGCGGTGCTTGGTAGTTCTTCAACTGATCAACATGGCTCACAAACTTTCTCATTTTACAGCTAAACAGTACACTACAAGATGTTTCTGAAAACATCTGAAGAGAGAAATAGGCATTACAGTAACAGAATATTGATTCATATTTGATCAGCGCTGCCTAGTTTGACCGTTTTTTAATCAGAGTTTGAGAGTGATTGACAGTTGCTCAGAGAAGGCAAGGCTCCATCTCTTGCAGATGCCCATCTCATGCATTACTGTCAGGATATAGTGACCGTTTTATAAAAATAACTTTCAATCTTATTTGCTCCATTTTTACCCACTGCAGCTTTAATCCAGTGTTCTCTAAAATGACCTATTTTCACTTTATGGTGTTGGTAAAGCCAATGTTTACAGTGCTTTGGGGACAGTTGGATGAATTGAGATACGAAAAGCTTCACAAAATACTGTGTGAAGAGTGGACTCCTCCAAGCAACCTTTCTCCAAAACCCTGTATTAATTGAAAAAAGGCAGACAATCAGATCTACCACATGGTCTTTACAGTAAAATAATTTATTCAAGAACCTATATTTTTGTTCAGATGTATTATTGCTTTGCACGTATGACATGAAGTCAGATAAATCAAGCTTTCATGACCTATATATGGGCACACCGTTCCAAAAATAGAAATATTTCAAAAGCATATGACCAACCTACTAAATCACCATGTTTTCAATGTATGCAATCAGGGAAGAAAAGTAGGCCATTACACCCAGACTCATCAAAATTAAGAGCATCGATGGTGCGAGCACTTAGTAAAACTGAAATCAATTTCTCCTCACACTACATATCAAAATTCTGATTTAATGATTTCTTTAAAAATCATATTACACACACACACAGCTTACACAATCCATAAGACATACAAGACATTTAAAGCTTATGCACGCACAATGGATGTACAAAAATATACAGACTTACAGTGAAAAAAATCATTCTTCCTGAACTGCTACGCTTGGTTTGGAAAATTATGCAATACAAGATACACGGACGATTGTGTTGTGACACCGCGGTCACAGTATACTGCATCAGCAAAACTACAGTTGTATTCATAATTTGAGTATATGCACATTTCTGAATTATAATATAATTTGCATGACCTAGTGCATCTATGAGGCATTTTTATTCAGCCCCCTTGGACATGCTGCTGTTGTCTTCATGCAGGGATTTTTCTTTTACAGAATGAAACTAAATCATAAGACCATTATTCTACAACACATTTTGAATTTTCTTTACTGCAGAAACTCAACTTTTCTCCTCAAAAAGAACCATTTCTACTTCTGAGATTTTGTCTTAAATATCAACTCATGGGAATCCCAGTTCAGGACAACACAGAGGCTCATTTGAAGTCATTCCTCTTTTGACCTAAAGTACAGTAAGTCACAAACATTTCAGTCACTCAAGTTATTCTGCTGCGTCCATTTCATGAGCATTTAACTTATTATTATTTTGTGTGTTTCTGTATGTACCTATGCATCTTCGTATGTTCGTACGTATGTGTCCCCCCGTTTTACCATATCAAACATTATATTATTCTCATTACATTATTATACATGTGTTTTTGTTTACTTTTGTATTTCATTTCTATAAAAACTATACACATGACCTGTATGTCTATAATTTAGCCCCAACCCTGCCTCTGTGTGTTCTCCAGAATCTCTTCATAAAGCCAGCTCTGTTTGAAGTCCTGACTCTTGTCCATCAGCTGGAACAGTCGAAGATACTCCTCTGGAAATACATGGCCTGTTAGTATGTCATCCGGGATGCCCAACTCCGATAACAGCTTACTCCCACTGTCTGGAGACCACAGACTAGGAAAAAAAACAAAGGAGAGGAGGAATAAGCAAGAGGAGAATAAGGTCAGAAGATCTGGACTGGAACAGCCTATAATACTACTATAGTATGGATGTACTTAGTGGAACACTTGCAGACACAGTGCAATGTGTTGACTACAGGTCTGACTCAATAGCTGTGTGTGTGTTGCTTACTTGAGCCTGTCAATGAGCTTGACCTTCTTCTTTGCCAGACACTGTTTGATCATCATCAGCAGCGTTGAAGCATTAGAAGGCGTGAGGCCTGCGGAGAACAGATCAGCCCGCGGACGCAGACGCACCAGGCACATGTGGTCGTTGGGAAGCTGAGGGGGGACGGAGGCAGAGGACGAGAGGAGACATTTTAATAATTAGACAAATTCCAATCAACTTTACATTGCTGTTATTGAGTCTGTTCTCTTCCTTACCCTGCTCTTAGGGATGGGTGCTCTCGATTTTGAAGACCTCACAAATGACTCCCAGGGCTCCTGCACAGACAGAGATGAGGAGGTTGACAACTAGAAGAGTCTTTCAATCAGATTTACCCCCTTTATGTTGAAAATGTGTGCAAATACGGAAGCTTTAATAGCACGATCCCGGCATTAGCTTCAAAGAAATATAAAAAAAAGAGAAACTGGCTATTTCCGAAATCATTCACTACTCACTATATAGTGAACTACAGTATATAGTCACTATATAGTGGACTATACAGTCAGATCACCATTTTGTAGTGCTGTCCGAATGTATATTGAGAATTATAATACCCTATATAATGGACTCAAAGTATCCCACAATGCATCATGAAAGGTAGTGGACAACGATAGTCACTAACCAAGCACTATATACCATCACGCTTTGCACTGAAGGAAAAATGGCAGGCACGATTGAGACAAATCCATGAGTTGTGGCGCGAAAATAATATGATTAATGTGAGAAGAGTAGCGCATTACAAAGCAAACAGCCACAAAGTACTTTGTATTTATTAAATTTGGGAAAATACGCTTATTGCCCCCACTTTGACAATGGCTGTTCTTACCTTTCACAATAAACACATATGCGATGTTGATCTGGCATGTTTTAATTGTACGACAGCAATGACGTAATTAACGGCGCAGAGAAAATGACCTGAGTAGTGTCTGAAAGCGTTTTTTAATTTTGCCAATGTTCTCACTATATCATCCTCTACATAGAACTCCCTGGATAGTGAGTAGGGACTGGGAGTAGTGAATGAGTGAATGATTTAAGACACAGCCTCTAACATGCTTTTAACTTAACTTAAAAATACTTTTTTGTTTTTTTGCTGTAAACAACTGCAACAATGTCAACCTTACTGGTTTTTATACATTTGCATAATCACTAGGGCTGTCAATCGATTCAAATATTTAATCACGATTGTCCATAGTTAATTGCAAATTAATCCCACATTTTTTATCTGTTCAAAATGTACCTTAAAGGGAGATTTGTCAAGTATTTAATACTCTTATCAACATGGGAGTGGACAAATATGCTTGCTGTATGCAAATGTATGTACGGTATATATTTTTTATTGGAAATCAATGAACACAGAACAATGATAAATATTGTCCAGAAAAACCCTCACAGGTACTGCATTTAGCATAAAAAATATGCTCAAATCATTGAGGTCAGAGGTCAAAGGACCCCTTTGAAAATGGCCATGACAGTTTTTCCTCATCAAAATTTAGCGCACGTTTGGAGCGTTATTTAGCCTCATTCATATCAATCTAGCATGACATGGTTGGTATCAATGGATTCCTTTTGTTTTATAGTTTCATATGATGCCAGTGTCTCCAACTTTTGACAGCCCTAGTTTAAATGTCAACCTTACTGTTTTTAATATATTTGCATAATCAACAAAATGTTCTCTGTCACCCTCCCTCATACTGTACCTTGTGCAGTAGTTCGATATCACAGGCCATCTGCCAGAGGACACTGAATGCTATGTAGTTCATCATGTCACCTGGAGGTGACACCATTTTCTGATGGAGAAATAATCAGATCATTTAAGTAACCAGACTTAAGTCTCTCCCAGCTTTCAACTAGTGACTGTGTTGTCAGCATGGATATCATCAGCAATTTTCAGGGCAGATCTCCAAAGCTGATGTTTGTACTGAGAGGTGCAGCAGTAACTAAGTATAGATTGGAGCTGGTTTAAAGCCGTCTCAAATGAAAACAAGGGGTGTGAGCATGGGTGTAACCTGCTCCATCCTCATACAAAACAAACACATACCAGGTTATATGCTGTGATCAAACTGGTTCTCATTTCTACAAATGTGGAGAGGTTAAAATGCTCTTGTTCTTTTACCAGGTATTCCTTCTCGCTTATGAAGAGGTTGAGCTCGATTCTTCCGTATCTGTAGATGGACAGCCGTTCAAACAAAGCGTAAACCATCCTCAGCAGCATGCCACGCTCATTTCGCAGAGGCAGGATACCCACCACCTTCACTGGGACGTCTAGAGAGACACACACACACACACATGAACACATGGCACACGATACAATGCATAGTGTTCAATCAGTTTAAGTGTGTTATTGTGTAAAAGCTACATACCAAGTTATTACACTGACGCAATGTGATTTTTGATTCTAAAAACATTTAACTTAAAATGTTTGAAACCTGCGAGAAGATGGAAAAATTCCACCAATCAAATGGTTTTGGTATGTTCAAGGTTAGGACTCATGGAAAGCGTAAGAAAAATACTGTATGAACGAGTTGGGATTTGTTTGCAGCCAGAGAGGCTCAATTAAAAGGAGCGAAAAACCCTTCGTGTTTATGTTTGTGTGAGAGATTGATTTGCAGCATAGCTCACCATCAGTCCAGTTAGCCTCCGATATTCCCAGGTCAGTGAATAATTTGTCAGTGAACATGGCAGGTGGTCTAATGTTTCCAGTGCCAATGGGGTCCAGTTTAAAGTAGTCACAGTGAACCACTTCCAGCTGACCATCAAGACGACCTTCCAACTCCTACAACATGAAAACATTGTTTATTGGCTGCATAATGGAAAATGTATTAATTGTAGAAATTACATCGAAATGAAATAATAGCGTTAAGGATACAAAATGTCATTTGACGCGTAGAGATTATTGTGTTACCTGTAGATCATGTAGGAAGAACTTATCCCCTTCAAGAGCCACAACCCTCTGAGCTCCAGCATTTAGCAGAGTCTTAGTCAACACCCCAGGACCTAAGAGAGACAGACACAAGCACAGCCCATCAATTCATTGTTGTTTCATGGACAAGACTTATATACTGTGCACAAACTTTAATTAGAGATGTTCTGATACCATTTTGTCATTCCTGATACTGATTCCGATACGTGAACTTGCAATATCTGCCAATACCAGTACATACTGTACATAACGCTGTTTAACTTGTTGGATTTTCCACTGTGAAATATTGCCAAATGGCTGATATTTTCCTCACTCTGACTACGGTTACCGTTACACTCTCCACTAGTTGTTGTTTGCTATCGTCACGTAACAAACTACCTGCAATCAGTTCTTCTTTGCTGCTCTAAAACGGTAGTGGCCAGTGGCAGACATGATACATCCAGGACGACGACACAGTGAAGGCTACTGTTTTGGAGTGACGAAGAAGAACTGATTTCCGGTTGAAACAAGTTTTTCTGGGACAATAAATGATGGTATCGGATCGGTGCATAGACTGGCGTACTCGCCAATACCTGATACTGAATTTTGGGCAGTATCTGACACATTTCCAATACTGGTATTGGAACAAGTCTAACTTTAATACACATATTTTTCTTTATTTCAACCAAGTCAAAAATAAATTGTTTAGTTTGTCAATATTTGTGCCAAATTAGATTGAAGTTACACACCAAATGCACTCGCAAAAGTTTCGCACTGACTTTGACTGAAATTATACAAAATACATACCCGGATTACATTCGAAGATAACAGTTTTAGCATCCTCAGGTCCTACATGCTGTGCTACCAGTTCAGCCAGGTCTGGGTCCACTATGAAGTGTCGGATCTTTTTACAGGCCTGAGCAAGGCGTACGTTCTCCTCTACCTCCCCAAGGTCCAGGAAGTCATACCGGCAAAGAGGACGACATTGGCCCTGGAGAAAGACAAAAATGCACATAGAGAGTGAAAACATTGATATCATATGTGAAAAAGCTCATAGTATATTGGGAACTACGGTCAATGTTTTTCGCTATTATTTTTTTAGTTTACTGCACAAATTCAAGATTTCTATCAATACTCTCATTTTCTCGTCACACAAAGTGGTTCAAGTAGCCAGGAAAACCTCAAGAATTACACAGTGTATTATGATAAAACCATAGAAATTGAAAAGTTATCATCCCTGAGGCAGAATTTGAGCATTGCAGCTGCAGACAGTAACAGAATACAGCTAACTAGAAAACAAAAGTGTCAACTTCCAGGCTAACCACTGTTGTTTTGGGGTAAAACTTTTGGGCTGGGTGCAGGGTCAGAGCACATCTACAGTATGTGTTGCGCACCTCAACAATCCAGGAAAAACAGCTGCATAATGCAGGAGCAGATTCAACCACACAACTGCAACCAACACAAATGACTTGAAAATGGTGGATTAGCTGGACCATATGTGAAAATACAACATGCACATACCACAAAAACATGTGCCGTAGTTACAAAATTCCTTAAAAGTGGAAATTTCCCCATAATTTCACATTAATGGGTACAGACTGGGGATGGGACGATATAAGATTTTATCACAGATCATGATTAAAAACACTCAAAATACTGTAAGTTGATTGTGGTGAATCTACATTATCGGAATAATCGTTAATATCCTCAAAAGTGAATTGAAAAGGCTGTCTAGCTCACCGTCGTGGTAGACAAGTGAGCCCAACACAATGTTTAGCCTTTATTTATGCAGGGGACTTTATGATTTATGACTGTCTTATTTAAGATTGTTTCATTGATTATTTTTCACTAAAAAAGATGTGTGTCCCATCTGTGATGCAATAAAAATATTTGTTCCTTAACTAAACGTAAGGTAAAGCAGACAGGCATCTCATTAGAACTTCACATACACTAGGCTGCAGTGGAAGACTAGTGTCTAAAATGAAGGAAAGCCAAAGACAACTGCCCACCTGTACAGTCACAGCAGACAGGTTCCTGTGTGTGAGCGCTAAGGAGGGCGATGTCCTCTCTGCACGAGGCTGCTGGGAGCTTGTAGGCCGACCAGGACCCGAAGAGAGAGAATCCAGGCTGTAGGCTCTTCTATGAAGCACAGGAGCCCCAGGGACACAGAGGCCAGAATAACCCACAGGGGCCAACACCGCCTTGTGCAAACACGATCTTCTTCTGATGTTCTGGCAGCAAGCAGAGCGCGTCATCAGCTCCACCACTCTACAAATCTGGGTGGACATGGTGGACCAGTGGATCTGTAACTACAGAGGAGGAAGGGGGAGGGAGATTGGGGGACCTCCTCAAGAGATCATTGTCTAGAGAGAATGGGGAGGAAAAGGGACAAGCGATGTTAAGATGAATAACAGACATTTGAGTGACACTAATTTAGATTTAAACATGTACTATCATTAAATGGTTAACCTGGTGTTTAACTAACGCATCTAAAAGGGTAGACACATATACAGTGGATACAATTGTAAATGACTGGCTTCTTTTCTTAAAGCTGACTTGGTGTAAACGGCTCAGATTCCAATGTACTTATTAGGTGCAAATGGCAAATAAAACTCTTGAATCTTGAAAATCACATGTGTGCCAAAGTGAGTACAATATGTTATACTAGCACGTGGGGAGGTAAGCTACTTCTCCCTAACATGTGATGGCTTCACTGGAGAGGTATTCACTGTCCTTCAGCCTGTAGATTCACACACTTTGCTCATCGGATCACCACAAAGAGGAACAATATAATCTCACACACAATCTGCTACAGGAAGAACAGCTTGATGATAGAGACAGAATCAAAGTTGGCTAGCTGTACGCTAACGTCGTTTACAACTAAAATGCTTTTAATGTCGCTTTATCTGGAGAAACACAGACATACCTTTTTGAAGATTATCCCAACTATATCCAAACAAACGACATTGGTTATTTAAGAGTGTCTCTTCTCTCTCTGTTGGCTGGTAAACCTCTGTGACATTGAGCCTCGTTGTTGTCGACCCCAGCACTTGTTTTGTGTAACTCACGTCGTGCTGCAGGCGCATCTGATTGCCGTCATTGACAAGCGACTACTGCGAGGACCAATCAGAAGCTTGAGGAAGTTGTCACGGTAACACCATGGCTAACATGGAAATGATAAAACAAATTATAATAATTATAATATATATATTTTATGTTTTTGTTTAATTTCTGTTGTCTTTTTATGTTTGGCACAGCTCTTTGTTTATGTTTTCGCTATAGTTATTTTGTATGTAAATGTTTTTAATGTTTTATGCTGTTACTATAAATACTGTCATTTAGATATAATAATAATACAAATAAAAATATTATTATATTATTATTATTATATTATTTTATGATAAATGGTTTAACAATGGTATTATACTTGTGAGTCAGTTGTTTAATAGAGAAGGACTACTTTATAATTACTCAGAATTTCTCGCCAGGTACTAAATACCAATAACCCCAAAATCATTTTCTATAGTTTTTGATGCTATCCCATCTGGTTTGTACATGTTATTGAAGAATGCTGACCACTCTCCGCCCTTGTTAGTGTCGCCCCCCTGACCCAATTCAATCTCCGTCAGCTAAAGTCTGTTTCTCTGTTAATAGAGGTATGAACTCCAGGATCAGGGCCTTGTTTCAGAGCAGCATGGTTTCTATTCTGGCAGCAACATTTTATTGGAGTAATCTTGTTAGTGATATTGACTTGAAGTAAGTTTGGTCCTTACCGCAAAAGTTCCTTCTAACAAATCAGGTAAAAGAGGTGTCATTTAGGTTGATCCACAGATTCTATCCAGTGAAACATTTCTTACAGAAGTTAAAGAGTGACATATAGATGTAAATTGTTCCTTCTGCGAATCACTTCCTGAAACTTGCTCTCATTTATTCTGGTCCTGTAAATTTACATGTGAATTGTGGGAAGATTTTGCACTGTACTAGAGAAATATTATATTTGGTTGCTATGGTTACAGTGACAAAGACAGTAATGCATTTTTTCTTATTAATTTAATTTTAATTCTCGCAAAGTTCCACATTCAGAAAAAATCCAAAAAAAAGCCTAATTTCTTTGTATTTATGAAAGAAATGGATCTTTATCTGTCAACAAGTTCTTCCTCACAAAACAAAAAAGCAATGAAAACATGAATGTTTTTAAGTTTTTAAGTGAAATTATTGTCATACTCTCGCGTGGTCTTTTTTATTTTATGTTGATTTTGTTTCATTTCTGTTGTCCTTTTATGTGTGGCACAGCTCTTTGTTTATGTTTTCGCTATGCTTCTTCTGTTTTTAATGTTTTCTGCTGTTATTATGTATAGGGGAGAGTGGGGTAAGATGAGCCAATTTTTACTTATGCTGTCCTCGAGGTTAGGAAAAATGAGACAGAAGTAAAATGAAAACATGAACCTTAAATTCAGGATCTCTCCTATCAAATGAAATGATCAGCATGCATCTATAACAAAGCTGTCTGAAAAAAATTACCTTCCCAAAAAAAGTGCTCCTGTGGCTCAACTTGCCCCAGGTAAGGGGTAAGTTGATCCGAGTCAGTGGGTAAGTTGAGCCATCGTGGGGTAAACTGAACATCTGAGTTTTTAAGTTTAAACCTCAGCATAAGTGTGTTAACAAACAGTTTCACAGTTATGAACTTTTGAGAACAAACCACCAGTGAGTTTCAAGACCATTGAACAATCAAAATATCATTCAATATTCGACTATATTCCAGTCGTCAAGGTTGCAGGGAAATATGAACTGTTGCTCCCTCCTTGCAGTTCATCCAGCCTTTTGAGGTTGAGGTAGCTTCTTCAGCACATCACTCAGCAGAAAAGATGCCTCATCCTTTTCCTTGAATGCAAAGGTGGGCTTCTCACATCAAGTGTTCCCCCGGATTCTTCTGAGAAATCTTGCACTCACTTCGTTGCCCTCCAGGCTCTCAACCAAGCCAATGTAATGGTAGCTTCTGCCTTTGGATACAAAGTTTACTATGACAAAGTCACCAACTAACAGATCTGTGATGTCTGATTCACTTCTCTCATCATTAGAACTCTCATGCTCAGAAGTGTCATCAAATGGGATGGCATCACACTCTCCTCAGAACTGCTGTACGCTGTGATTTTCGTCTTGGTCTTTGGTTTGACCTAGGCCTACCTTCTTTCTGCCAATTCCAATGCCAGTTCACAGCATTTCTTTGGAGTAAAGCCGTGGAACTGTTCAGCCAGCTTCTTGATATGGTCTGCAAGCTCCTTCTCTACCTCCTCTGTGAGGACCCTCTTTGCCTCTGCTGTTCCACTGTAACCAACTGTTTTAACTTCCTTTATCTCCCTCTTCTATAAAGGTTAACACATAAAAAAATCAAACCAAGTTGTGTAACACTCAACGGTAATACCATTTTATACTTCAGATAATTAATTTGGTTAATTTATGGTGGGGTAAATTGAGCCAGTGGCTCGGAATAACAGTAGAATATTAGTGAGCCATTGGCTCAACTTACCCCATAGCCTTTGGCTCACTTTGCCCCATAGCTACCATTTTGGAAAAAATGGCCTAGTTTAGCAATTCAGGCTAATCTTTAGCGAAGGGATTAACATGGTGTTATACCTTAGTAAATCACCAACGTGTATAATATATTTTTTTAGACCTGGATAAATTTGCTTTGATCTAACATCCATTATTCCTGACATGCAGAAAATTTACTTTGACTGGGAAAAAACTGTTTTTGGTGTAAAAAAGTACTTACTACTTCTCCCATGTGCTTAACTCCATCACAGCAAGATAGAAATGATGGGTACTTCCTAAAATAATGGTCACATGACAAAACATAATCACAGTTGCCAAGATAGAGGGGGTGGGTCAACTTACCCACTGGCTCATCTTACCCCACTCTCCCCTACTGTCATTTTGAAAGAAAAAAAAGAAGAAAAAACAGAGCCGTGAGGAGGTGCAGAAGTTATCTCTCAGAACACCTTTGTAAATGAATTATCTTCAATCAAAAATTAAAAAATAAATAAATAAGCCATTAAAAAATTAAATTAATTAAAAAAAATAAAATAAATAAATAAAATAAAATAAATATATATATATATATATATATATATATAAAAAAAATAAATAAATAAATAAATAAAAATTAAATAAATTAAAAAAAAAAAATTAAAAATAAAACTTAAAAAAAAATAAAAAATAAAAAATAGATAAAAAAAATAAATGTCATTTGCTAGAGGTCACAAATTACTAGAAATACAAAAAAGACTCAAAAACACACACTTAACGCAACATACTTCCTTTAAGTGTTGTATTAAGTGTTAAGTATGTAGCATAAAAAACTACCTCTGTTGTTAACTCAGTTAGCTTATTAGCATAATGTTGCTACGGAACCACTGCGCATCTGATTGTCGTCATTGACAAGCGACTACTGCGAGGACCAATCAGAAGAGGACGTTGTCGTCACGGTAACACCATGGCTAACATATAAATGCTAAAACAAATACAAATAAACGTAATTTGCTATAAGTCACAAATCACTATAAATGCAAAAAATACTCAAAAACACACACTTAACGCTACATACTTTCTTTAATTGTTTATCTAGCTCAAATGCTGTTGTTAAATCAGTTAGCATATTAGCATAATGTTGCTACGGAAGTAGCAGCAGAGAGCGCTGTCAAAGCTGCACGCCGCGCTGCACCTCTCCTCTGTCAGTCTGTCAGTCTGTCAGAGAGGTGAAGGAAGCATCGCACTGAGCTCCTCCAGCCTTCTTCTGCTGTCACTATGGCTCGTGTTGAGACATCCACTAGCAGGCCGTACCACCTGGTGATCTTCGGAGCCTCCGGCTTCACGGGTCAGTTCGTGGTGGAGGAGGTGGCCCGGACCGTGTCCGAGGGTCCGAAGGGGGACCTGAAGTGGGCCGTGGCCGGCAGGAGCAAGCAGAAGCTGGAGAAAGTTCTGGAGCAGGCCGCCGGAGTGCTCAGTATGTATCTCAACTAGGCATGTTAAATGTGTTTCTAATGCAGCAGGGATACAGCCTCTCAGTTCATCTGAGCAGCAACGTCTCTAATGCAAGGAGATGTTGTGTTTGTTTAGCTTTTATCTGATTTTACTGGAATACTTTGTGTTTCTGAGGCAGAGGGAAATTGCTTAACTCCGACTCAGGAGGACTAATCTATCTAAGTAGGCTCGCTGATAGTTTGACATGACTTTGACCCTAAATCCTCTGACTGAACTCTAAAGTACAAGCGACGTTGCAACAAAAAGTTAACCATTTAATTTAAGCTATTGTTGTTATTATTATTATTATTATTATTATTATTAGGGGGCGCAGTTAATGGTGAAGTCATTTCAACTAACCATAATGATTAAATCCAACCTTTACCCTGTTAAATGTTTAAAAAAAAAATATATATATATATATATATATATATGTGTATATATATGTGTGTATATATGTATGTGTGTATGTATATATATATATATATATATATATTTATTTATTTAACATTTAACAGGGTAAAGGTTGGATTTAATCAGGGGTGTATGTCTAGACAGTACTTGCTTACTTAGTCTACCCAGCTGGCAAAAAATCATGAAATTGAATTGAGTATCTACTGTAGCAAGTTACTATTTGCTTTGGTAAAGCAGTAACCAGGAAATGGTTTATATTTACACCCTGATACTGTAAATTATTAAACATTTAGTCAATATATTTTCTGATGTTTAGCTTTAACAGTAATAATTGCATTTGATTACCCCAAAGACAGAAATTAGGGCTGCCACTAATGATTAGTTTCATTATTGATTAATATCTTGATAATTTTTTCAATTAATTTATTGATTTATCTATTTGTAACTGGAAAATGGCAAAAAAAATTAGAGTCCATGTTGACGAATAATTATGGCTGCACAATTAATCAAAATTTTATCAATATCGCAATATGGCCCACTGCAATTTTCAAATCGCAGGATGACGAGGAAATCACAATATTTGTTAAAGGTAAGGCAAAATACCATTTTTAAATTAAATATTGTGGTGCTGCAGAGATATCCTCGCTTACAAATCACATTCTACAGACTTAAGAAAACATCTTTGTTTGGTACAGATCCCCGCAAAATCACACCATAATCATTTTAATATGTTTTTCAATGAAAATGAGAATAATGATGTAAAAAGGACCATACCCTTTAATATCGCAAATCATATCGCAGTTTCAATATCAGTCAAAATAATCGCAATTAGATATTTTTTCAAAATCATGCAGCCCTACGAATAATTTCAGCTCTAACAGAAACATAAATATAATTCACCTGAATGCAATTACTATGTGGAATGTGTAACGAATATTTATTATTTATATTATTTACAGAATATATTTAGTATGCCAGTTATTATCCAAGTTGATGATTTGTATCCATGCAACACTCTAAACATGGAAAATTAAGTGACTAGATAAAGACCAGGGAGCTATTCTGCTGTCATGATAGTAATGTGAGTTTCCAGAGAGGATTAGATAGTTATTCAGTTTTCCCTCCTCGGGGAGTGTACAACAGCTGATGGAACAAACCTGCTCACTGTACAATCCCCCATCCATGACAGCACAAACAAACACACACACACAGGCTGACGAGTTAGCTAGTCCAGTCATTCAGGAAACACTGAAAACTGCAGTTTGTCTGTTCAAACAGAAATTTGCCTTTTCGACCACAAGCCCCTAACAGTTAGTAGCACATTTAAAAACAGCTTGTATAGTTTTTGCATTGCAAAAGCTTCAGTACGTTATCTGTGTTCTTGGAGCCTATGTTGTGTTAGTCTCCATAATAGCCATTTCACGTAATGGCTTTTTTTTTTTACTCGGGAGGAATAACATCATCACACATGAATACAATTGGACTTATTGGATCCACAAGAGTCTCAGTGTTCCAGTGATACCAAATTTATGCAATTCCAAGACGGTTTAGGGACCCCAGTAAATGTCTGTAAAGGGGAGACTCATGGGTACCCATAGAACCCATTTTCATTCACATATCTTGAAGTCAAGGGACCTATTTTTCCTGGCCAAAATTTAGCATAACTTTGAAGCGTTATTTATCCTATTATTTAACAGAATATCGCGATACTCATGTGTATCGATATTTTCTAACACCCCTAAAATATACTGTAGCACCTATCCTTACAGAGTGTGCGTGTGTCTGTGTGTGTGCAGGTAAGCCCGAGCTGAGGTCAGAGGTGGACATCATCGTGGCAGATGTGGAAGAACCAGACTCCCTGGCCGCCATGTGCAAACAGGCTGTGATTGTTCTCAACTGCGTGGGGCCTGTAAGTAGTAGATGATTCCACAGAAATGATTTTTCTTTAACACACAGAACAGAACTTGCTCCGTCTCATGATACCAACTATTTTTTCCTCATATCATCTCACAACATTGGCATGTTGGCATCTCCCTCTGGCATCGGTGTAGCTCAACCCATCCCTGTTTTTCTCTGTCTCTCTCTCTTCATCAGTCTCTCTCTCTCTCTCACACACACACACACACACACACACACATACACACACACAGACACAAAGCAGCCTTCATTTACACAATGAAGGCTGCTGCGTTACAGCACACAATAAGCGGTATTGTATTTAAGTCAGAATGTAAAATAGGTTTCCAGCACTGCTTTGCATCGTGTGCATCATTCAGGTTCCTGTTTCAAACCAAATTCTTGTAATTCAGTATCCCACTATTATTGCACACAGCAGCAACACTTTCTTGGTTAAAATGGAGGCACACAGTTGAAGCCAAAATGAGATGGACCGGCTTGTCTTTCTTTTCAATTTCAGTGTTTTTATCTTGACATCACAAAGTCACTCTTTTTTTCCCTGTATGAGTATGAATGTAATAAATCTGCATACCAGGGTGAGAAAGACAAGTAGTATTCTGTAAAGCACACATCTTGCATAATAGTGTTAAGAACAGAAACAAGGAGTGTTGAGTAGGAAAAATGTACCTCGCTCTGCAAGTTGGTCTGCGTAGTATAACTTGAGTCAGCCGTGTACCGACCACAAAGACCACAAACAGAAATCATATGATGTACATGTAATATTGAACATGTATATAATATGAAACGCATGGCAGCACAATGAACAAGTTTAACAAGATTGGTCTAGAGAGAGCTAGATCCTACAGCTGCAGTGTTTCTGTGGGGGAAGCCAGTGAGGGATCATAACTTGTTGCTGCACTGGCAACATTGTGTGGATCGAGATGGTTAACATAGATACTGGCTTGTGGTAGAAAAATGAATTAGGCATGAAGAAATATATGGTTTCTGCATTATCGTGGTTTCGTAACCAAAGGGACCTCATACAACCTTCACACTTGGCCGACTGTGTGTGTGGAGGATTAGGCTGTCCGGTAGTAATGATAAGTGAAAAGACCTTTGAGGTGTCCAGTTGTCCTGTGATATGCAAGGGAAGAAACAGGTTTCAACCGTTTTATGACGTGGTTACCCAAGACATTGTAGATATAAGCTGAGACTGAGTTCCTTTAAGGTCTCGACGTGTCGATGCATGCATGCTGTACCGTTTGCTTCTCTTATATCACATATCATAGTGCTGAATGAGCATATAATCAAACAAGTCAACGAAGGCTGATCGAGTTTTGCAAGTCTTCTTCAGATGAAAATAAGGCAACTCCCCCACCGCAGAGATTTAGCAGTGACAAGAACTACATTTTATGGGGAATAAGCCATCAACCACATTAGGAGAGAAAGGGGGAATAATTGAAACATTAATTAATTTGTGTATGTATCTGTTTGTGTGTGTATAGTACAGGTTCTATGGCGAGCAAATGGTCAAAGCCTGTGTGGAGAACGGAGCCCACCATATTGACATCAGTGGGGAGCCTCAGGTAAGTCCATAGTGCTGTATTATTTCTTTACTATAGTGTGTGCACAACATGAATCATTGCAAATACTGTAAGAGCATTATACTACACTAGCTGATTAAAAAAAACATACTCTTTTGAGGGCCTAAATCTTACACTTATGAACACGACAGATGCTTTTAATTTAATAATGCATGTTAAAGTTACTGTGAGGAACTTTTAAGTGGTTATTAAACAGTCTCGATTTAATACTGATGCCTCTATATGACCCACATAAGTAAACAAGACCCTCCGGGAGAAGACTGGCTATTTCTATATAGTTCTTCTTAATGCGTGTCATCAGAACCACAACCAGGTCTGAGCGGGGCAGACTGTCAGACCCTGCTGCAGTAAAATGAGAGGTTTTCTAAAGGGTCTCTAAAATTCAATTCTATGTTTGTATACAATATGATTATATCCTGGAATTTTTAAGTTTTGACCAATTTGTTGCTGCTTTAAAAAGGTATATATTTCTGACTTTAATCACATTGCTAAGTAATAGTTTAACTCTTGTGTCGCTATCTGCATGTTATCAGTGGACATTGCAGTGATCTTATCATGCAGATGTCCTAACAGTCAGACTGCGTGTTTGATTTAAATGGGAGACGTGTTGCGTGTCTCTGACTTGGCAGCATGACAGCAGTTTTCCCTCGTCATCGAATGCCGTTCTGTTTAATGCGTAGACACTCTGACAGCCTAACTTGAGGTTGTGTTTTGAGGCAGTCTCGGTTCCTAAAGGCTCTCAGAAAGCTACACAAAGCTACGCCGCCTTCATCACATCAGGACACAACATTAACAGGCACACAAAATAGCACTTGTGTATGTGTTTCTATTTGTGCTTCTACACATTTGTGTGTTTCTGTCTGGCTTTATGCAGTTTCTGGAGGGCATGCAGTTGAACTACAACAGCCAGGCAGCTGAAAAAGGTGTGTACATCATAGGGAGCTGTGGATTCGACTCCATACCTGCGGACATGGGAGTCCTCTACACCAGGGAGCAGTTCAAGGGTATGCACACACTGAAAAATCCCCCTTCCTCCCCCCTCTGATACTGATGTGCATTGGTCCACTCACTCTTTCTGTTGCTATTAATGATTTATTCATTATTATTAGCTTCTGTGCCAAAACATGGTGTATGTGTGTTCATCCACAGGCACGCTGACCGCCGTGGAGAGCTTCCTGACTGTCGGCGCAGGAGATGAAGTATGTAACTACGTTACCAATAAGTCCCAACTTTTCTCCTCATCTTCCCCATTTCTGTACACTCATTTCTTATATTTATGTGGTATCACATATTTTTCTCCTTAACTCAACTTGTCTTGTTTTTCCCCTTTCTCCTTGTTTATGTTCATCTCCCTCATTCATTTCATGCTCTCTTCACTTTCTCCTCCACATTTTCTCCCTTTGTGTGTCTATCTCCCTCTTATCAGGGCGGATGTATCCACGATGGCACGTGGCAGTCTGCCATCTACGGTTTTTCCGATGGCCACAAGCTCCAGAGTCTCAGGAGGAAGTTTAATCACAAACCTCTCCCTACTGTTGGCTCTAAACTGAAACGCAGGTACGTAGAGTAGGGATGCCTTTTACCTTTCTTCAAATTAAAGCAAATCCTTGTAAATCAATATTATATAGTAGACAGTATGTTTACATTCAGAAAAAAATGTTGGCTAATCTACACATTTGAAAACCCCTTTGGAGACAGCAAAGTCTTAAAAAAAGTCTTATGTCTCTCTTAAAACAACAACAGTACGGAAACTCTGAGAAACACAAAGGGGACATTGAGCTGGAAATTTTACAATTGGAAAAACAAACTTGCCAGTGCTCTCTGGTGGACAAACCATAGAGTGGCAACACACTCTAAATTACCTCAAACATTTCTCTGGTATTTTGGTTACAATTTCTTGTTCTTTATCAGGCGACATACACGCTACAAACAAAAATGATACAATAATGGCCCCATAAGAAACATCATTTTATCTGGGGTTAAATCAGGGAACTTCAGTCCACTGACGAACATGTACTACAGTTTGCCCCGCACGTTTTTACGTCGTTGAAAATGTTCTCAGCGTGTATTTCTTTGTGTGTGTATTTGTAGGGGAAATTTGTTCTACAGTAATGAGATCCAGCAGTATACGGTGCCATTTATGGGCTCCGATCCGTCTGTTGTGAAGAGAACTCAGCGCTTTCTGGTGGAGGAATATCAGGACAAACCGGTGAGTCTTTAATTTTAGTTTTCTTTACTCACACTTTCTGTGTGTTCATTTTCCTCTGATGATTCACTTGTTCTTGCAGAGAAGCATCATGGAGACCCTAGTGGGTTTAACTTCAGATCACAGATGTGACCAATTATGATTTTAGGTTTTTGGGCAAAGCTGGTTTTGAACTTGGGATTAGTGACAAACATGCTGCTATCTTGTTCCAAATTTTTTGGGCTTCGATGAGTAATATTCGAAGGTATTCGGAGCTCTGCGGCGCAACATAATGTATTAGTTGATTATATTATTATTATGAATCTGCAAAGTAACTTAAGTTATTAAATACATGCAGTAGAGTTAAAAAGTACAATATTTACCTCTGCGATGTAGTTTAGTAGAAGCATAAAGTAGCATAAAATGAAAATACTCAAGTACAAGTACTTCAAAATTGCACTTTAGTAAAGTACTTGAGTAAATGTACTTAGTTACATTCCACCACTATTAACATAAATTACATTTAATAACTGTTTTTCCAACTCTAATCAATAAATGTGATAGCAGTTGTACTCAATAGGCTACTAATACTAATTACTAACAACTACTAGGCCTAATACAGGAAGTAAACTGTTTTTGTGGTACATATTAAAATCTTTCAATGATTAAGACATGCACATGTACTTTGAATGTAAACAAGGTGCCAGAGTGCATATAAAATCATCAAAATAGAGCTTGTTTATCGAAAAAAGTTTGATCCCTCTTACTGAGGTCCAGGCTAAACCCTGAATGTCTTGAAATGTATTGTAATATGCCTTTCTGTCAAACCAATAGCCATCTGGGGACAAAAATAAAGTTGAATGCACTCCGTCTCTATACTATGATATTTTTTATGGCATACTATAGTATGACTTTTTAATAAAATACTGTACTATGACATTTTATGCCGAGGCAATTATATTTTCGGGTTGTCTGTCCGACTGTACCATTCTCGTGAATGCGATATCTCAGGAGCGCCTGGAGGGAATGTCTTAAAATTTGAACTGATTTAGATTTGTGTGATCGAAGGTCAAGGTCACTGTGACCTCACGTCCATCCCATTCTCGTGAATGCGATATCTCAGGAGCGCCTGGAGGGAATTTCTTCAACTAGTTAGTTCTTAATTACGACCTTAAGAGTGATCACAGTGTAGGAGCACTTCCTCAACAGTCTTGTTTTCAGGTTAAGATGGCACCAACATGGACGCATTGTGTATGTTACTGCCTCTTCTATGTTTTTCATCAAATAACCTGTTGTTGTTTACTGTAGGTCCAGTATGGCGCGTATGTAGGAATAGGAGGTATCGGCAACATTGTCAAGCTGATGTTTACTGGCATGATGTTCTGGTTCTTAGTCAAGTTCAGTTTTGGACGCAACCTGCTCATCAAGGTAAACAAACATGGCACATGTTATATAATTCAATTTACATTTCACAACTGGCTATAACAGAACAGCTTTTATTGAAACAAAGAAGTCAGAGTACGCATACTGTGTGCTGGGAAATGTTTAGGTGCTTATCTGTCTGTCTGCTGTTTGTACCCACCTTCTCAGCACCCGGAGTTCTTCTCCTTTGGATACTTCTCCAAGGCTGGACCAACTAGAAAGCAGGTAAGGTGTTATGCATTTAGTTAATACTCTCCTGTAGTTCTGTTCATGTATATGCAAACAAATCCATTCAGTTTAGGTAGTAAAGTATGCTAAGAAGAGGATGCTCTGTTTTCTGATATGTGTTGTGTGTGTGTGTGTGTGTGTGTGTGTGTCCATTAGATGGAGGCTTCATCCTTCCAGTTTGCTTTCTATGGAGAGGGCTACACAGAGGGACAGGACCCCTGCCAGGGAAAACCTAACGCCAAGATCCGCACACTGGTTCAGGGACCAGGTAACTAAAAATCCTGATCTGTGCTTGATGTAACAAAGAGATACTTGGGTTTCCTTTATAAAAGAATAGAAATGTTTTAAACCATCCATGAATGCAGAATTTAAACGTGAAAACAGTAATCTGAACATCAGCCATGTTAGTCGTATTCAATAGACCGTTTCAACGGAACTGCATTGCGAAGCAACAGCTTGTGTCCATGTTTACTTCCTGTCAGCTGATGTCATTCACATAGGCTTCGTCCGAAATTGCGTACTATGCACTACATACTCAATATGTGAACTATCGTTCAACATACTTCTGTGTGAATAAACATAAGTATGTAACTTTTCGGACGCACTGAGCAGTAATTTATGTCATCACTTCCTGAGAGCCTTTGTGCCGGTTGGAGACGTGTAACCATGGTCTGAATTAATTTTAAATATATATTACGCCTAGTAAAGGGAAATCTTATACTTACAGTTAAATTGTCCTGTCCGCCATTGTCTGTTATGAAAGTTGTCACTACTACCGCATTGCATTGTGGGATATTAATGCCGCCGTAGTGTTCAGCATTGCATACTGTAATGTTTCACCGGAAATAGTACGTAATTTGCGTTCTATTGGTTTCATACTAAGGTTTCGGACATACTAAAAAATCTCACACACTGTTTTAGCGTACTAAATAGTATGTTAGTGTGGAATTTCGGACGCAACCATACACTACAACAGAAAATAAACTGGGACACATTTGTATATATGTCTACAACTGTTAAGTGGTCTATAAATGGTTTCTGTCCAGGCTGGGTAATGAGGCATATTAGCCCAAGTACCCAATCAACACCCTCCTTGTTGTGTCTAATGGTTATTTAATTTTGTTTCTGTTATTACTCAGAGTGTGGATATGTGGCCACGCCCATCACCATGGTACAGGCTGCCCTAACAATCCTCAACGAACCCACAGCCTTGCCCAAGACGTGAGTTATCACACCCCAAATCTACTGCCCGACATGGAAATGACTTTACACACAAATATAGCACACAAGATGAACTATTAAATCAATTTTTCACTTTGCACAATTCCTTGCTCCTCCCAAGTTAATCTCTACATACTCGTAAAATTCTCCGGGATGAGCCAGTGTGGGACTTGATGCTGGGGCCACACATTTAGATGATTGATATATCAAAGGTCCAGTCCACACGTTTGGTTTCCAGGTTTTTGTTTGTTGAGGTTTATGAGAATGAGGTTATTCAATCTATCTATCCAGTCCATGTAAACGGGCACTTACCCTTAGTCCCGCAGGAATTTGGTGATTGATAATCTATGATAAACCAGATGGCAATTTAATGTGTTTAATTATGACGGCTTATTAGAGCCATTGTAGGTAAAAAAAAACCAAATAATTAAAAAAATGTATAATTAATAAATTTATGAGAAAAAAAAGAATATTCTCTGAGATTAAAGTGGCTAAAATTTGCCGGATTATAAAGTTGTAACTTTATGAAAATAAAAAAAAGGAGTTTTTCTCTGAATATTACCTTCCTTACCCGGCTCTGTAATTATTATATTATTTAATATAATAATATATTAATTATATATAATTAATTATTATATAAATATATATTATTTGTTAATTTTAATAGACTAAAAACAGAAGATGTAGTACTGTGAAATAACATAACATAAAAGTTCCTTTAGGAAGTGAGGGTGAGTTTACCTGGGAACATTTTTGATCACCGTGTAGCAAATATAACGACAGCACACAGCTATTGAGTTTTTATCATAATTTATATATTTATTTAATTTAATACATTTTATGATTTAATATAACAATTATGATTGATATATTATATATCAAATATTTATATTTTTTATATATAATATATTATATATCAAATATTTATATTATTTTATATAATATTTAAGATATAATATATAAATTAAAATATATCTTATAATTTTATATTTGTTTATATATTTTTTCTTATGTCAATTAATACACAAGCCAGAGAAACAATTTCTTCTTTTTACATCCATAGAATCCAAGAATGTCACTTAATAAAAATTCCTGAGACTTGGATATGAAATTATTTTTTTATCCTTCATTTCCAGGGGAGGAGTTTATACTCCAGGAGCTGCTTTCGCAAAAACCACACTGACGGACCGCCTCAACAAACACGGCATCCAGTTCTCTGTCATCTAAAGTCCGTCGTCCTCCCTGATGCCATACTCCAGGTTTCTCTCAGCACTTACTAACCTGCATAATAACAACTGGGAAGTTTCCAACTAGAAGAAAGAGCGCTATTTCATCACGAGAGCCTTGACTAGGGATGGAGCGCACTTTCAGATTAAGTTCTAACACCATTTTTGATGGCACTTTCTGCATTTATCTTTTTCATTTGGTCAGAAACTTGCCCGTCTCCCTTTGGCTTGAATGTACTATTAACCCTCCGCTTATAAGACAAATGGCACAGCTGCAGCAGCGTTTCCCAGCCAAGGACAGTAAAAAAACAGTTGTGTGTAAATGGGTTTTACATGGCCTTCTACTAACATGATTATTGCTAATGAAAGGAGAATTTGGTTCACTTAATGTAATTGTTATTCACATTTGTACCTAATTGGACAGTAAATGGTTTATTATCAGTCTCTCTACCACTATACACTAAAACCTGTAGATGGCCCTTTTATCATACCAAAGATTGGTTAGTGACATTTTGTATGGACAGAGATTAAGTTATGATCCAACTTCATCAAATGATGTATCCACATCATGTGGATAAAAATACTCCCTTAAAATACTCACTCTCTCTTTTGCCACATCTTTAGGTGTTGATAGTTCGACAACAAACCAAATGTTCTCTTGACGCCCCCTGTTATTAAATAGCAACAGTACAGCAGGCTGATGGCTTCTAAATGTAATGATCCTGGACAATATTTCCCATGGCAGGATGTGAGGATTAGTAAAGTAGGTTGAAGTCAGTGCTACAGATGTAACGAACTGTATTAAAAACTGTCAGCTTTAACTGTGTAAGAAAAGTAAACTACAATCTTTATAAGTGTTGTCCTTGTGACATACAGTAGCTTCACATGCACAAGGTCATTACTCACTAAGTAGCATTAACATGGTAGCTGTACGTGTGCTGTTCTGGTTCAGTGGAGTAAAGCTGTCGACAGAGTAGAAACCTTCTGTATGTGTGTGTGTGCACGTACATGCCTGCCTGTTCTGGCCTGTAAGCTAAAAATCCTGATTGCTTTGTGTTTTACAGTTACTAGTTGGACTATCACTAAATCATCCTACTTTCTTCAATCTTCTTTTGTAGCTGAATGTTGCAACAATTCACCTATCCGAACGTTTACTTTTGAGCCTTGTCAGAGAATGCATCCAGTTGTTTGTTTGTGCACAAAATGGCATGAGTTACTCCATGAGATTGAACGGATCCTCTCTGCTGTTCGTGAGTTAGGGTTAGTGTGTGATTTTCCTATTAGTTTTTTCGTTCTTATGGACTGGAATTGTTTTATCCACAAAGTGATAATGTTGATCCCAGTCCTTGTTTTCATGTTTTGAGTGTTTCAGCATTATGTGCACGTGACAAGAAATGTTTTGGGGTTTTGTTTTGTTGTGCTTTGCTTTGTATGGGCCTCATAAATAAAAAACAACTCCTGCTAATAGAAAGAAGTCTTATGTCTTTCACTCACCGATTTATGGAAACATTTGCATAACGCATTTCCTATCAAGTGGAGGAGGTTTCAAGATCAGTAGTTTACATTTATAAAGACTAGGGCTGTCAATCAATTAAAATATTTAAACGCGAATAATCTCATGATTGTCTATAGTTAATCATGATTAATTGCACATTTTTTATCTCTTCAAAATGTACCTTAAAGGAGATTTGTCAGGTATTTAATACTCTTATCAACATGGGAGTGGGCAAATATGCTTTCTTTATGCAAATGTATGTATATATTTAATACTGGAAATCAATTAACAACACAAAACAATGACAAATAATGTCCAGAAACCCTCAGGTACTGCATTTAGTATAAAAAATATGCTCAAATCATAACATGGCAAACTCAAGCCCAACAGACGACAACAGCTGTCACTGAGTCAGTTTGCTGACTTGACTATGACTTGCCCCAAACTGCATGTGATTATCATAAAGTGGTCATGTCTGTAAAGGGGAGACTCGTGGGTACCCATAGAACCCATTTTCATTCACATATCTAGAGGTCAGAGGTCAAGGGACCCCTTTCAAAATACCATGACAGTTTTTCCTCACCAAAATTTAGTGCATGTTTGGACATGACATGGTTGGTACCAATGGATTCCTTAGATTTGATTCACTTTAGCTTTAAAACTGAGCCCACTACAACCTCGGAAAAATCATTTGCGTTAAAGAAATTAGTGGCGTTAAAACGAATTTGTGTTAACGCATTATCGCGTTAACTTTGACAACCCTAATAAAAACATATTTTGAAAGTCGACTAGTTATTTTACATCATTGCTGAATTTTAGAGGGAGAGGTTGTCATACAAGTTAGTTTATGATCTATTAGACAACTGTCTTGCATCAACTGTCATGCATCAGTGGTACGTCACCATGTACTATTGCAAGAAAATCACAGTACGTACTTTGTAAGGGCAGCTGCAGTACGTGCCAGAAGTAAAAAGAAAAAGTATGCGATTAGGAACATAGCCCCCATCTTTCATTTCCTGACATTGTTCTACTGTCATCTTTATAATAAAAGGTCCCTAATATATGAAAACAACAACAACAAAAAAAGACTGAAAAGCGAATGTCAATATTTGCTATATACAGTACCTTCAAATATATAGCACTGTGATGAAAGTCCTTAATTTTAGATAATTTAATCAAAGTATCTTCACTGAATGCTCCCTCTGAGTGTCTGGCAGCAGCAGACTTATCAGTCATTTATATGTTGGAAAGTAAGTTGTGCCTTTTATTTTTAAAATATTGATAATATAAATAATAGAGATTAGTTATAAAAATGACAAATGAGTCATGAATGGCTATAAAATTAGGGAAAATCATTCATGCGTTCATGCAAATATATTTTGTTTATACACAGCTTTCCACTAAAAACAGTCAAATCAAACTATTTGCATGCTACTGATTTGTTTTGGAGTGTGCAGCCAGAGAGTGAAGGGGCAAGTGGCACGCTATACTGGTTAAATGAGGTGAGCGCTGCCATAGAAGGAGATTTTGAGAGCACAAGTTGTCGAGACACCTCAATCGTTTTCACTACAATATCTGGACGTTCTACATCGACCTGAGGAACCGCAAAGAAAATGTCCACAACTCATCTCAACGGCTCTCTCTACTCAAGATGTGTATTCATGCTCGGAGATGATACACAAGCTGGTCTTTCTATTATCTCTGTCTTCCTGCTTAGTAACTTTATGGTGGGACTCCCAGCAAATGTGTGGGTGCTTTGGCTCATTTGTCATAGAAGCAGAGACGTGTTTGCTTCAGAAATCTATCTCCTAAACCTTGCTGTTTGTGAAATACATTTCTGTTTGGGACTGCCAGGACTGCTGTACTGTATGTACAGCTTTGGGGACGTCAGTGATGGCCTTGCAATCCTGTTGTATGAGCTGTGGACAATGATGACGGTCGCCCGGCCCCTGTTCCTGAGCTGTGTCTGTGTGGAGCGCTACATTGCAGTGGTCCACCCTTTGATCTTCATCAGGTAAATGTTTGAACAGATCTTCTACAGTCTTAAAAGTCAGACCTGTGACAATAAGTCATATTTTGTGCTGTGTTTCCATTCTCAGGTTCAAGCCCCTGAAGTACAGGGTGGCACAGTGTGCGCTGACCTGGTGTGCCTACTCTTTGACCGCTACGCTTATGATGATGTTCCCAGAATCAAAGATTCGATTCATCAATGTTACCACATTGTGCCTGTTTTTTTTCTGCTGCATCTCAGTTCTGCGTTCTCTGAAGCGGCCCGGTCCAGGAGAGAGGGAGGGCGAAGGGAGGAGAAGAGGTGACAAGATGAAAAGAAGAGCCTTTAACATCATTTTGTTTCACCTGGCATGCTTTTCGGTCAATTTCCTACCCTTTCTGACAGTTGAATTTTTGAAAGAACTAATTAATATTCCAGGTATTGTTACGGATCTCACATTGTGTCCGGTAGTAGTTTATGGCCTCGTCCAACCCTTATTTTACCTGCACAAGGCTGGGAAGCTACTATGTGTCAGAGAGCACAGACCTGAAGGTTAAATCAATGTATGGTAGATGTACAGAGAAACAATAATTCTTCTGACCCATCCTCTGTTAGACTTTAGCTCTGATTTTGTGTTTGTTGATGGAAATACCTGCCTGGGGCAAAATGCAAGCCTCAGTCCATGTAACTGGAAATGTTGTCTTTATTGGTGTGCATACGGTGTAAGTGTGTGTGTGAGAAACAAAACAAACACTAACTCAGGTTACCCCGGTGATAATTTGCCTTTGTGATGGGTAGTAAAATGATTTTGTATTAGTAAAATCACTTGTCACTGTATCGTCATGGTGTGATGACAAGCTGAGTTGCTGAATTTGTTGGACTTTTAGACCCTTTTGGGGTAAATTGTGTGTATAACAGAATATTAACTTGAAGTAGTTAGTCAAAGCAGAATATTTTCTACTGCTGAGATTAAAGATTTTCACGCGAAAATCTATCTAATCTCATCCATCTCCTATCCAGATCATGATAACAGTGATATCCTATCCTTTAATGCCAATAACTCCACCTCTTCTATGACTGTGCCATTAGAGTTGACTTAAATAAGATACTGGTTCATAATGCTTTTTCTTAACCTAAAAGAGCTGAACTGCCTTGTTGGTTTCCATGGTGACAGGGGCTATAACCATTTTACTTGTATATATAAAGAACATATTAAAAAAAGTTGCTGTGCCGTGACCTTGTTTTCAAAGTGAGATTATATACTGTATATATTATAGGGCTGTTAAAGTTAATGCGATAGTATCGCCTTAACGCAGCATTTTGCCCTCTCCCATGTTGATAAGAACATTAAATACTTGACAAATCTCCCTTTAAGGTACATTTTGAACAGATAGAAAATTGTGCTATTAATTTGCGATAAATAAATAAATGTCTGTGTAAATGTGTAAATAGCCTTTGACATGGCAGGAAGTAGAATTTAAATAAAACAATATATATTTTAACAAAATTCAAATATTTATTCATAAAAATACAGTGATTTGTACAAAACAGACAGGAAATTGTTCATGACTAAAAAATGGCAGGAAGGTGAATTATTTTCCCGACGCAATTTTTCTTGGCAGTTTCCTTTGTTAAACAAGAAATTTGTACCATTTGTTGGCTCCACACACACACTATTATATACAGTACTGTATCCATTGTTTTCATTCTGTATTTTGGCCAAAGAGCTGGTCTGATTAGCAGTGGCTATCCACCATAAGACATAATGGCTTTTCCCATGTGTGATCTAGTTCACACTAGTACAGTCTTTGACAATTGCTTTCAAAATAACAGTGTACTACTATGTTTGCCATTTGATTCACCATCCATCCCACAGCGTCTGTTTTTCATTCGATCTCTTGGTTCAGCAGCTGGTGAGAGTAGATGGCATCTTCATAGTGGTATTTCTCTGCTATCGCCATGATGGAGTCATTGCACCGGATTCTACTCAAAATCTGCAGCACTTCAACCACAGAAGACCTACAGTAGACGGGGGGGCACACAAGAGAGTTAGAGAGTTGTGTGTTGGTATAAATGTTTGAAGAAAAATCGTGATATCTGCATGAATTTATGAAGACAACCACTAAAAGAATTCTGTCACATTTTGTCACCTGTGTCACTGAAGCTGCAGATACATGCACCGATACCGGGCCAATACTGACTCAAATAGCTGGATCGGGTATCGGTGAATGGGGCCGATCTATTCAATTCAATTCTATGTTTATATACTATATACATTATATACTGGAGTTTTAATTCCTGTTTAAGTTTTGAGCAATATATAATTGAATAAATAAAAATAAATAAAAACTTTTTTACCAAGTTGCTGGTGCACGATTTATTATTTTAATAATAAATAACAATTCACTAATATTATATCTATGTATTTATTTGTTATATTTTGTTTTACAAAGTTAACAAAGCAATGTTTAAGTCAAGCCGGATGTTGCCTTAGACATAAAGAATGATCCCAGTCACTTCCACACAGTGAGGCATACAGATTATTAATTAACGACTGGTATCGGATCGGTACTCGGTATCGGCTGATACCCAAAGCCCAGGTATCTCTATCGGTATCGAGACTGAAAAAGTCGGATCGGTGCATCCCTAGCTGCAGATATCACATGGTGGGGCAATAGGGAGTCAACTTTTATGTCCAACTGCTGGTGCATCGTCATGTATCCATAAACATACAATTTACAATAAATAAAAGTATCAAAAGTAAGATTTTGGATTTTAGCAGTTACTTAGCGGTTTAAAGATAAACTTAATGACATGATACAAAACAAAGGAGACTTTTTTTTCCATTTTACTGTGACCAAGTTGACCTTACAGCAATTCACAAATCTTTTTCTTTCTTACGGAAATGTGTTGTTTTTATTACCTGGTGTTTGGATCTTCAGGAGGCTGCTGTTTGCAGAAGGTGTGAACTTTCTGAACTAGATGGTTCCTGAAATTCTGGAGCTGAGGCAAACAGGTATCCTCTCCTTTGAACCAAGAGAGCGGCAGACTATCTGCTATCTGGAGGAAGAGGGAAAGAGAGACAAATAGTGCGAGGTTTAGCAAGAAAATGTGAAGTAGTCACGCACATCCAAAACCAGAGTAGGCCGGTGCTGGACCAGTAGAAGACAGCAATGAAAACTGTAAAAGAAGGTCCGCACACTGTATTGGTACATCTTAGTCAGTGACGTTTCGAACAGATGCTCTTCTTCAGACTTAATAAATCTGCACAGAAACAACATCTTAAAAGTAAACCCAAATGTCCCACATATAATCACAGGTAATGTTACATGTATATTAAGAAAAACACATACAGTACATACATAATATACAACAATATATACAAAAATACATATACAAACATTTATCAATCAATAATATAAGTAAGAACCTCACAGCTCATACGAATAACATCAAGCCGAGCGTATACTTTTTAAGATGGCGTCTCTGCACAGATTTATTAAGTCTGAAAAAGAGCATCTGCTCGAAACGTCACTAACTAAGATGTGCCAGTAAATTGCACTTAAAGAGAGCTACAGTGTGCGGACCTTCTTCTACATTTTTCATAGACGACAAACAGCCAGACCATTATCAAGATCAAGCATAAAGGGGCACCAAAAATGCACACATTCCACATTAAAAATGATCAATTTAAACACCTTTCTGCATGCATGGACAGCATTGTGGTCGAGTGTCTGACTGCATGCGGTGATCATCAGGTATCGGTTTAGCAGTTTGTCCAACATCAGTTCCTTCAATTCAGACTCAGGAAGCAGCAAATCCCATTTTCCCATGTTACCTAGTAGCTAATATAAACACAAGACAACAATGATTAACAAACAGCAGCCTGGAAAAATGTAACTCCCCACTTGGAGAGACTGAAACAATATAAGCTACACAAGTTTTTCTAAAAAACAAATTTGTAAGAGAGCAGTACTTTTATTGCCATCCAGAACTGTTGATCCCTGAAGCGACACTGAGGAGACAACCTGTCTTCTAGGAGCCTGGTTAGAAAAACAAACAGCATAAATAATAGATTGAAAATACCATTATAAAGTAATTTGACACCCTTTTGATTGACCTGATCTTTGAAGAATATATCAAAGTTAAAGGTCGACACTTTGATCTAATGATTAAGCAGAAACACACTGATAGTCTGTACTGTATGCAGGGAAAAGAAGAGACTTCATTGTAGTAAACGTGTAAGAGCATGGGCTAGTGGATAGAGAAACGTCCTCAACAAGGATGACACAGGGGTGAAGTCATACCTGCTCTCTCCTGGTTATTCATTCAAATAATCACTTAATGTTTAAACTAAAAGATGCAAGAAAAGAAACTGACTTTTTGGGGTACAGAGGGATGAAGACATCTTCATCTACGCAGCTCCTCAGTCGGCCGATCAAAGCCTCTTTCAATGCCTGCATGGGACATAAATATACATCGTTAACACAGACATTTTCATACACTGTGTATTTGACATGCACGTTATTGTATTTTTATACATATTGTATGTTAACGTTTTTCATATTGTATGTTAATTGTTAGATGTTAGGGTTTCTAAAATCACTGTAGAGCTTGGGGCTTATTGTTTGAGTGTTTGACAGCTATGTGTCAGTGTTGGCCTTACCTTGACCGGTTTACTCTGCTCTCCTTCAAAGATGGAATAGTCCTCCTTCAGTCTGTGACAAACATCAGAGAGACAGACTGACTGATGGCGGGACATGGGATCCCACACCAGCTCCACGTAGGCTAAGCAAAGACAGAGCAAAAAAAGAAAAGAAAATGTGATGTTTCTGTAGTTTGACACATATCTGGCCTAAACTGACTGATGAGGTTCAAACATGATAAATCACTAAGAAGAACTGGATGCTAGCCTGCTTTCCATTGTGGAGAAGCACCTTGTTACTTAAACAGGCAGCCGAAGAGCAGGAAGCAGAGGGGATGAGGGAGATAAGAAACATGGAGCAGGTACAGCAACTAGTAAAAATATATATTTTTTTCTCCAAGAAAATCATACAGCCTTTACCATTCACTATGTGCTCTTTCACTTGCATTTTTACTAAGGCTGTCAATCGATTCAAATATCTAATCGCAATTAATCGCATAATTGTCCATAGTTACTCAAGATTAATTGCAAATTAAACACACATTTTTTATCTGTTCAAAATGTACCTTAAAAGGGAGATTTTTCAAGTATTTAAGACTCTAATCAACATGGGAGTGGGCAAATATGCTGCTTTATGCAAATGTATGTATATATGTATTACTCAAAATCAATTAAAAACACAAATCAATGACAAATATTGTCCAGAAACCCTCACAGGTATTGCATTTAGCACTTTGAAAATGGCCATGCCAGTTTTTCCTTGCCAAAATTTAGCGCAAGTTTGGAGCGTTATTTAACCTCCTTCTTGACAAGCTCCTTCACTCTAGCTTTAGAACTGAGCCCGCTAGAACCTAAAATTCGCAAGTTGCATTAATGCATTAAAGAAATTAGTGGCGTTAAAATGAATTTGCGTTAATGCCTTATTATCGCATTAACTTTGACAGCCCTAATTTTAACATATTACTTCTTATTGAAAATATGGCTCATTTTGGTGGTGGATAGGTACAAGTGTGTGAATGAGAGAGGGAAAAGTCATGTAGCATACATAAGTGAGTGGGTTACCTGTTATTTTTGGTAGGACAGTCTTTTCTATGACATTAGACAGTGTCTGTCTGTCTCTGTGCTCCAGCTCCTCATGGCCATGCCCATGACAAAAGGTCTCCACGGCTGTGAACCACGGGAGGTTTTCAAAGTCCCCACTATCTTCCTGAAACACACATATATTACATTGGACACATAATGTTAGAAGTTGTGTTGTGGCATCTGTGTGTATGTATGTGCTAGTCTCTGTGTTTGTGTCCACAATGTACCTTTAGGGGGTCCCACGCCAGTAGCTGATGTCTTATGATGGGGTTCAACAACTTGGGCAGACACAGAGAGATGTAGGCACTGTGGTAAGAGTCAGAGTAAGAGCCTCTCCACTCTTCAAACCGGGACAGAATCTTCTTGACGTCGGAGAACTCGGCCTGAACGTCGGAAAACACGGCCTGGGAGCTCAACAGGATATCAGCTGGAGAGGGAGCAGAGAGGGAAGGAAAGAGAGTCAGACAAAAGCAACCAAGGGATCAATTAATTCAATCTTGACTTCTGTTTTCTTCTACTTAGGATTTTAAAAAAGTACACTTTATAATATTAAAGCTGTCTGGTTGGAGCTTTTAGCTGAACAGATTTAATTCCTTCTCACCCGTCTTCTTCTGCAGCTGCTCCTCCTCTTCTGCTGAGGGCTGTGTGTCTTCAGGAATATCAAAATCTTCTTCAGCTTTAACACCAGAGTCGGCCTCGCTGCAACAGGTCAGACAAATATACAAATATTTGTGTAGAGTAGAGTGTAGTAGCTATTTCACCTTGCACATCCCTCTCATTTTGTAAGCATTTCTAATGTACTATTACAGAAATCTTGTTGTTTATGTATATTATATATTAAATATATGAACAAAGTAAATAAACAAAAAAAAAAAGACATGAACAAATGTTATTTTTATGACACTCACCCTTGAGTTTCTGGTCCATTGGTTGAGTTTCCACTCTGCTCATCTGTGCTATCTAAAAAAATGGGATGAATACAAATCCAGTTAATGTCAATATTCCTTCTGGAGACCATTTTGAGACATATTGTATGAATACACAAATGCAAATACAGACACATGGACACACAGATGTTACTCACAGCTGAGCTGCTGTAGGCGGTCAGCCTGCTCCTTGATGCTCTGTCGTCTCTGTGCTAACAGTGCATCCATGTGGTCGGACAGCAGAGCGTGTAAGTCAAGCTCCAGTGAGTTGATCTCAATAACCTGTCAACAAATTAACCTCAGTCAGCAAATTAACATCATCTGTCTTCAGAAGGGAGGTAATTCTGTAGCTTCCAATTGTTTTATATTTTTGCCAAGAAGTAGAGATAAAACTGTTCCTGTTAGACAAAATTGTCTGATTATGACAGAGAGCATTAAATGAAGAGAGATTAAACATGTGTATTATGTAAAATGTGTTTAAAAATTCTTACTGTCACTTGGAAAAATACAATTTAAGATTCTATTATATCAACTTTATTAATTATTTGACATTTTTTGCTTTTATATGATAGTTAACAGTGGACATGGACTGAACAGATTTCCTAATTTCTGACCTTCTCCCGTAGACACTCCACCAGGTTGTGGATATAGAGGGTCATGGCTCTGTAAAACTTCAGTTGTCGCTCTGAGGAACTTTCCTCCAGAGTCTCCATGGAGGTTTTAGCGCTCTCAACGTCAAACTCCATCCTCCTCAGCTCTGCCTGCCGTGCACTGTGCACCTCCTTCAGGGAGTCTAGTCTATAAATCACAAAGAGGTGAAGTGTGAAGAAAGGAATACACAGGTACTTGTTTGTTTACAACACATGTATCGCCTGGCAATGTGTAATATATAATGTCTAATTGATGATGTGGTGCGACATTAAGGCAAATAAAGCTAGAGAAAACTTACTTTGCAGTGATCCTTTTCTTGACCATTGAGATACTGATGGAAGGAAGAGTTGGGATTTTGACCCCCTTTGATCTCTTCTTTTGTTTTCGTCTGTCTCGCCTGCTGCTACTGCTGCTGTAGCTGTAGCTGCTGGATTCACTGCCAGATGGGCTCTGAGAGGAAGAAAATAGGAGGATGAAGGATGTTAACGCTGCCGTACTGAGGGGAGTAGTTACACTGATGGAAGGCTTGAGTCTTCAGAAAAAGATTCTGCCATTTGAGAGCACCTGATTTTACACTACATGGGACAAAAGTTCAAAACAGAAAGAGCGACACAGAAAAATGATACTAGAAAAAGAGAGGAAAACTTAAACTTAAAACATAAAAAAAATAATCTAAGAAAATATGGGGAAAAGATTAAGAGGGTAGGGCTAGGAAGGAATTTCCCCTGCGGTGATAATGATTGGCTCAACAGTGCGATATGCGGTATTATGCAACTTTTTTGCTTCATTTATCCTGATTTTAGGGCTGTATAAATAAGCGTATTGTTGGGCTATTATGAGGTATATTGTTGCTTTTTATTTGACAAAGATGACAGTTTTAAAACAAATCATTTTATTGTTAAATGCAGAACAAAGGAGGGCAATGAGGCGCAGCGGTTTCTTGCTTGCCATCTCCTGCGGTTGGCTTGTCAATATTGTGGTTATTGTGAATTATATTGCTATTATAATCTCCTCCTACCTGTCCTCCTGGCCGTCTCTTGACTCCCTTCTCAATTTGTGTCTCCTCCCAAAGTTCCTGCTCGTCTTCATCAGCTCCTGAGAAACTGGCATCACTTTCTCCTAGATTACACACAAACATACAAAATAGTACACTTGGTGCAAACAACAGGCCATTAGTTTGACAGTTATACTAATTCACACGCTTGTAGAAAAAGCAGTCACAAAATGCCAATTCCATGTTAAGCTAGATGTCACCAATACAATAATCTCTCCCTGCCTCTCATACCAAGTTTCTCAGCAATCCTCTCCCTAATGCTCTTCAATCTTGGGGCGAACTCGATTCTTCTCTCATGATCATCTGGCTCATCATCATCATCATCATCAACTCTGTCCTCTTCATCTTCCCTGCTGTAGTGATCCGGGGTGCTACCAGCGGAGCTGTGGCCGTCTCTACCCAGAGAAATGTATTCTTTTGGGGCTCGAGTGCCGTGACGACGCTGCCACTTGGCTGCCTTGATCGCTTCAGCATTAGGGATGACTACTGTAAGACAAATCGAAAACAAATAAATGCAGGTATACACAAGGAACATGTATGGACAAACCAACTGTTGACACAATCCTATACACACACTCACACCAAACAGACCAGATGCAGGTGTATAGCAAGCAGGATACTACTTATTATAAACAATAATAAAAGCAAATCAGTAGCAACAGAAAGTTGGCTTCTTAATACTGCTGGAAATGATGACAAAAGATTGTGTACTGTATGTTTTTCTCACTAGTAGTAATAATAGGACATTCAATGCATACTGAAAATAAGAAGAATGCTATTATTTTCATCTGTGCTGTAGGAACCTGTAGCCTCTATACTGTATGTTGATTTTGTCTTTTCTAAAAACCTTTTATCATCCACACACGAACAACCATCTGTGGCTTTATAACACAGAGGTTTTTTTTTTTTTTAAATCTCTGACACACAGTACACACATACAGTATACACACACAAAAACACATACCTGGTTTAGTAGCAGGGCAGCTGGAGTCTGAGGCTGAGCTAGCTGTGGGAGACCTGGCATCACCTTCATCACTGTCATTGTCATCATCATCGCTATCGTCATCATCATTATGGTGCAGAGCACGTGGTGAAGCCTGACTGTCATCATCTTGCCTGGGAGAAGCAGATGGAGGGAAACGTGCTGGGGCTGAGAGAGAAGAATGGGAGGCCAACATTATCACATTATTATCTAGATAATTACTGAAGTAAAATCAAAATCTTAAATATTACTTCAATGACTAAGACGTGTTAAGTTTGTAGGCTGACACTCTTAAAACATTTTCAACAGGTAAGAGTTTTGTATAGGCACCTTTTCAAAAACAATAAACCTCTACACAAGACCTTTGACTATGCTGACATGCTAATGCTTTTTCCACAAATTCATAAATAAGCATTTGTCAAATTATACTACAACCACCTGTATTTCATCTGAATATACAATTACTTAAACTGATTGGTGTCATAACATGTAGTCTGCCCTCATTTATATAAATAGTGTGGACAAAATATTACAGAATTAGAGACAGAATATCGCGCGCCTCCAACTTGTGCAAAATGCTGCTGCTCGCTTTTTAACTAACACTTCCAGACGAGAACACATCACCCCTGTACTTTACTCGCTCCATTGGTTTCCAGTTCGCTTCAGAATCGATTTTAAGCTCTTGATGTTTGTTTTTAAAGCCATTAACAGCCTCGCCCCGCCTTATCTGTCCAAGATTTTAACTCTCCGCGAGCATAACAGGGCTTTGCGGTCATCGGGTCAACCTTTTTTTAGAAGTCCCAAGGTCGAGGTATAAGCTGTTGGGTGATTGTGCTTTTGCTGTCGCTGCTCCTAAACTATGGAACAAGTTACGCCCTGATATATGCACCATCACTGACCTAGGACTTTTTAAATCTAAGCTCAACACTTTTTTATTTAGATTGGCTTTTAATACCTAGTAGCACTGTGACATTTTTCCTGTACTTTTTATGTACCTTTTTATGATTTTATGATATGTTATGTTTTATTCCTGTTATTTCTTAATGTAATTGATTGATAGACATTAGATTGCATTAGTGTCAGCTAGATGTACTTAATAACTTGGCACCTGACATGTATTTAGTGTACGTATGCTGTATTTTGACCTAAGATTTGTGTACGTAATGCAACATCTATCATAGTGATCTTCTAGAATGGTAGTCTAGTCAGGTTAGGTACATACCTGTGCTTTGGCTGGTCTTGGCAGGTGAAGCCTCCTTCCTTCTTACTTGGAACAGCACAGCTTTATCAGAGGACTTCTTCAGCTTAAATGTTGGTTCCTCAACTAAGACAGTAAAAACAAAATCAGAGATCCATGAGCAAAAACTTGCTGTTGAGCCCCTATTGACCCCTCAAATACAGAGGTGATGGAGACAATGTAATATCGCAGGGAAAACAGAAGAGCTGGTGGTGGATTTCCACAGACGCACACACTCCTCCCCGACACCGGTGAACATCCAGGGAATGGACATTGAGATGGTGACATCTTACAAGTACCTGGGTGTTCACCTGAACAATAAACTGAACTGGACTGCCAATTCAACAGGAAAGGCCCGAGCACACTCCACCTGCTCAGAAGACTGAGGTCTTTTTTTAGTGCAGGGGGCACACCTGAAGACCTTCTATGACACTATGGTGGCTTCAGCCGTTTTTTATGGAGTGGTCTGCTGGGGCAGCAGCATCTCGGCTGCGGACAGGAAGAGACTAGACAGAGTGATCAGGAAGGCCAGCTCTGTCCTGGGATGCCCCCTGGACCCAGTGTAGGTGGTGGGAGAGAGGAGGATGATGGCTAAGCTGTCATCCATGATGGAGAATGACTCCAACCCCATGCAGGACACCATCTCAGCACTAGAGAGCTCCTTCAGCGACAGGCTGCTCCACCCAAAGTGTGTTAAGGAGCACTATCACAGGTCCTTCCTTCCCGCAGCTGTCAGACTCCACAACCAGCACTGCTCCCAGTAGACCACTTACACACCAAAAACTGACTTTAACCTGATATTTTCAGGTGGAATTTCATTCATTCTCACTGTGCAATATCATTTTCCACCTGTGCAATTTTGTTAATAGTCTGTTTATTGTCAATACTGTAAATACTGCTCCTATTGTTATACTTCCTTCTACTTAAATGGTTCATATTTTGTTGCACTTTATTTAGCTCTTTTTTTACTTGTTTTTTTGCACTATCCCCTTTGCTGCTGTACACTGCAAATGTCCCCACTGTGGGTCTAATGACGGAATATCTTATCTTATCAATTGATCAATATATCAATATAATATCAAACCCTGTAACTGGCAATGAATGACAAATCTGGTTAAATGTATTCTGTCAATACATCTTTTCTTTTGAGCCTTATTAAAGTAACACACAGCCTCATTCCTGCTGGCAACTTCAGGCAAATGTAGATTATTTACTTTCGTGTTACAGCTCGTTGAGTAAACGTCTGTTTGAGTCCATCTTTGAAACATATTGACTTTCAAAACCTCACATTTACAGACTTATTTACCTTCTTTGTCTTCAGAGAAACTGAGGATGGAGTTTGTTTTCTCCTTAAACCCATATTTGTCTTTATCTTCTCTGTCCTCTGTCACCTCCAGCGTCTCCCCGTCCTCTCGGTCGCTGCTGGCCGGCTCAGGAGGCGTCTCTTCCCGCTTGGAGCTGCAGGTGATACCGCGGCTCTGGGACACTTTCAACGGCTTATTTACCGCGTTTACCGGAGCTTTCTCATGCTCCTTTCCGTCTTCTCTGCTCTTCGGCTCGTCCTCCTCGTCGCTGGAGTTATCTTTTCTCTGCCGGAAGTTCCTCCGGGGCTTTTTATTGAACATTTTCCTCCACTAACTAAACTTACATGAAGAAACGCTGGTTTGTTGCTAGGGCTGACTGAACCGCGGTACGTCACGTCAGAAATCGCTTGACAACGTCGCAAAAAGGTAAAGCAGCCGCAATGTAGTGATGGGAATTCCGTCTCTTTTTAGTGAGCCGGTTCATTTAGCTCAGCTCACCAAGAAGAGCCGGCTCTTTCGGCTCCCAAACGGCTCTTCGTTTTACCACTTCTGCCTTTTATAATTCAGCCAAATTTAGCGACCTATGATTAGTATGTGTGCACATATATCACTTAAATTATTCAATATAACTATACTAAACCTTATAATTTCCAGAATATCGTAATTTTACATGCTGCTTCGTTTCCGACTGTCACTCATCTTGTCTGCTATTTGCGCACCGCACCGCACCACAACGCACCTCAGCGCACCGCATCGCACCGCAACGCAACGCACCGCAACGCACCGCACTGCACCCCAACGCACAGCAACGCACCGCAGCACACCGCATTCCTCTCTCTTTCTCTCCTCCTCTCCCTCCTGCTCTGTACCTGTAGACCGCCAGCGCGGCACGCATCCCCGCCCGTCCCTCCTGCCCCTCCCTGCTTGATGGTGTGATCCTTGTATGTCATCACCTGATTGGTTGCATGGACGTCAATAACTAAACATTCAGTCACAGTCAGTGCATGGAGTGCCCATGGCGCGGAGAAGATCGTCCTATCATTCTGCCTTGAATAAATTAAAAAAAAAAAAAAAAAGCGTCTCTCGGACGGGAGCCGGCTTCCATCGTTCACTTAAAACAACCAGCTCTTTGAACCAGGTCGTTCGTGACCGACACATCACTATAAAGCAGCCGCAATGCACTATGGGCTATGTAGTTTGCGTATAGGGGGCTAATCAAACTGTGAAGAAAACTGAGTCCACTTTCATTTAATTTGACATTATTTTGGATTTTTTAAAATCCTTTACCAGTTAAAACATTTTCACACACAGTGAACTGTAATGTAGACCCTACAATTTACTAGCTAGGCCCTTCTTATCGAGACTACATCTTCTAAATAGGAATAATATTCAGCTGAAACAACGGTTAGAGCACATTGTAGCCTAGGCTACGTTCCAAATCGCATACTTTTTCTTTTTACTTCTAGTAAGTACTGCAGCTGCCCTTACAAAGTACGTACTGTTTCATGCAGTATACATAGAATTGGGACATACTACTTCCTCATAACATTGCAACTTCAACTTTGACCCTTTGGATTGTGGGTCAGAAAAGCAAGAAAAGCATGCTGGCTTGCATACTGCAAAATAAGACTGGATGTAGTAGGACGTCCTGGTATTTTTGGCATACTGCATTTGACATACTATGTATTGGGACATACTAAATCTTTTTCTGGCATACTAAATAGTAGGTTAGTATGGGTATTGGAACGTACAGTACGTACTAAAGGCGCAATGTTATGCATATTGCATGCAACACTACACAGCTGCAGTATGTACTAAAAGTAAAAAGAAAAAGTATGTGATTTGGAACACACCCCTAGGTGATGTTAACTGAAGTCAATGTAGGACTTCAAATGAGGAAGAAAAAAAAGACTAGTTCTTGTATTGCGTCTTCCTTATCTTTCTCCCATAAATTGCTCTCCTTCTTCTCCTTCTTCTTTGGTGTTTATTGGAGGTGCATTACCGCCACCATCTGGACTGGAGTGTGGAACAGGAGATTGTGCAGAAACAAAAAATAAATAAATAAAAAATAATAATAATAATATAAAAAAATAATAAAAAAATAATAATAATAATGGAGGAAAACTCTAGATTTGTTTAACTGAATCAGTGTTTCTTAAAAACTGAATAATTTCACAGTATATATGTTGTCTGCTGTATTCCCCCAATAGACCTGACAATGTAAAGTCCTGATGTTTTGCCTTCCTTAGTGACTGTAAAAGGCGATTCCTCTGGATACTGTAATTCCTGCAGTGTATCAGTACATGTTCGACAGTTTCCGGTTGATTACATTACATTGATTACATTCTCATGTGCAATATTACTGTTCATTGTATGCAATATTAATGTCCAACATGTGCAATATTACTTATTTTTCTGTTTGTTAGCTTACTTTACCTTTTTTATTTTACTTACCTTATCTTATTTACTCATTTTACTAAATGTATCTTACTTAATTGTTATTCTATTAGGCACTGGTGCTAGAAATAGTACTTTTTCTATTTTATACAATTGAACTTGTTGTAATGTTGTTGTATTTTTGAGCAATCTCTGGCACAAGAATTTCCTTCGGAATTAATAAAGTTCTATCGTATCTTATCTTATCTTATCTTAAAGGTCCCATATCGTGCTCTTTTTCAGATTCATACTTGTATTTTGTGTTTCTACTAGAACATGTTTACATGCTGTAATGTTAAAAAAAAACTTTATTTTCCTCGTACTGTCTGCCTGAATATGCCTGTATTCACCCTCTGTCTGAAACGCTCCATTTTAGCTAATTTCAAAGGAACTGCAACGGAATTGCGTTGCTAGGCAACAGTTTGGGTCCATGTGTACTTCCTGTCAGCTGATATCATTAAAATACACTGCAACGCTAAATAAACTGGGCCACATTTAGAATGTTTATGTTTAAAACCGTGTATGATCTAAATATTGTATATTTGTGACCTCACAAATGGACAGAAATCCTAACGGCTTGTTTCAAACGCACAATTCCTGAATACGGTCTGTGTGTATTTCTCCATATATTGAGCGTTTTGATACTTTCACACTATTTATATAGCACTTAAACCTGCTTTATAATAAAAAAGACATGAAAATCTCACTTTTTACAATATGGGACCTTTAAATAGGAATAATATTCAGTTGAGACGACGGTTAGAGCAGTTTGTAACCTAGGCGACGTTAACTGAAGTCAATGTAGGACTTCAAAATGAGGGATAAAAAGACTATAGTTCTTGTGTTGCCGTCTTCCTTATCTTTCTCCCATCAATTGTTCTCCTTCCCCATCTGTTCAACTCGTATTCCTCCCTCTTTCTCTCTCTCCTCCCACTCTGTGGAGACGTTAACAGCCTCACAGCTCACCGCTCACTCGTCTGTTGTCAGCCATGTTGTTGGTGTTGGTGTGTGACACACACTGAGCTGTCAGCAGCAACAGGTTCTTCTCTCTGAGTTAACAAACGCTGCTGGCTCAAACTTTAACATTTATCCAACAAATAGTGCTCTCGTTTGGATAATAAAGCGTCGCAGAGTGTCCGGAGAACCGTGAAGAAGAGGTGGATGATAACTTCAGGCCCAGAGGAAGCGAGGAAGTTGATGTTTGTGTGGCCGCTGTGAGAGACAGAGAGGTGCGCGAAGAGAAACTGCTTATCTAAGCATGTAAGTTTAATACTGTTACGTTAATGCTTCTATACATGACTTTTAGGATTCACGTAAGCTTTTTGGACTGTTTCGTCTGTTAATATGTGTTTAGTTTATCTGATATATATCAGTATTTGAAGGGCGGTGATGGTGCTCTGCTGGGATGGGAGTTAGGTTAGCTAGCTAACGTTATAAGTTATGGTTTCATTACATGTTAGCAGGTCTTTCTTCTTCTTCTTGTAAAGGCAGATTTGCAGGTGTCTCTCAGTTGAAACGAGTTGAGCAGGTTGCAGGCAGGTTTTTACACCGAGCTGCTGGTGACAAGTGAGCTGGGAATGTTACTCTATCAGTTTATGGTTCAGGTTTATATACTGTACAGACAGAGGGAGGGTCCAGTCACTTTCAGTTTATAAATAAAGTCCCAAAAGCTCCAAAATTACCTAAAAATCAAAGAGCTGGTATCATTAAATATGTTTAAATCTAAAAAGGAAGGCTTTAGAAGCAGACTCTATGGCATGCCAATGTTTTTAGCTTCCATTGTTGTACAGCTGACTCCCAGAAAAGTTCCTTTTTGCCCCCCATTTGTCTTTAGATAGTTCTCTTTTAATGCAAATTTTATTGCTTTTAGTGTTTGTGAATTGTATTTTATCTCTATTTGTGTCTCTGTCTGCAACTTTGTGTTCTTGCTGCTGACCGTCTTGGCCAGGTCTCCCTTGGAAAAGAGGTTCTTAATCTCAATAGGACTAACCTGGTTAAATAAAGGTTACATAAAATACAAATAAAAAATAAAATCTGTGGTCCCCAATAGAGAAGCAGTGCTCAGTTATATTAGTTTTGAAATTTTGGCCTATTTTGGGTTGTCCCATAAGTGGGTTTCCTGTTCTGTCACCAGTAACTAAGCATCACTTCCAACATCATTAAATACACACATTTTTTTGTCAATATTTGATAAATAATAATTTACAGGGTAATTTCAGCGATTACTAATATTTTTTTATTTTGTTGCAATACCACCAGTGGAGTTTACATACTATATTTGTGTGGCTTAAAGGGACTGTTTGTAAGAATCAGAAATGCTTGTTAACAGCGACACCTGTGGCCGTTAAGTCAACGAAAGTCAGCGTCGGGCACGCGCTTGTAATATTTATATATAGTTATTTCTGCACAAACGTCCACTGTACATTTAATAGATATTCTCAGAGCTACGAAGTCTTCTGCAGTGTGTAGTGTGCGCGCATGCACGTGAGGTGGAGCGAGCTGAGTGAAGGCAAGCAGGCAGGCAGAGGAGCAGAGTACAGCAGAGACTTGTCCTCCGACTGCGGCCAACACTGTTTTGCATGACGGGCTTCACTAGATATAACTTTGAGGTTTTGGTGCTTCCGTGTAGTTTGTGTTGGAGTCTTGTCTGAACAGCGTAGCCTCACGCGAGCGCGCATATGCGAGGAAGCATATACGAGCACGCATGGGACACCAACTCGGATTGATTTATACGTGTTAGAAGTTACAAACAGTCCCTTTTAAAGCAGCAGTGGGTAGAATTGGAGCAAATATGATTTAAAAAAGTTTTTTCTTTTATAAAACGGTCACTATATCCTGCATGAGACAGGTAATCTGAAAACAATCATGTGCCTCTGTGTCCTCCGGTGCTCCTAATGGCGTCTGCAAGATTTCACAGACCGGAGGAAAACAACCAATCAGAGCCGAGCTGGAGCCTTGCCGTCTCTGAGCAGCTGTCAATCCCTCGCAAACTCTGATCAAACCGTCAAACTGTGCAGCGCTGATCAAATATGAGTCACTATTCTGTTTCTGTAATACCTATTTCTCTCCTCAAATGTTTTCAGAATCATCTTGTAGTGTACTGTTTAGCTGTAAAATGAGAAAGTTTGTGACCCGGCAGCCATGTTGAGATCAGTTGAGGAAATACCAATCACCGCCCACCAGCCGGAGCAAACGTTGACCGTTTGATCGGAGTTTGTGAGTGATTGACAGCTGCCTCTGTTGAATGAACAGCCAATAGTAATGCTCTCTCTGAAATGACCTGTGATTGGCCAAAGTCAGGCTTTAGATTTTTTTAAAGCCTGAAAACAGAGCCATGAGGAGGTGCAGAAGTCTAGTTATCTCTCAGAACATATATGCTGAAAGGTTATTATGGAATTTTTGCCTAATGATGCCAAAAACATTCTGCCTACTGCAGGTTTTACTGCGGACACCCAAAACTGCAGATTTATTATCACCTCTCCTTATTTTATTTTATTTTATTTTTCATCAGTGCCAAGTGTCTGCATTAACTGCAGGAGATGAGCACAAATCACTTCATTTTAGATGAGGAAAAATCTTAAATTTTACTTCAATCTGCATTTTTCTACACAGCAGGCTGATGCTTAAAAAACATCCAGTCAAGTGCAGCAGCAGCACAAAATGAATGCACCATTGATATTAACAGGTGTAATGTTGATGTCCATTGCCTGACACTGATAAACTGACTGAAAAGTTGCACCTCTACAGTGACGCATAGGGCCATAGAGCCACTTGTGTGAGAGATACAGAGAGAATGGATGTTTCAGTACAGTGAGCACGGTAATAATTCAGTTGGACAATACATGTTGAAGAGACTGCCACAGGATTGGGAGTATCCGCTGTTCTGTGGAACCTTACTGTAATTATGTTATTATTGCATAACACAGTAGTGGAAACTGATCAACCTGGTTTTGATCTCCATGTTCGCATACTTTCCTTTTGCTGAATCATCCTCAAGGCAATATGACAAATGAGCTTCACCTCAGACCTTTCTGTGGAGTGGTTGGAAATTAGCACCAGGCAAATGCTGGTAAAATATGCAAGTGGCTGCTAGATTTGCTTCACTCACCTGCCAAAAAAGACAATGATAATCTATTGAATTGCCGGTAGATTTTGGAATCCACCAGCCACAGTGGCAGGTGGACAAAAAATGTAATTTCCAACCCTGAATAAGGTCAGGGTTGCTGTTTACATTATTATTATTACAGTAGTCTGGCGACCTGTCCAGGGTGTACCCTGCCTTCGCCAATGTCAGCTGGGATCGGCTCCAGCCCCCCCGCAACCCTGAATAGGATAAGCGGTTACAGATGATGGATGATTAGTAATATTATCAGTATGGCTATCATAAGCTGAATTGCCTGTTTTCTTCATTGCTGTCGTGTTACTTGAGATAATCACCACTCTTGCATGTGCGATCTGCAGCCTTTGCAGCATTACAATAACAGAGAGCACCTCTGGACAGGCCCAGTGTTGGTTTGGTAGGGAATTTATTCATCAGATTTAAGGTTTAACCAGCCTTTCAACTCCTCCTCCTTAATATCTTCTTCATTGAAGCTTCAGTGAAGATGATAGAGGGGAAACACACGCACAATACTACCAGAAATATCCTGTTTTAACTCTAGTTCACCCTATAAATTTAATTTATCAGAGTACTTTCTCCAGTCCTGCCACATCCTCCTGATTTATTAGGGCGGGTCAAAGCAGACTAAAGGAGGGAGAGGCTTGCCTTGCCTCTTAAGAAAACAAAACACAGCACTGCAAACAGTGTTAATCAAACCCAATCTGAAACACTCCAAATGGCCTTTTGCAGCACTTTCTGAATGTGTGCGCGTCAGCTGATGAGGCCAGCTGAAGAGTTAGCTGTACGGTGGGAAGCAGTCAGAAAGACAGGAAAAAGTAAGAACATGGAAGAGAGGGGAATGAGTGATAAAGGTGATGGATAGGACTGGAGCATGGGTAATTTTACTGTACATGGAAACAAACACACAGAGAGAGGGAGAGAGTCATCTGGATGGAGTTGATGTCATTGGTGTGAGGTCAGCGAGCGAGCTGGCTGAAAATCAATAATTTCCTAGAACAACAGACAGTGCTTGTTTCAGAACAGAGTAGTGATGAGGACAGGTCAGGGACACACAACTGGAAGGGAATAGATTCAGGGGCAGAGGGACAGAAATGTATATATAATAACACATGATGAGAGCGAGAGAGAGCGGAAAAAAGGACTGTCCAAAAGAGATTTAGGGTATGAGGAAGTGAAGGGATTAAGAGATGAGAAAAGGTTCATTGTAAAACATCCTTTCCTCAGTGTCATCCATCTCTGTCTGGATCTTCATTGTGTTCGGTGTTTCCTTCTGTCAATGTAAAAGTATACATGGCAGCAAGGTGCAGTGTAAAAAGTGCACACTAACAGACACATACAGATACTCTGAGTGAAAGAGAGTAAGCTGTTACTGAAGCAGCCAGTGTCAGGGACAGGACAGCCGGGCTATTTATCCAACAGTTTTCAGTGTTGTATATACTAACAGAGAGACAGAAATGGCCCAGACTTTCAGCAGGAACCAAAGCAGAACTGAAGCAGGTGAGGTCTGACCGACATAGCCACACTCTGAGGAAGTGTGGTGTTTCTTTCTCTGGATAAGGACATCCGATCTGGTATTAATAAGCATTCTCATTATCTTAATTCTGCCCGTATTGTGATTAAATTCTAAATATGCAAATTAATTAGGCAGAGCTGGCGGACTTGTCAACAAACATGACGCGTCTCAGGTCAAGGAAGCAAAGCCATGGACGCGAGTCATTCATTATTGAATCTCTTTTTGTTTTTGCGAGGTAAGACTTACTAGCTGCTGCTTCTCCTTGTAGCTTTTTGATGGGCTTGCTTGAGCTTGTGGGAAGAGGCAGAGTTTGTTGACCTTTCAACTTCCTCGGTGGATTTTTTTTTTTCTCTTAAGAATGTGGTCACGTTGTACAGATTGCATTTACACCTGGCTGATGTCCCAACATCTCCCAATGACTGCGGAAGAGCTGTTTTATAAACTACAGGTTAGGACCCAATATGAGTCATATATCTATTTATGTATTCAACCATGACAACAGTTATGGGACTACTGTGAGTGTGCATGTGTGGGCACCAGGATGGGATTATATAATTCAGCATTGGGACAGACCTTGAAAAGTAGGAAAATACAGTGCAATCTTTTCTTATTCTGTCCAAGAATTATCAAACTATTCCAGTTTTACAATACTGATAATACAAAAGTCTTGCTTCCAGTTGCCGGCCTCTATTCATTACAAGGATGTAGTTTGCTGACTACATAGTGTGTTTTGAAAAGGTTTTTCTCACTTAGCCAATTTGGCGATCATGCAAACCCTTATGTAAAAAATTAAGACTTTGTGTAATCTGTAAATGCGTCACTTATGTCTCCCTCCCTATGGTGCCGACTGTAACGCTATCAAAACAGTGCGTCAGGCTTTCATTCACAGCCACTTTCCTGTCGCCTGGAGTGTATTTTATAACCTTGTTTTTAGTGGTTTTTAATAGTTCCTGCATGCATCACAGGTGAAGTACAGCTGAAGTAGTTTCTAGGGTAGGTGGAACCCTCAGAAAGGATTTGCATGAGGTTTGCAAAGCTGAGTGAGTCTACCACTGAAGTCAGTCACTTGTAGCAGCCAAGTCAGTCGGTCAGTTGGTCAGGCAGCCATCCAGTCGGGAAAAGTCAGACTCCTCTCTGTCACTCTGGAAACAGTAAACCTTAAAGCAGACAATCCACTGCTATCTTTCATTCATTCATTATAATTCCTAAAGTGTTACATTACCAGAGGTTACACTCCACAACTAGAGCCTGGCCAATACTGAATGGCTGATGTCAGCTTATCACTCATATCCTTTATTGGCAAATAGTTGTGTTGGGCAATATGCACAAAAAGAGCTTGAAACAACATTAGGACTCGATACAGTTTGTCTAGCAAACTCCACTGTTTACACTACTGTACTATGCAACACCTGAGATGTCAGGCGTCTGTTGAGATTAACATGTTAATCATGTCAGGGGTCAACATCAGAAAATATACTTGCCCAAAGTAAATTTTTATTTTACAGTTTTACATTAAATAACAACAAGGACTAAAGTTAATTGTCATGTTTAATCTTTATTTAGGTAAATTAATCTAGAGTTTCGTCCACATCCTCTAACGCCACCCAACTAAACTCCTCCTTTCCATGATAATTGAAATGCCGCTTGTACTTCAGCTCATAAACTTTGTCTTTACCCATCGCCATTTTCTTGTGAGTGCCCGATCGATACTGCGAATGTGCAGCTCTCAACAGAGATGAGAAGGAAGCAAGATGGCTCTCTCTTTAGTTACTTCCATCATCAGCTCCGGAAAAAAAACAATGTGTTTACCGGTAATTCTTTTTTACCGCTAGCCCAATGGGAGTTGCTAGATTTACTAGCCCAAGGTGGCATTTTATTTGCCCCGGACAAGCTGGCAATCCTTATTGTTGAGCCCTGTATTTAAGTATAAAAAAAATGCAAAATAATTTTGCTGCAACTCTTTGATGACCAAATGTGATGGATCCTTGCTAAAAATGTGTGTTTATGTTTAGTACATAAAACAAACTGGTCGGTCAGTGTAGGCTCTATATTCCACATGATGGTAAATGTTAGTGCAGTGCAGAAAATTGTCTTTAGCTGAGTTCATGGCCGTGGCATTTGCTCCAACTAGTTCAATAATCCATGTACTTAACTAAATGGTAACCTGACTTCTTTGTTTTTCTACTGCAAGTAGTGCAGTCTTGCTGTATCTCTGTTGGGACTGCTGCAACATGACTTCTTAATGGGGGAAGTCTCCATATGTACACTCTCATACTGTAATAAGACTGCAAGTGAAGAACAAGAATGAAAGAGAATAAGGCAAAGCAGGCTGTAGGAGGAGGATGAAGCAGGAGGACTTGATCCAGGAGGAGTGAAGGAGAAGGAGAGAGGGAGAGCGCCAGATGGCAGGCAGTAGCTTATCCCTCCCTTGCTGTTCTCTGCCCTTGTGAGAGTATTGATCCGACCACGCTCACAGAAACTACACACTATCACTCTCTTTGATTCTCTCTTTATATCATTCATGTTCTCTTTCATGAGCTCATATCAGCAGACAAGTCAGCGATCAGTCATTTATCTTCCTAAAAATCCCTCTTCAGTCTGTAATTCCCGTATTGCCCCAGTTCCAACCCTCGCTCTGACTCTAGTTCATATTTCCTGGAACATCAAAGCCACCGCTTTGCCAAAATCCACGATCACTCCCTGTAAACTGACGTAGGACGAGGAAATGCTTGTGTCTGTGGGTCACCGAGCAGGAAGTGTTGAGAAGAAAGATTGGAATTTCTTTCCTCCTTTTCCTCCTCCGACTACATCATGTGAGTCTGACTAGCTGATGGTCGAGAGATAGTCGTGGAGGAAGCAGGTGTTCAGCACGCCAGTCATGACGTGAATGTGAAAGAGTCTGATTCACAGCGTCCCCACTAAGATGCATGAAAATAAATTCAGTTTTGTACTTGATGTTAGATTGCATACATTCAGTTGTTTAAGAAATAAATGCTTAAAATGTAGTTCTCATTGAACACGTGGCCTTTTGCTATCTGTCCTGTATTGAAGCAAAGGTTCATACTTTCTATCACACGGTGAAGTACTGTTTTAGATCTAAACAAGCCAGTTTGTGTTGGCTGTATTTCAACAGGTTGAACAGCGCTGCAGTCACAGATGAGACCTATAAATATGCAGGCAAATTGGTCTTTTGTCAACACAGAGCCCATACAGTATATGGTACATTTAGTCTAGACACAAAGTCTAGTATATTTACCATGTTGTGACCAACCACAATCCTCCTCCTAACCATCCCAACAATGATGCAAAGAAAATGTGTTCTAATTACTTGACAGAAAATACAAAAATTCATAATAAATCGGCAAATCTCTCTAGCTTACTAGTTAACCGGCTTTGTCATCTGACCACACTGCTGAGAAATCTTTATTGCAGTAATCTTGACAACAGTTATCAAAGAAAATTGAGAAATACAGAGACACATACACGTCCACCCTTGCACTAAATGTAGTAACTAATCACTTAAAACTTACAAACTGTTAACCCTGCAGTAGAAGTGGGCCCTCCCGCTACATAAAACAGGTTAATACGACAGCAGCTGCATTCCCACATTTGACTCAACAAGAGTAGGTTTAAAGCATGATGTAATATACTGTGAGAAATGAGTGGTCATGGGTGACAGGAAGGCAGTAATGAAATAATTTAAACTGTCGGTCTGTCTGTCCACCACTTTGGTTTAAACTGAAACAACTGCTGGATGGATTGCAGTTTTGATTGAGATTTCTGAACTACTGGATGGACTGCCATGACATTAAATGTCACTACTGTTACTACATTCATGGATCAATTGAGATCGCTGTGACGATCCTCTGACTTTTCATCCAGCACCATCATCTGAAAATGTCAATTTGTCCAATAGTTTTGTTTATGACCAAATAGAGTGGTATACAGTGATGATGTATTTTTTGTGGGCCAACCTGGAAGTTAGCATCACCCTGGTCCCTCGACAAAAAGCCAATGGGACTTTTCCATTGAGTTTTGGATTATTGCAGAAAATAAGATCTCTGGCAAACAAACGTTTAGGATACTTATATGTTCTGTTCAGCAATATAATCTCCACAAACACCACTTTTATGATTTTTTAAGTGTGAATGCAGTCGCTGGCAGTAAAAAGCTAGCGTTAGGCTATAAACAAACTACACCACATTCGCATGAATGCCAGCACAACGAGGCTGTAAAGTCGGCGTGATGACGTTTAGTAGTCTCATTTAGCCACTTGTTAGCAACCGTCTTTTTAAAGACATATATAAGTCTTAAAAATGAATGAGTGGGATGTTTACTGACGTATTTTACATCGTAGAACAAAACATTAAAATCTCTTAAGCTTGTGTTAACCACAGACCTTATTTTAGGCATCTAACTAAAACCCCATTGACTTCCAGACGAGGGAACCGGAAATGCTAAAATGCTAACTCATTTCCAGGTTTTAGGACTCATTCCTGTAGCACGTTATACCTGCAAAACATTTCCAACATTTCAATCAGCTTCAGCTGAACTTTGTGTTCAGTGGTTATTAGCAAATGTTAGCATGCTAACATACTGAAATAAAATGGTGAACATGGTAAACATTATACCTGCTTTGCATCACTGTGAGCATGTTAGCATGCTGACGTTAGCCGTAGCTCAAACCGCTGCTTTGCCTAAATCCAGTCTCACAGAGCTGCTAGCATGGCTGTAAACTCTTAGTCTTGTACTAAGTTTGCAAACTCAAAGCTTTACATTGAATGAATGATAACCCAAAACAATTCTTCAAAATCTTGCCCACCACAGTACAAACTATAACATCACAATGCTGTTATGAAGTTAAACTGATGTCTGCTTAACACCAGGACGCTACAGGTATTTTTTTAACTGGTCCAACATTGTACTGAACATGGGGTTTATATATTTCTGGGTAGTGAGTGTAAATGCATTCTTATGAAGGTTTATCAGTCTGGCTTGTGTAGTATTGGTGTCTGTCCACTACTATGGTCTGTGTGGATAGTATTGGAACATGTCCCAGTAGTTTAAAAGCTTTGGGACGTGGCCCAGAGCGCTCCTGACTGAAGAACAGGAGGAGCCCTGTTTGACTCTGCTGACTGACCAGAATCTCTCTCTCTCTCTCTCTCTCTCTCTGTCTCTCTCTTGCTCTCTCGCTCTCTCTCTCTCTCTCTCTCTCTCTCTCTCTCTCTCTCGCTCTCTCTCTCTCACTCTGCCTTTTTTCTCTCCCTCCTCTCAGTGACACCACTGTCCAGTCTTAGCTGCAGTACTGACTGATGACTGGGCTGTGACTGTGTGTTTTGCAGATGGCCGCGAGCAGTAGCTGACTACGCCGCCGGGAGTTCCCCCTCTCTGACTCTGCCACCTGCAAATATGAATGGTAAGACCACTGCAGTGTGCGTGTGTAGAGTGCTGTGTGCTTTTTGGCTCTGCAGATCTGCTGAGGCCAACACATTGCTAGTTCTAGTAATAATTCCCAGTTCGATGCATATGTATGGCTGAACACACACTATGTCTCTCACTGTTTGTATGACTGAGGTTTTTAATCTTAAAAGCTCCACTGCCCTTCTCTGGACCAGCGTACTTTTAGTCCTACATTTAGGACATTTTGTTGTGGTCATTATTAAGTCCATTTCTTTCCATGTTTTGACACTAGCCGTGTTTATGGTGCCAGTGACAGGACTAAAGTTACAGGACCTGTGTATGTTTTGTCCATTCACTGCGTCCGCTGATGGACCGTGGAGTAAACACTGATGTGTAGTCAGCCTCAGTGACAGTGTTGTTCTGCCCTCCTGTCTGAACAAAGTGACACACTAACAGCGCGCTTCATTATCACTTTGTCAATATCAGTGCATTCCCAACTCCTGACTGCCACTGAGGCTGGCCTCTGGCTTCTCTCTCATCTCATCTGTGCGTGTGTCTAACTTTTTTGTAATCATGTAACGTGTGTGCTTGTCGGCTTTGCTCAGATTTATGTGTTGTCTGTGTGATTTATTTAAACTGTGAGAAGGTAAAACAGCCGCAGGCCTGTTCAAGGAGCAGGTTTACTCAGTCTAACCCAGAATTCCCTCACATACGCATACTGATATAAATAGATCTCCTTTTATTCATCAAAGTGAGATAATTCTGCTTCTTAGAACTAGGGCTGCAACTAACGATTATTTTCATTGTTGATTAATCTGTCAATTATTTTCTCGATTAATTGATTAGTTGTTTATTCTATAAAATATCAGAAAATTATGAAAAATGTTGATCAGTGTTTCCTAAAGTCCAAGATAATGTCCTCAAATGTCTTGTTTTGTCCATCACTTAAAGATATTCAGTTTACTGTCATAGAGGAGTAACGAAACCAGAAATTATTCACATTTACGAAGCTGAAATCAGAGAATTTTGAGCTTTTTTTCCCCTTAAAAATGACTCAAACCGATTAATCGATTATCAAAATAGGTGGCGATTAATTTAATTGTTAACAACTAATCGATTAGTTGTTGCAGCTCTACTTGGAACACACCAATGGTGACAGGGCTGACATTCATCTAAAGAGAATGGCTATGTCTCATGTTTGGTGCTTCACACTTTGACACTTGGATCTTTTTCTCTCTAGGTGGTCCAAGTGTATGGGCGATCTCTCCAGAGGAGAGGGACAAACATGATCAGAAGTTTGACACCCTCTCCCCATCAATGGGCTATGTCTCAGGTAGACACACCAACACACACGTTATGATCACACAGACTGTTGCTGCATCACGCTCACAGTGATTTCCCTGCCAGTATATTTCATAATGCCGTTTTACCAGGACACATCCTTCAGCCAATAACACACAGGCGCATGTAAATAGAAGTAGCTATTCTAACAAATGTTGTTGACATGCTCAGGTGATAAGGCAAATATATACACACATGTACAAGCACACAAATACTGTGGGTATAGTGATAGTGATGTATTGTATGCAGAGACATTTTTCCGTTTTGCATGCAGGATAATCTCAATTTTCTTGTGTTTCTTCCCTTTCTGTCTCTTTCTGTAGGGGAGCAGGCAAGGAAGTTTTTACTCCAATCAGGGCTACCTCCTTCAGTTTTGGCTCAGATATGGTGAGAAACACACACACTCTCATACTCACACAAACATTTCTGAGTGATGGGAAGTCTCTGGAAGTTTTCACTTAAATCTATACTTGAAGCACAAGATCTTAACTGGTGACTCTCTCTGTTTTTCCTCTTGTCTCTCAGGACTCTGGCTGACATGAATAAAGACGGGAAGATGGACAGGTTGGAGTTTTCCATCGCTATGAAGCTCATAAAGCTAAAACTCCAGGGCACACAGCTTCCCTCAGCACTGCCAATCATCATGAAGCAGCCTCCAGTGCACGCTCCCAGCCTCAATAACCCCACCTCGTCCTTGACCAACCCAGCCTATGGTACAGTATTATTACTATTATTATAAACTGTATGTGGAAGTTAGTTAGCGAGGAACTTTACTGTCCACAATGAATGTTTCATTCGCATCAACAGGCATAGCCTTGAACACAAAAAGAAATGTGTAGATTAAAAGATGTAAATGCATTAGGGCTGTCATATTCGTTTTAACGCCGCTCTAATTTCTTTAACGCATTAACGCAACCTGCGATTTTTTGGTTGTCGCGGAATCAGTTTTAAAGCTGGAGTTAAGATACTGGCATCATATGAAAAAAGAAAACCTAAGGAATCCACTGGTACCAACCATGTCATACTAGGATGGAGGCTAAATAACGCTCCAAACTTGCCCTAAATCTTTGCAAGGAAAAACTGGCATGGCCATTTTCAAAGGGGTCCCTTGACCTGAAAATGGGTTCTATGGGCACACTGACACACTGACAGCTGTTGTTGCCTGTTGGGCTTGAGTTTGCCACGTTATGATTTGAGTATATTCTTTATGCTAAAAGCAGCATATTTGCCCACTCCTATGTTGATAAAAGTATTAAATACTTGATAAATCTCCCATTAAGGTACAATTTGAACAGATAAAAAATGTGTGATTAATTTGAGATCAATCGCGATTAATCATGGACAATCATGCAATTAATTGCAATTCATATTTTAATCGATTGACAGCCCTAAAATGTAAATACGAAAAATTCATCTGGGGATTTTAACAAAGCTAAGTATGTGACTGATCTCCATACATGTTTGTGCACATGCATTTTGACTGCTATGTCATCTGATTGGTGTACCTATTATTGTGGCGTGTGTGTGTGTCTTAGGCATGGCTTCTAACATGTCCATGATGTCCGGGACAAACCTTGCTATGTTGACCCCTGTCTCCATGGCAACCCCTGGACTCTCACCTATGACACCAATGATGGGCCTCACCCCTTTGGTTCCTACAGCAACAGGCATGAGCCCTCTAATAGCCTCCACCTCGCCGAGGCCCCTGATGCCCACCGGGGGAAGCGCCACCCTGCCAAACGGCACCATGGGAATGCTCCATGCAGGATTGGCTTCTGGTACAGATGATTTTTATTATTTCTGGTTCCTCTCCTCTTTTTTTACCTCTGCTGTGGTATTGTGTCATAATTAGGGTCTCCTGTATGATTAAATACATTCATCTGTCCTTTGATTATCACTTGAAAGTTGCTTATTTTTTCAGAAAATGCCCTGCTCTGAGAGTAAATATTGTGTATGTTTGCAGCAAAGTGTAGATGATGATATATTTCTGAGGGGAAAAGGACTGAATCCTGGCCTGGTTTTGCAGAGTCAGATCTCTCTGTCTCATCTCCATACTAATAGCCTCCCTGTCCTTGGCAAGCTTGGCTGGATGGCAGTATATTACTGACCCACTGTAGGGCCCCCTCCCCTTTTTCCCTTTCTGAAACTGTAACAAAAAAGCATCAAGATTTTATGGCAGTGGTTAATGGCTACTATAAAATGCCATCATTATATTGCAGATAATTATATGGAAGTATGTAATGAATATGTGTGTGTGTGTGTGTGTGCTTTGTGTTATCAGGCATACCTCGCTCTATATCCCCCTACTCCTCTCCGCTCGGATTCTCCTCTTCTGGTATGAACAAGGCCTCATCGCTGATGGACTTAGCATCTATCAGGTAAAACACACAAGCAAAAACACACAAGCACTAAGCAATTTCCCCTTTTGCACAATCAGTGCCTCATTTGTCTTGTGTCTTAAAACACGCTGGACTTCCTGAAGATTGGTGCATTGAGCTTGTATTTTTGTGTCGTCTCTGTTTGTCTTTCAGCTCCTCTTCCTCATCCCCCTCTGCGCTGTCCCCCATGGTTACTGTTCCCAGCGACTGGGCCGTGCCACATGCCTCCAGACTCAAATACAGACAGCAGTTCAACGGCTTGGATAAATACATGACAGGATATCTCAGTGGTACGAACTGTGTGTGTGTATGTGAACAATGTGGTGGCCTGTAATGCAGGCGTGGATCTTCATGAACAACAGTCTGATGATTTCATAACGGTTGCCTCCCTCTTTCTTTCTATGTGTGTCAAGTCATAAGTCACTCTAAGGAAGTGGAGGCTGTGTCTGCCCCAGTTGTGGGTGTGTCAGACACAGGGGCAATTTCTTAACACACACACACACAGCCAAGTATGCATTTGCCTTTTCGTTCTGTTACTGCAAGCCTTGTTGGACCTGTTCTTTTGAAATAGCCATGATGCAGTCAAACGGCAATCATGCATGCATGCGTCCAAACACACTCACTCACTTCAGACACACTTGCAGATGATTTCCTCACAGTGTGACTTTGCACATTATGTGCACTCCAGCACATCAAATAAATGACTCGAATGGCTTTTTAGCAGTTTTTTGAGCTATTGGTCCAATCTCTTCGTAGATTATAGCATATCAGACAAGAGCTTTCTGTTAAATAAACCATGACCTGTTAAAAAAAGGCTGACTGTTGTTCATACTTTCTGTGCTGCCATTCACATATTTTTATGTACATTTTGAAGTATCGCATTAGAAAACAACTATTGAAACACGGCTACTGTCACAGTCCTTTTGATCATCATCTCTTGTATGATCTCTTATATGTTAAAAAGGTTCTAATTTCCTATTTCAACATTAGACTTTTTTTTACACTTTTAATAAATCATGGAGAGAACCTGAAATCTGTCTTGGGAACCAGTCGTGATGATGCATGGGACTGCCCTCTTTGTTCACCTGCCACATTTTAAATTAATGAGTAAATGGGCACATACTGTACAGGTCATGACACACACCCTTGACGCTTTGTCCACCACGCCGACACATCATCTGTGCCATACAGGTGCTCTGACATGTGTCACTCTTGTTGCCAGGTCAGCAGGTGAGAGGTGCCATGGCGACCACGATGCTGACTCAGACACAGCTGGCTTCCATCTGGTGAGAATATGTTTGTGTATCTGTACATGTCCTGTGGTTTGCTACTGTGCTGTGTTTAAGAGCCAAAGCCAGGTTTGGCAGCCAGGCGTAAGAAACTTCATTCCACTGTAGCTGGTATGACAAAAGGCAATTGTTTGTTAAGGAAGCATTTGTTTACAAGTCAAGGCTGCTCTTACTATCGATTACCAGTAAATACAAGGAAATAAAGTTTTTTATAAAATGTGTTTTAAGGGGAGACACCCCAAGTGAATAGGGTAACATTTGTAACAAATAGATAACAATAGTGAGTGAGTACTGAACAGCCTATGTGGATTCTATATGGATTGTAAATTTCATACATTTTGCAAGAAAAAATGTTAACTAATAGATATCACCATGAAACTTCCCCAGTTGATTTCTTACATTAAGACAATAATTTTTTTGTATTACAAGTTTTCTGAAATTGTATGTTTAAATATACAAATCAAGCATTATATATTGCTAACTTTTAGTGAATTTAGGAGAAATCTACAAACACAAATAGACAAAGTAGTAAAATAAACACCTAAATGTGTATTTTGGATGTTTTCTTCCCATTAATCTGAAAGAAATGTGTTAGAGAAGCAAAATAACCCCAAAACTCCAAAATATTGACCGGTCCATGAAAAACAATGTTTTTGCCTTGGCTGTCTTGCCTTAACTGTAATTTATAATACTGTACCTCTGCTGTGATTTTTTTTTTTTTGGTTTTAACTCCTCAAATCCTTTTCGTATGCCAATGATCCCTATAACACGTCCCTATATCTTGTGCCTCAACTTATAGACTGGACATGTCAATGTAGCTCAGAATCCATAAGTAGCTGAAAAGTTTAGTCGCTAACCTTAACTAGCAAGTTCAGCCTAACATAAATGTGAAAACAGAAAGTTGTAATCATTTTGAAAACCTTCTCTAATGGTGCAACAATATTTCCTAGTTGGCTTAAAGTACATTCCTATCCTGTATGTAATTGTCAGTATGAAATCATGTATAAACCTTGCACCCTCCCGCAGGACTTTAGCTGATGTGGATAAAGACGGCAAGCTAAAAGCTGAGGAGTTTATTCTGGCAATGCATCTCGTGGACATGGCAAAGACTGGACAACCGCTGCCGCTAACACTGCCAACTGAACTGGTACCACCCTCACAGAGGTATGTGCAAAACACATATGCCGCAATTTAACAAAAACATTGCAAATACGCTCTTACAGTAAATATACGTTTTTTTCGTAGGTTAAGTACATTAAACATGGACTACATTAATGTATATGTTTATTTAATATTTTGATTATTATCCATGTTCCAGGGGTGCAGTGAATGGATCCGGCTCTTCTCTCTATGCAGCTCTGACTGATAACTTGGACATAGAACCTCCACAGAAAAACAAACCCAACCGTGAGTACTCACACTACGTACCAACCCTAAACAGTGTTTACAGAGAGTCTAACTGCTGCATTATGTTCAGTCTTGTTCTCCATTACTAAGATAATGCAAGGCCACATCAATACCTACTAACCAGATAAGATCACTCAGTATAATCAGTGGCTATGGCTCTCATAACTTAATAGCATAAACATACATACTGTATATTGTTGTGACATACACAGTGGCCACTTGCAGCAGCCTAAAGTCTAAACTGTGGCCAGTCAAGGGCAGCCAAGTGACTCTAAGTGTAGGGCAGCACCCTTTGGTGTTGGGTTTGTACACACTATCATCTTACACACAGTCACACGTTGGAGCAGCTAGAATTAAAGGTTGCATCAAGTGTTTTTAAATATTAAGTTAACGGCGAAATGCTATTTTAAAATCCCTAAATCTCCTAAACATCAATTACAATCTCATAACCCTGTCTATCATTATTTTTCATTGGCAGTTTTACTGAAACTACAAATCAGTTTTAAATTTACACACATTTCTGTTTTAACTGTCCATTATCCTCCTTTTCAAACACACAGGCTCAAATAAGTCATCAGTAATTATTCAAATAAGTTATTAACATGTTCTCAAAAAGATGTGTTGAAGTTTGTGTACCCATTGAAGTGTATAATTCACATTAGCAATACTGTAAAAGAGGATTCATCCCGGGGTATATTTAAAACATTTACTGCTTAAACCTAATTAAGATAAGTTCTTTATTCATTCAAACAATAGGGGAGGGGCAAAAATCAATACAGCATAGTATCGCAATATTTTGCATGGCAATATTGTATTGATACACGGATGTCAAGTATTGATCTTTTATTATATAAACTATTAACCTCTTAACAATCCGACAGACGCAATTCTTGGCTGCTATTCTGTATTTCAGAGGTTGTAGTGGGCTCAGTCCTAAAGCTCCAACGGTAGGCAACATTTTGGCGAGGAAAAACTGTCCATTTTCAAAGTGTCTTTTGACCTCTGACCTCAAGATATGTGAATGAAACCGAGTGATGTTGACAAACTACATAAATTGCAAAGGTAATAAATCGCAATATATCGCAATTTATCTTATATCAATACTAGCAATTGTAAAATGTTTAAAATCGCAGTAAGATCATATCATGACTTAAGTATCGTGATATCATATCGGGGGGCTTCTGGTGATTCCCACCCCTACAAACAAGGTAAATGTTTTGACTTTGATTTGACTGCTTACTCAAAATCATCATTAAAGAACACAGACTTTATCATTTTTATTTGTCTCTGTTCAGTGTCATTCGAGGATAAATTCAAAGCCAACCTGGAGCGAGGGAACGCAGAACTGGAGAAAAGACGCCTGATGCTGCTGGAGGCGGAGAGAAGGGAGATGGAGCGACGCGCTCAGAAGGAGAGAGAGGAGCGAGAGATGAGAGAGAGGGAGGCTCGGGAGGCTGAGGAGAGGAGGAGGAAAGAGGAGGAGAGGAGGCTGGAGCGACAGAGGGAGCTGGAGAGACAGAAAGAAGAAGAGCGGCAGAGAGAGATAGAGAGAAAAGAGGTGAGGGACTGTAGATACTGTATTTACAAGTATTAATGCTTCCTCTTTTATGGTCACAACAGAGACTTGTTTTACTTCAGTGTCTGTGGGCTCATTCCAGGCGGCACAGCGGGAGCTCGAGCGGCAGAGGAAGGAGGAGTGGGAGAGGAGGCGGCGAGGAGAGCTCGAGATAAAGAAGGAGCAGGAGCAGGATGATATCATCAAATTGAAAGCTAAAAAGAGGAGTCTGGAGATGGAGCTGGAGGCTGTGGTGAGTGGTGGAGAGACATTGTCTTTGTTTGTCCAGCTGTCTTTAACCCATCATGAACACTTTAGGAGAGTTTGTAAAGTTTCTCTCTCTCTCTCTCTTTCTGTCTCTCTTTCTGTCTCTCACTACCTCAGGGTAACAAGCATCGTCAGATCTCAGACCGGCTGCTAGACTTTCAGAACAAGAGGAAGCATCAGAAGACAGAGCTGGATGTGACCAATCACAGGAAAGACACACGGCAGCAGGACATTAACAACCTGCAGAAGCAGCTAGAGGTGTGTCCTCTGTGTATTTCTTTTTAATTTAACTCACTTTAATGTGTTATCTGTGATTTATTTGTCCAGTCATTGCTTTGTTGAGAGAGAATGCATAAATGTTTTCCCAAATATTTTCCTCCAATGACACATTTCTTGTTGCTTCTGATGCATTTCCTCTTGGTCAGGAGTTCCAGAGGAAGTTGTCCCAGATGACTCCGGAGCAGAGGAGACTGACTGAGAAACTCCGAAACATGTCTATGAATAACCTTCCTGGTTAGTATTGATGGATGAAATGACAGAGCTCAGGAACAACAACATATTATAGCAGTACTGATGGATGGATGTTTGATAAAAGAACTAATTGATGGGCAAATTGGGTAGTATTATCAAAGGAAATTCAGAACATACTGTATATATTAATACAAAATATGGAATTATTTAATATAATGCAACAAACCACTGCAAAAATGAAAATACTACATAAGGAAACATATGAATGGCTATATCATTATATATTTTATCACTTTATAAACATACCTGCTGGTGTCATAGCACTCTTTTTTCAGTGGGAAGATTCTAGCTTATTCAACTGTATTTCATCTGTTTGTAGGGTCGACCATGTCCGCCCTGAAGGTCGCCGTTACAGAGAAAAAAGGGACAACTGTGAAACTGCAAGAGCAGCTGCAATCTCTGGAGAAAGACACTGCTGCCAAACTGTCTGAGATGGACCAGTACAACAAAGACATGCAGGTAAGAATTAAATATATTGTAATTTTAATAGAATAGAAAGGTATCAGTTAAAACAACATTTCACGTTCATATTGAGCCTGTTTTTATCCAGGAGTAACATGGAGCATGTGTACAGGTTTGCTGGTCCTTTTTAAAAAAAAAAAAACTATGTCAAAATGTCTTAAATCATGTGTAATCATATCTTAATCATATTTAAACTTCCAGCGTGATTTTTACAGCCAGTTTGGAGGTTAAAACCTCTCTGCCAGTTTCTGCTGCCTCACACCTCCTTATTAGCAGATGCTAATCCAGCTAAATGAGCTAAATCATCACCAGCTCTAGCAGGCAGACTCATTCTTTGATAAGTATCAATAACTACAAACGGGATAAATTACTGGATTAAAAGTATGATGCAGGACACAAAATTGACTTTGCAGTGACTGTGCATTGCCATGTTAGTTCAGTATGTGAACATAAAATTGACAGGGTGGTGCTGGCAATGTGAAGCTTTGCTACAGAGCTGGCTGTTTTCCTTACAAACTAAACTCATCACATCTTTATATCTTGTTTGCCTGATTTTATAGCACTTGTATATGTAACAGATTTGCATTTTTTCTTCTAAGTTAAAACATTTTTAAAAAATTAACACATTTTTTGGAGTGTGCAATGCCTGTTTTTACGTTCCTCAAGTTTTATATATTTACTACTACAGCTTGGCCCTTGATGCGTCTTTTCTCTCCTCCAATCATCCCTTTCCATCATAACCTTCTTTCTTACCTTCTGATACTGATTTCATCCCTTTGTTATCTGTATCTTTGAGTTCTCTCTTCTTCTCTTTCTTCTTTCCTTTTTTTCCCGTGCTGGATGCCTTACCTCTTTTCTCCTTTCTATTCCTCCTTCCTCGTTCTTCCCTCTCACCCATCTCTCATCCCTTGTCCTCAACTTTACAGTATGTGGGTGATGAGGACTCTATGCTTCAGGCTGTCTTCTGTCTGCTGGCCTGCCTCCGTAACCTCTTCTACCTACTAAAGGTTTTCGCTTTAGGTCTCTTTGTTGTTCTCCTCTTTTTCTGCTCTTTTCTATTGTTCATTGCTCTGCTCATATTTCTCATCCTCCTGACATCTTGTGTCTGTGCTGTTTTAGCTCTTTTGACATATCTCTTTCTCCTCTCTGTCTCTTACGCCATCCTACAAATTGCTCACTGTTTAGGCACCTATGCATGTGTTTTTGCATGCTATGTGTGCTCAGTCCTTAGCCCGTTAATGTCTTTTAATTCAGTCACACATCTTTCACTCTTCTAGTAAAGGTGTGTTTTTGTGTGCATCAGGAACTGAGAGAGAGCCAGAGAAAACAGCAGGGGGCACTTGAGAAACTACGGAGCGTCAAAGAGGACAAACGGCGTGAGCTGAGTCGAAGGAAAGCTGAGGAAGAGGAGAGGAAAAGGAGAGAAGAGGAAAGGAAACAACAGGAGGAGGAGAGGAGGCGGAAGGAGGAAGAGGAAGCCCAGAGGTATTTTGCTTTCAAAAAGATTTACTTTTAGATTTCTTAACACTCCAATGTCTCACGTTAAAGCAAAAGATATTATTTCTCGACCTACTCTAAAAATTTAAAAACTTACTTTTTCACCTTGTTATACATACTTATAGAATAATGTTTGCTTCCCACTCGTAGGCGTATTAAGATGGAAAAAGAGCGGCAGTGGCAGGAGAAGCTGAAGAAGGACGAAGAGGAGCGTCAGAGGAGGCTTCAGGAGGAGAAAGAGGCCAAAGAGAGGGAGGAGGAGGAGAGAGAGAGACAGGCTATCATCCAGGCTACCAAGGACCAGGCCGAACGAGAGCTCCGAGCAAAGGAGGAGGCAGAGCGGAAGAGAAGAGATGCGGAGGAGAGGAAGAAAAGAGAAGAGGAGGAACGGCAGAAGCAAGCGGAGAGACGGAGGCAGGAGGAGGAGAGGAGAAAGCTGGAGGAGGAGAGGAGGCAGCTAGAGGAAGAGAGGAGGAAACTGGAGGATGAGAGAAGGAAAGAGGAGAAGAGACGGAAAGAAGAGGAGGAGCAACGCAAGAGGGAGGCCGAGAGGAAGAGGTTAGAGGAGGAGCGGAGAGAGGAGGAGCGTCGTAGAGAGAGGGAGGAGGAGGAGAGGAGGAGACAGAGGGCGGCCGTGGCCGCCGTCCGAGATGCGGAGGAGAGAAGAAATCGAGAAGAGGAGGAGAAAAAGAGGAGGGAGGATGAAGACAGGAGGAAGCTTCAGCAGCAGCAGCAGGACGAGGATAGGAGGAAGCGTGAGGAAGAAAGAAGGAGGGCGGAAGAGGAGCGGAAGAGAAAAGAGGAGGAAGAGGAGAGGAGGAAAGCCGAGGACAGGAAGAAAGTCGAGGAGACGAAAAAGAGGAAGGAGGAGGCGGCTCGTCACCTGCAGCAGGCGAGTGGAGGAGGAAAGGTGGATATTCAGGGGAAACTGACGGCTCTGCTGAAAGGACTGGAGGAGAGGAAGGGTGAGACACATGCATGTTTTTATACTTCTCTGTAGTCTCTTCTTGTCTTCAGTGTGTATTAAAACCACATTATGACCCCTTTAGGTGGGCAACCAAGGGCCACACACCACAGGAAGTCAGCAGCTCTCACATCCTTCAAAGCTCTCTACCCGTTCACTGCCCGAAACAACGAAGAGCTCGACTTCAGTGCAGACGATATGATCGAGGTAAGACTGACAATGATGTTTCATGAGGGCTTGATAAAAGATACAACTGCAACAGAAAAGATAGAACGTTAGCTGACCACTTACTCATGTTCAAATGTTCTTCTCAAACCTTCTTGTCTCCTCCTGTCAGGTTGATGAGACGACAGAGCGGGAGGAGGGCTGGTTGTACGGCAGCAAACAGGGGAAGATGGGCTGGTTCCCAGAGAGCTACGTGGAGCGAGTGGCCCCATCAGATACGGCTAATAATACTGCTTCTGCTGCTGCTGCTGCTGCTGCTGCTCCTCCTCCTAAAGTCCCGATCCATTCACAGCTGTCCAATGCACTTGAGGCCGTCAAGGCAGGAGGAACAAAGTCTGCCTTCACACCAACGCACTCTCCACACCCTGCACCTTCTGAGACACACGGACAGGTGAGAGGTTTATACATTCATACAAAAGGTCCTTTTACTGCTGTACTTTGATTACCAGTGTGATTATTGTGTGGACATGTACAAATACTCAAATACTGTGTGTCCGTGTGTCTGACAGCAGGTGGTGGGTAACCTGTTGGCCCAGGCCTTGTGTTCGTGGACAGCAAAGACAGACAACCATCTGAACTTCAATAAGGACGATGTGATCCAGGTGTTGGAGCAGCAGGAGAACTGGTGGCTTGGAGAGCTGAACAGTGAACGGGGCTGGTTCCCCAAAACATATGTAACACTGCTGGGAGAAGAAGAGAGTTCAGAGTGAGTCTTCACGCACACATATTTGTTCCCCCGTAATCACTGAAACGCACACAGCCGTGTATTTCACTTGCTTTCAACTGCTTGGTGCAGAGGGAGAGACCAAGATACTGCGTGAGGTGAAAGGGACAGGTGTGTGCCGGTGTTATTGTAGTTTGTCCCGCTGATCACAATGGGCCTCATGCAAGAATCACTCGTACGAACAGATTCATTCTTAAGTGGTTGTACGTGTGATTCCGGAGAACTTGCCGCATTCACCAATTTTCTCGTATTATGAGTTTCCTCTTAGGTACGAACACAATTTACGAGTGGTCCAGACCGGTCGTAGGAGTCATGTGCAATTGCTGTCTGCTGCTATCCAAACCTAAGCTTTTCACTAATGGATGTATATTTCATGACTTTGAAGCAAATTTGAGTTTGAAAAGACTCTGCAATTTGAATTATAATATAATCATAAATGTATTCATATAGCCTAAAGATATAATTAATTAAAATTGTTTGATCATTGATGCTATTGTATAACACTACAATATCAATATGAACATATCAAATTGCAAAACGACTTAAATTACGCACTAATTGAAGGTTAATTTGTCTGTATATAATAAGGTCAACAGGAAGTGTAACAGGCGCGTCATGGCTGACTTACTTCTTTTGGATATGCGTTAGACCGCATATTGCCAAGCTGATATATTGGCAGAGACAGATGAATGGGACAGGACCGGTACGCGTAATCTTATATGGTGTAATTGGGCTTTAAATATGCCAATGTACAATTCTCATGAACGTGCGCTCAGGTGGCATTCATCATGTTTACGCAGGTCATATACACAGTTATCTGAAGTCAGGAGCGTATGCCAAATCTGACGTGGCACACTCGTACAAGCCCACGGCACGAAAAAAAGTTCAGACAAGAATACGAAAATGTCCTTGCAACACACACGATGCACATATCTTTAGATTCAGTGTGATTTCCACCAATGTCGTTATGTCCGATATCATTGTAAATAAATTTCCATGAATCTGCTTAGAAATCCATAGGAAACAAGTTCCTTTACAACTCCAGAACTTGCTTGAGAATCATCATGTTTTCTTCAGCATCAAAGTAATCCAGTAATAGCTGTCTGTAAATCAACGGGTGCATTGCAAACAGGAACTGCTAATAGCTAACTTTTAACATACTTTTAATAGTGCCAATTTTCCAAAATGCAAACAAATATACACAGCGCTCAAGTTGTAGCCCATAGCTAACTCTGTCATATTTCATTTGTAAACATTCGAGGTTCAAGGTTAATTTATTGTCACAGTACAACACAGGGTTGTACAACAAAATGCAGTTGTTGTCCCTTTATGCTACACAAGAAAAAACAAAAACATGCACATAAACTCAGCACATACCTGTCCACTATCCATACAAACATATTTTGTGGCATCTTATCTCAGGGTAAATCTGTGAAAACATGCATCAGTCACATGGTAATAATGTCTATGTGTCAGTGAGTCTAAAGGTGTGGTAACTATTCCAGTATGTCAGGTATTTACAGCAGCAAATGACTTCTTCCCTCCTCTGTGATGAGGAATCTGCTGCTAAGTGAGTCTCACACACTTACAAATCACACAGCAGCATAGAGTTATAAATACAGTATGATTACAGCTGGTGTTGTACCAGAACTGTTGCGGTGAAGAAGAAACTGAGACTGAAGGTTGAAGCTCTTGATTTACCAGTCAGTCCAGTCAAGTGGACGTTCCAACATTCACCTCCGATCATGAGGTTTGGCTAATAACCCCAAAGAATGAGAGAGAAGAGTTGAACCACTGCTCCTTTGTATTGAAAGGAGCCAGTTAAAGTGTGTTTGAATAGTATGACTCCCTACTCATAGACCCCAGGGTTGAACCAGGGACGCAGCAGGGGTTGATGCCCCCATCTGGCTTAAGAGTGCCTTTCATCCCCCAGGAGGAGCTGGAGGACGGGGCTGGGGAAAAATGTTTAGGCACTTCTGTGATCCAGATAAGCGTCGGAGGATGACTGGATGATGGATGAATGGCTACATACATGAATAAGTATGGTAATGTCGTCTTTCTGTGTTTACAGCCTGAAGAGCTCCTCTCCTGATGCTTCAGAGTCTGGTGACAGCCAGCAGCATGAAGGTACAGAAAAATATCCTCTGAAATATCCACCTTAACTAGCCCTAACTAGGGTTGCAACTCACGATTATTTTCATTGTCGATTAATCTGACGATTATTTTCTTGATTAATCGTTTAGTTGTTTGGTCTCTAAAATGTTAGAAAATGGTGAAAAATGTTGGTCAATGTTTCCCAAAGCCCAAGATGACGTCCTCAAATGTCTTGTTTTGTTCACAACTCAAAGATATTGAGTTGACTGTCATAGAGGAATAAAGAAACCAGAAAATATTCACATTTAAGAAGCTGGAATCAGAGAATTTTTATTTTTTTTTATTTTTTTTAATTATTCACACCGATTAATCGATTATCAAAATAGTTGCCGATTAATTTAATAGTTAACAACTAATTGATTAATCAGCTCTACACCTAATGTAGTTCAGTTGATATTTGATCATCATACATTACATATCGTACATTAATGTGTTGCTGTTTGTCTGGTTCATATTTTAACATTTTATGATGATTTTCAGTTGGTTTAAGGGACAGAGATGACATTTCCTTTTAGGTTTATCTTGAATTGTGTGTCATGTCTCAAGTTTACAATGAAATCTGTAGCTGTAAAATGAGAAAGTCTGTGACCGAGCCGGTGGGCGGTGCTTGGTTTTGGCTTGACTGTTTTCAACATGGCGGCCTGGTCACAAACTTTCTCATTTTATAGCTAAACAGTGCATTAAAATATGTTTATGAAAATATTTGAGGAGAGAAATAGGCATTACAGTTACAGAATATTGATTCATATTTGATCAGCGCTCCCTAGTTTTCTTAGCTTAGCGAGTACATTGCTGTTCATTGATGTTCATGTATTCTTTTCCTTTCCAGAATACACAGCGTTGTACACCTATGAGTCTCCGGAGCCTGCTGATCTGACCTTTAGTGAGGGAGATGTGATCTGGGTGAGCAAGAGAGAAGGAGAGTGGTGGCACGGCTCTATAGGCGACAGCACAGGCGTCTTCCCCAGCAACTACGTCAAACCTAAAGAGACGGATGTAAGAACATATTCTATACTTGCCGATATACAGGGGAAAAAACTGTATCCAGTCCATTACTGTGTAACACTGTTTTGGTATTTGTGGTGGTGTTGGATTGCAATATATTGCAAGGTGTTCCTGATAATTTCTTCACTCCCTGTATATGTTTTTGTAGTGCTTCTAAAGGTTTGTAATGATGATGTAATTGTATTTTTTCAGACATCAAGTATATCTGGAAAGAAGAAGCCAGGTAAGATCACCGTCTCGTCTTTTTTGTCTAAACTCTCTGACTTACATAAGAACACAATACCTGGTTACAAAGTTGCATCATTTGTGTCTTCAGAGATTGCCCAGGTGACCAGGGCCAAGCCCTCTACCAGCCCTGAAATGCTGAATCTGGAGACTGGTCAGCTCATCCTCGTCCTCGGCAAGAACGCTTCTGGCTGGTGGCTCGGAGAACTGCAGGTCAGTTTTCATCTGCGGTTCACAGTGGGTTTCTGTGGGTCCTTAATACTGTGGATAACCAGGGGGGTCAGTGGTTCTTCACATTACACACTAGTCAACCTTTTTGGCCTGTAACCCACTAGAACAAAGCCTTTTGGTATATATCGATTGTGACCAGTTCAACCACATTTTTTTCCTCTTATTTTTTATGAATAATTTTTAGTGGCGTGTTGAGGTCAAATAATCCAGCAGTTCACAAGAAAAAAAAAAACAATTAGAGACAAGAATCTGTGTTGGCAGTGATGACTCCAGCTATTCCAAAAATGGGCAAAGAGGTGGATGGAGCTGAGGTGGCCACAGCAAGCCATATTATTCATCCGATATGTGCATGAAAATATCTCCAAAAGGCATCAACATCACAAACACGGCCCAGAGGTTAAGTTCAGTGACTCAAATTAGCTGAGGTGACATCTAGCAGACGGCTAACGGCTGTGACGGCACCCACCTGTCACTCAAAGCACCCCCCTAATCATTCATAAATTTAAGCACTTAATATAATTTAAACGGGTGAGTTATAGTTCTATGGGGATTGACTCCCTTTTGGAGCCAGCCTCAAGTGGCCATTCAACGAACTACAGTTTGTGGCACTAAACGCATTGGCTTCACTTCTCAGCACTGGAGGTTGACACTTGGGGTGCCTGACCCCCTGGTTGGAAACCACTGCATCTAAGGTTTCTGGAGAACTCCATGTTCATGGATTTGGAGATAAATGTTGACCAGCATCCCTGCTGTCTGATTAAAACTTCATTCTCCACGTTTGTTGGTGTGGTCTTTCTCTAGGCTCGTGGTAAAAAGCGTCAGAAGGGCTGGTTTCCTGCCTCTCATGTCAAAATATTAGGATCCAACAGCGGCAAGTCCACACCAGCACCCCAATCAGGTAACACACACACACACACTTCTACAAGTCAGGTGAAGGCCAGGAGTAACAAAGTACAATACATAAATAAAACAATAGTGTGGTAAACTCTTCTTCTTCTCCTCTCTCAGTCTGTCAGGTGATAGCCATATACGACTACACGGCCGCCAACGGGGACGAGATGAGCTTCTCCAAAGGTCAGCTGATCAACGTTTTGGACAAGAACGACCCGGACTGGTGGAAAGGAGAGATGAACGGGGTCACTGGTCTGTTACCCACCAATTACGTTAAGATGACCACGGCGGATTGTGACCCCAGCCAGCAGTGTAAGTAAATCCCTTAAACATGATATCACGACTAGACATGAAAGGAAATATGCTTGTTTAAAACACAGAGATGCTCTTCTTCCATGCTGCTTAAAGACTAATACTTGTCCTTCTATGCAACCTCCATCTACCATCACCGACAGTTTTTCATCCACCCACCTCTTCATCTGTATATCCTTTCTTCTCACTGACTATTTCACCTTTTCCCCTGTTTTTCCCCACTTCCTCCCTCCCTCCCCAATCTGTGTTTCTCCTTCCCTCTCTCTCTCTCTCTCATTCCTCTTTCTCCTTCTAGGGCGGTAGAAAGTCCTCTTCCTCCTCCACCTCCTCTTCCTTCTTCCTACTCCTGACTTCAGAGAGACCCACTATTACACACTGCTCTGAAGGGGGAGAGTGTCTGGACTCCCTGTCTACTAACTTGAGCTAATGTCACTGCGTGTGAGAGAGTGAACAGGTGTCTGTGTGATAGAGGGAAACAATGAAAACAAGTCATGTGTTGCCTGTGAATGAATCAGGAACTGAAACAACTTTCTCATGACTCTCAATGCTGATTCCTTGAATTGTTAAAGCCTCGGTGCCTTTTGTGATTTCCTCAATCCTTGTTTTGATTGTGAACCGACGATTGCTGTAATGCATCTGAAGCAGAGGGATAGTGGGTCTCTCTGTGGCTTCTTTTCTTTTGTTTCTCTTCACAAGACTCTTATTTTTCCCCTCTAGTCATGCTGCATCACCTTCTTTTTCTTTCATCTCTTTTACTTTGCTTTTCCCCTTTTTCTCACAGTTTTTTTTCCATTCTTACTCTCCAATTTTGAGAGTTTAACTCACACAGAGCCCACTATTTGTCTCTGTCTGTCCTCAGAGCTGTGTCTATATTCAGATACAATGCGCAAGTTTTACTGTCACTTTCTAAGCCGTGTTCTCTATACTAACAATGAATACTGTACTAACCCTTAAGCGAAGCCTTTGGGTATTTTGAGAAATAACGGACGGCACGGCACTCCTGCACTTCATTTAAAATTGCTTGAAACAAGGCATGATGGAGGGGCAGTTTGTAAATTCATCAGAGAAATATGTTCTGGAAAGAATAAAGTAATAGATATGTTCAAGAAAAACTTGTTTCTACTAAACAGATGTTTGGAGATGTAGCATTACGTTTTGCTTTCAACCTTTTTGCAGTGGGCTTTTGATTTAGTGCCTTTTGAAAAACGTTTGTTCAACTTAACTTGGACAGGAAATAGTACAAGCAGAAGCGTACAGTTTGTCCTCTACATTTAAAAGCCATAACTGGGTCAGCTGTTAACACTAAGAGAAGGAACATAAATAGTCACCATATGGCGAAGTGCTTCAAAGCTATTGACAGACACAAACTTTGCCTCCAGGGGGTGATATCACAAACTGCTGCTGCACCTTTTATATTTACTGAGTGCTGTTTTGCTGCTGCTCTGAATGTTTCTGTCAGTGCAGAAAGTGAATGCTTGCCTGCTCACGGTGTTCACCACAGTGAAAATAATAGTCATTATTGTTAAGATCATGGATACATTTCCTTCAGGTCAAAAAAGTGAGAAGTCTATGCAAGCTTCTCAACTGTGATTCCTGTCTTGATAAATACTGCGGTGCACCGACATCAAGGTTCGTGAAAGATGCTTCACTACAGTTCAGATGTATTTGGTGCACCACCATCAAATTCACTGTAATAACGAACCCTCATGAGAGGAAAGCAAATGAACCACACTGACGACATACTGTATACAGAACATTTGTGGTACGAGATGGTGTAACTATTTTTGAAGACGTATCTAATATATTTTCTGATTCTGACATAAAATATAAAAAAATAAAGATTGGTTTGAAATGACAGTTAAGTGTTTCATTATTGTTTAAAATCAGTTTCCACCTCTGCAGGGTTTGTGTGTGTGTGTTACATGCAGTGTTTACATTGTCAACACAATACACATGATTAAGATGGACAGATATACAGTATATGAACAACTGTTTTTGTAACCTGTACTCAGCGTCAAACATCCATGTGTCTTCCTTTTTTTTGTGGTGGTAACTGTAGTAATATTAGTTCTATCTGATCTGGACATCTTTAAGAAAAAAAGTCAAAGTCTGAAAATTAGAAAAAGACAAATCTCTTTCCACTCCGAACATGCGTCACATGATGAGAAAGACAGAGAGAATCCCCCTTCCTGTTTTGGTACAAACAGATTTAGTCCAGGAGAAGTTTTAGTCTGATATCAGCGACGAGAAGATAACGGGACAGAACAGGAGAGACGCAGTACAGTCAGACAAACGCAACAGAAGACAACTAACTAAAATACTTTGAGAGACATAATCGTAGCGATGACTTTACAGAGCAGCTTTCACTTTCTAAACCTTTGGGATGAGACAGACGATGAGGGAGAGGAAAGACAAGGGTCAGCTATTGTGCGACCTTCACAATGGGCTAATGGGCTGCATGTATCAGGTAAGTGTGTATGTCTTCCCCGTTTCCCTTTCCAACCTCTTCCCCCCCCGCTGCCGTGTCCCCCCTCCTCTCTGAAAACTTCAGTAACGTATGCATGGACTTCAAAAAGTGCAGCAGAAAGAGTCTAAAGCAGCATTGTGCTTTTTTTGTCCAACTGTCCAGCAGGAGGCAGTGAATGCAGTGTTAAAGTGGTTGCTGTGGTTTAACTAGTGGCTTGGTTTTGTTGCACTGGTTGAATTGTTGTTGTGTGTTGTTCCTCTCCTGCAGGGTGTGCAGACCTGAACAGCCTGGACTCACTGAGCTCCCAGGAGAAGAAGAGACAGGGTTACATCCATGAGCTGATCCAGACTGAGGAGAGATACGTGGAAGACTTACAGATAGTGCTAGAGGTAACAGACACATGTCCTGCTTAATAACTCATGTATCAACAGAGAGTTTCACTCTCATGAATAGTAAATCCATCCAGTATATCATGAGAATGAGATGTGTCTGCATGATATCCTGATCAAATACCTGTCCTCATGCGGAAACGTTCTCTTAAATTTCTATTAGATTTTCTCTTAATTTTCCGTTAAGAGATAGAATAAGAGAAGTTAACTCCAGATGCACCAAACGTTCTTAACCATTCAAACCTGCTCTTACCCAGGTGTGCTGAATGATGAACCCCACTTAATCATAAATTGGAGGCATATGGCCAATTGTCTATTATTAGCATAGGTAACACCCCCTAAACACTATATAAGGGCAGGTGTTGTGCCATGTGCAAATGCTCTGGTACATGTCCAAGATTTGGAGAGAAAAAAATGCTGCAACAAGAACTTAGATAAGATTAGATAAACTATATGTTCCAATAGTATTTATTTAGCCCTCAAATTTAATAATCCAATCATTATAACTACTCTAAAACATATAATAATCTAAATTGATTATATGATATTCATGCTTTTTGTTTTTTTTTCTTTTTTGTTCCTCAAATTTAAAACTTGTTTCCTTGTTGGACAAACAATTTGTGAACTGTGAAAACAATTTTGTTTTTCTTATCTTGGTAAGAGTGCTCTCGTAAAATGTTCTTCTACCTAAGAGAAGAGCAAAAAAATAAGAAAACATTGGAGAATTCCAGAAATCAAGGGGTACTAATAAAATAAGAGCAAATCGTGGAACAAAACCTAGAGAGAAAATAAGAGAAGATTTGTTCGTACATCTCTTCCTGCATGAGGCCCAATGTATGCAAATCCATCATTTTAATCCGTCTGTTCTCCTGTCTTTTGTGTGTGTCTCTGTGCAGGTTTTCCATAAGCCTATGTCAGAGTCGGGCCGGCTGAGTGATTCAGAGATGGCCATGATGTTCGTCAACTGGAAAGAACTGCTGGCCTGCAACTCTAAACTTTCCAAGTAAATATCACACGGACAGAGTGTTTGACATCTAGAAGGGACTGTCTGTCTCATGGAGTGATAAAATGTTATATTATATTATTATAATACAAGTGTAGCTTATGTTTATTGTTTATGTTTATTTATTCTGCACACATTAAGACTACACAAACGTAACACAAATAAATAATACGCAGTGCAAAATGAGGCAAATAACCCACTGATCTGTTTTGAAGCCTCCACCTAAATAGTGTTAAAAATGTACAATGTTATAGGGAACAAGATTAATTTACAGAAATAAAATGACTACATAATAGTGATGACAAACATTAAAAAAAATATATATATAGAAATCAACAATAACAATGAATATATCAAAAAAGGGGGATATTGCTTTATACATCTACATTGACTTCTGAGCAATCGTAATCATACATAACACTATGAGTGGAACAAATAAAAAAACAGATACATGGAAAACATGGGGAAAAGCAGTTTAAAAAACAGCAGATAAATGACCTTTTAAGCATCTTTAGAAACATTTAATAGATGAACAGTTTTTTGATGGATGTGAAAAGCCACTCCATAATTTGGTACCCCTAAATCTTATCGAAAATTGACCTCTACTAATGAGACATTTAGGAGGTTGAAGATCTAAAGATTGACGAGTTCAGTAAGAATGGACCAGTCATTTTAATGTTGTGTCTGTGGATTCTGTCTGTACAAAACTACAGAGCTGCTTGCGTCATATGTGTACATTTCTGTGTGTGCAGGGCACTACGTGCGCGTAAGAAGATGGGCGGGGAGAACATGCCGGTGCAGATGATCGGAGACATCCTGGCCGCGGAGCTGTCCCACATGCAGCCCTACATCCGCTTCTGCTCCTGCCAGATCAACGGAGCAGCGCTGCTCCAAACTCGCTACGACAACGAGCCCAACTTCAAGGACTTCCTCAAGGTAGGAGAGCGAGGGAGGTAGTGAGCAAAGAAAAGAAGTAGGTCATAAATGCAAAGTGACAGAAGGATAGCAGAGATGTGTTGAAGTACAGGAAGAGGTGTGTGTGTGTTCAAACTGACCTAGAATCATTCTCAAGGAGTAGTTTAGAAAACAGATACTCACTTACAACTGTACAAGATTCGTAATGTGTTTATTAACATTGTCTTTTATTCCCATCAGAAAATTGCCACAGACTACAGGTGTAAAGGCATGCCGCTGTCCAGCTTCCTGCTGAAACCCATGCAGAGGATCACACGCTACCCGCTGCACATCAAAAACGTAAGCCATCTTGTTAATGAGCGCGTCTGTGTTTGAAATCCTCATTAAGTGGTTCAAATACTGACCTTACTGTGTGTAATTTGAAAAAAAAGAGTGTTTTGCCATTTCGTCTCTCATCTGTGGGTGTAATTAACTTGTATTTATGTGTGTGTGTTTAGATCCTGGAGAGCACCGCAGAGGGCCACTCTGACCGAGGTCCTCTGAAAGAGGCTCTGGAGAGGGCGGAGGAACTCTGTCAACAGGTTCATTTCTTCACTGATTCTCTCATTTATGTCCTCACTCGTTACTTTTATTACATTTTTGGGGTTTATTTTTTACTGCATTCTGTGTGGAAAAGGTTTGAATGATGTTTCTGTACTGAATTGTCGTGTTAATCAGGTGAACGAGGGCGTGAGAGAAAAGGAGAACTCTGACAGACTGGAATGGATTCAGAACCACGTACAGTGTGATGGCCACGCAGAGGTAGTAAACCTACTAATTAACTCGCAGTATAGTATGAATCAAGTGCATTATATATAAAACAATTAATTCAATTTGTATTACCTTATAAGTTGGTATCAACAGAGAATATACAGTATATACCTAATTCTAAACAAGATGTGAGAGATCCTGCTAAAGTGACTCTCTTTCAACAGAACATGGTCTTTAACGCTCTTACCAACTGTCTGGGCCCCAGGAAACTGCTCCACAGCGGCAAGGTGAGTAAAACTGTCTGAAACTCTGGTAACCGAGGTCAGTGAACCTCTCTGGTGGGTCTTCATTTTCTAGAAAAATTAACATTTTCCATTTCACCAAATGAATATTTAAAATGTTAAAGAGAGCAGACAGTCTGCGGAGAACAGGGAGATGAAATGTGAAACAGTACCGGGTCAGAGCCCGGGGTGTCGCGGTCACATGTTACAAGCCAAACTTTCACAGTGGAGATCAGTGAGCCGGTTCATCTGAGCAGAATCCCAACTGAAGGATCAGGCGGTGATATTACAGCACCATGAATAATATTGTTATATAATTTGCTTTTTGGCTTGAGAATGAAATGTCTTCTGATGCTGAACAGTTGACTATAGTACCACCATCCTCACTGAGCAGTTACAGAAGTAAAAATGTTTTTGTAATACATGTAAATACTGTTTAATTATTGTTGTAGCGATTATAATTAATATGATTCGTATATATCGCTTGCTTCTTTTCAGATGAACAAGGTGAAGAGCAACAAGGAACTCTGGGCTTTCCTCTTTAACGACTTTCTGCTTCTGACTCATACGGCTAAACAGTTCACCTCATCTGGGCCTGATAAACTGTTCAGCAGCAAGAACAACGTACAGCTCAAGATGTATAAGCCGGTAAGACACACACACTTTGGCCCAATCCCAATCTCCACACTCACAGACTTTGAGGTGCGTTCCTGCTAAGTGCGTGAGGGCTCAGGGCTGTCCCACTTTCAAATCATCAATTGCATAAGGGCTCTGATGTGGTCTTTTTGACGCCATTATGCATCCTTGCTTGAGGGACACTTCAAGATTTATTGAACCAATATGTTATTTTATTATCAGGGCTGCCCCCTCTTAGTCGATTAGTCGACTAATCAGTCATTTTGGTCTGAGTTGACTAACATTTCTTTAGTCAATTAGTAGTTTTTTATGCTTTTTTTTATGCGGAATGACTTATTTCCAAGAAACTTAAAAGCACATCATCATCTAAACACAAGATTTAAAGTGGTGCTTTTTTGTGATTCTTTGTGGAGAATCTCAGTTTTACAGATCTGTTGATTAAATCAACGAATCAATTAGTCGTCAAAAACGTATTGTGTTAGTCGACTAAGAATTTCTTTGGTCGAGGACAGCCCTAATTATTATATGCTGAATATTTAATAATTCATCAATTATTCATAAGATAGAAAATACATATCTCAAGATACCGCAAATCATTTTGGGTATACAACACTATGTTGATACTAGGCCTATTAGCCTATTGCTTATAGTTTGTAAATTCATTAAGTTCTAGAAAACAAATGGGAAATAATGCGTTTATCACTTGTCCACTCTGCAAGGCCAGAGTCTGGATGATGTGAAGATCTGGCATTCAGTCTCGTAAACACCTTGATCGTCTTGACATTAATACATGTAGGATAAAAAGTCCTACAGCGGAGATTGTCAGATACGTACTGGAGGAGTGGCTTTCTTTCTTTCTTTTCTTTATGCGTTGTTTTAAAGCAACATGTGAAGTCAATCAAGCTCAAGAGGGTTTAGTGCTTTGGCCTTAGTGGAGATTAGACCTTTGTGTTAAGTTTCAATGTGTTTTTTAAAGGCAGCATGACACTTGTATTTTCTTTTTTAAAACTCTACACTTTTTTAATATGGTGTTTGACCGTGTCTAATCTTTTACTTCCTGCAGCCTGTGCTGCTAAATGAAGTTCTGGTGAAGCTGCCGGATCCGTCTAGCGACGAGCCCACCTTCCACATCTCACACATCGATAGAGTCTACATACTCAGGACCGACAACATCAATGAACGGTAGCTGCACACACACACACACACAGACACACACACACACACACACACACACACACACACACACACACACAGACAGCTGTGGTGTGTTTATTGGTGGCCTGTACATTTACTGTGTGTGTGTTTGTGTTTTCAGGACGGCTTGGGTTCAGAAGATCAAGGCTGCATCTGAAGAATTTATTGAGACGGAAACAAAAAAAAGGGATAAGGCCTATCAAGGTTTGTTTCTGCACTCAGGCAGCTGTTCTGATGGTAACCAATGTGATGATCTCTGGATTAATCAATCTGTGTCTGTGTGTTTGTGTATTTTAGCAGCCCGATCTGTGAAGGCTAGTGGAATCGGCAGACTTCTCGTCACCATCTTGGAGGCCACTGAACTCAAGCCAGGCAAACCCAACGGTGAGCATGGATGCACTCGTGTTACAGGGTGGTCCTTACAGTTCAGTGAACTAAGAAACACACCATGAATTTAAAACGTTGTGGTAGAATCCAGATTTTAATCCCTGCTGCATGCACTGCCGCATGGATACCTAATGAAGCCAAGATAAAGCCACATTTAATTATGGTGATCTGTCATCCCTTTTTTCATCAGTTCACTTTCAGTTAGAGCCTTTCTGTGTACTTAAATGCTCTTTCTTCTTTTTCTTGACTCTCCTCTCTTCTGTTGCTCTTCTATCGTCCCCTCTTTTCCATTTCCTTAATCTTTTTATTGGCTCTCTTCTCCTTTCCTCTCCCTGCTCTGACTTACACCCTCTTCTCTTCCCCCTCACCCGTCCCTCTTCTCACCTGTCTTCATGTCCTCCTCCAGGTAAGAGTAACCCCTACTGTGAAGTGACCATGGGAGCTCAGATGTTCACGTCCAGAACGCTCAACGAAACTCTCAACCCCAAGTGGAACTTCAACTGTCAGTTCCACATCAAAGACCTTTACCAGGACGTCCTCAGCATCACCGTCTATGAAAGAGACCTGTTTTCACCTGACGGTCAGTCACCTGCTAATGTCCTCCCTTCTTCTTCTTTGCTCTCTCTTCTTCTTCTTGCTCTTCTTCTAGTTCTTGTTCTTGTTCTTCTTCTTCTTGCTCTTCTTCTTGCTCTTGTTGTTCTTCTTCTTGCTCTTCTTCTTCTTCTTCTTCTTCTTCACTCTCTTCTTCTTCTTCTTTGCTCTCTTCTTCTTCTTCTTTGCGATCTTCTTCACTCCCTTTGCTCTTTCTTCTTCTTCTTCTTCTTCTTCACTCCCTTCTTCTTCTTCTTTGCTCTCTTCTTCACTCCCTTTGCTCTTTCTTCTTCTTCTTCTTCTTCTTCACTCTCTTCTTCTTCTTTGCTCTCTTCTTCACTCCCTTTGCTCTTTCTTCTTATTATTCTTATTCTTGTTCTTAACTCTCTTCTTCTTCTTCTTTGCTCTCTTCTTAACTCCCTTTGCTCTTTCTTCTTCTTCTTCTTCTTCTTCTTCTTCACTCTCTTCTTCTTCTTTGCCCTCTCTTCTTCTTTTCTCTCTTCTTCGCTCTCTTTGTTCTCTCTTCTTCTTCTTCTTCTTCTTCTTCTTCTTCTTTTTCTTCTTCCTCTTCTTTTTCTTTAGCTCCTACTGCTTGCAATTGTAAACTTTGATACAAAAATCTGAAAAATCTCAATTTAGAATTAGTTTTTTCCTAATTCTCACCTTTGTGTCACTGGATGCCTAACTATCACATTTTCCGAGGTCTTTCAAAACCCAATTAAAATGCTCCTTTCTATTTCTTCTCTTATGTCAGCCTTTCTGGGTCGGACAGAGGTTCCCGTGGCAACCATAAAGAAAGAGCTGGAAAACAAGGGGCCGGTAACGCGCCGTCTTCTGCTGCACGAGGTTCCTACAGGGGAGGTGTGGGTCCGCCTCGACCTGCAGCTCTTTGGCAACAAATAGACACGTAGGACGAACTGAAATAATGATGGGGTCTTCTACCGAGACATCCAAATAAGGATATTTTTAACCAAATAAGAAAGGCTGCTTTTTGTCACCTAAACAATCGGATGGTTCCCCACACATATCAAACAAGACACCCCTGAACTGAACACGCAACACGCCTTAATATTTTAATATTAACCAGCACTAATAATACCTCTTCTGATGTCATCTGAATCTTCCAGTAGGGTCTGAGTGACATCATGGGAACCCACCAATAGGAGTCAGATCTGGCTCATGACCTCAGATAAAGAGGGCAGCAGGACTGGTGCAGCTGTTTGCATCTGAACAACATGTACTGTACTCTCTGAAGGATGTCAAAGGAACAACTACAGCCTGACTTCTTAAACAGTGGAGACGCAGTGTGTCAGGAAGCGGAATCTGCTGTAATAATTTATAGCCTTCAGACTGGGAGGTAGACCTGGACAAAAATCATATAATATTAATAAATCAATAAGATATAAAGGGTCACATCTATTATCTAGACTCTTAACAGCTCTGTATCCCAGTTACAACAGTTTCAGTATTCAGTTATTGAGACAAACTTTGCCAAGTCTGGTCAACCAAGGCCATTTAATGAGTGTTTTTCTCTTAACCTACAAGATATAAATACATTGACTTCATGATGAGGTTGTGACTGATCTGTAACGGCTTCTCACAGCGACATTAAGCGCATCATATACAGTAGACGGCAGATGACGGACTCTGTCGGACAAGAAGTTTTTGCTCTGGTCTGGGGTCAGTTTACTACTGTAGATAGAAGATCTCAGGATACGTTCTGGGTTGAATCTGTCACTGTAACTATGTTGTGTGTGTGTGTTTTTGAGTGTGTGTGTGTGGAGTGTGGAAGTGTTAGTTGAGATATAGTACATACAAATATCTTCAGCTGAGGGCTCTTGATGCTGCAACTTTTTGGAGTTAACTGATAACTTCTGGCCTTAATGCAAGTCTTCTTTTTAGTCTTTTAAAATCTGTCCGCTTCTAAAACCATTGGAATTCTTTGGGATGATGTTGGCCTTGACTCTGGTCTTAGGATGGACGTATAAGCTTTTTTTCTTCCGTGTGCAAAAATCAGCCAAGGCCAAGTAGTTTGAGTGCAAAACAATTTAGGTGACAAAATGACGCAGGAATGAAATGCTGTACTGACGAACACCTTGAACTCAGTCAGCTCTTCCTGCCTTTTCACTGTGGAGGGTTTTGAGGTTGTCAATATTTTGAGGCAACACAGATTGGCAGTTTGTCAGCAATAATTAACAGTATTTGCTCACTTGTGTTTTTGTTCTTTACACTTCCACCCTACCAGACAGATTTTTTAAGTGTCATCTCCAATCCTCGCCTCACTGACAGCAATATTGTCCATCTCTGTCGCCTCAAAAAGTTTCCCTCTATAAATATCTGCCATTACAAGGATGTAGTGTGTAAAAGCTTTTTTATTTATGTTTTCGGTTGATTTTTTTTTGGGGTCTTCTGCCTCATTTTTACTCCTCTGTCCTTTGCATCCAGTTTCTTTCCTAACTCTGAGCGCCTACTGGTGCTCTGGATATTAACAAAAAAAAAAGTGTTGTATTTATTTCTTAATTTATGCGTGTGTGACTATCCAAAGATTTGGAGCGGCTTTGCTTGCTGTGTCATCTTGGATAATCAGTTGGTATCCACTGGGTTTGTTTTGTGTGACGTCAGATAGTAAAAATGGGTTTATTGGACACACGTCGACGATACTGTTTTGAAAGGCAATATAACATCTTAGATGATTCTCTGTGATTTGAGTTTTACTGTAAGTAGACTAGGTCACTAGTTGTTTTGTTAGGCCTGCTGTTTTTATATTCTATTAATTTGTTTTATTCAATCCACAAAACTCTGTTTTTAAGTCCTGTATTAACGTTGATGTTTCTTTGAATTTGTGGAAAATGTGCAAATAGGCTGGACTACCTTCCTCGTCTGTGTAGGGGTGTTTTGAAGTTTGTCTTTTATTTTACTTTTTTATTTTCCGCAGCCTTCTGCATTGACTGCTGCTGTGCTAACTGAGTTTAAGGCCTCTCTAACCAGAGTGTCTGGAGTCTGTAACCTGCTGTTTGTACTCACTTTGGCCTCCATGTGGCGCTCTCTGAATCAGGGTTTCTTAAATCAAATTAAAGACATTAAAAGTGAACAAACTGTCAAATTATTGTCTGGTTAAATAAAAGTGACATTTTTAAACGTATGTTAACAAGTGAGACTAAGGCTGATCTGGATATTATGTGAGACCTGATCATTTTAAACTCAACACTAGCTTGATGTGGTTTCTTTTAAAAAAAAAAAAAAAATCTGTTATCTGAGTAACTGCTCAGAACACACACTTTCAGCCTTTGTACATACAGCGATCAGCCATAAAATTAAGACCACTGACAGGTGAAGTGAATAACATTGATTATCTCGTTACAATGGCACCTGGCAGTGGGTGGGATATATTAGAGCATTTTGGCAAATTTTTCTTGGGCGCTACCCACATAATCAGCTGTGCTGCTCATCCCACAAATGCATGATCCTTACAAGTTGGACATCATTGCGAAGGTAAATAAACAGGCTTTCCAACGATGTAAAATACAATGACCATTAGCATTGTAACAACAGAGAAATAATCCATCAAACACAAGTTTCCGAACTTTGTTTTTCCAGTTTATTAGACAGCAAGCGAACATTTTGAACTTTAACCCATGCTGTCATGCTGTCCTAATGTTATGGCTGCAGCGACGTACATGAAACCTGCCTTGGCGGAGGTCTATGCTCTCCGAATGCACATCTAGTTATTTAGTAAAATATAGTCAATATTTTGTTGAATATATCATAAAATCAGACCCAAGTTTAAAGATATTCATGGAATTTAAGGGTCTTATTGATAACAATTTTATGTAGACGAATATTTAAAGAAATAATAATAATACATCCACAGAGCTTTTAGAAAGATGCCAAATAAAAGTATGTCTTTTTCTGAAAATATAATATGATTTTGAATTAATCATTTTAAAAATGTTGGTGGGTCCAAAATGAGTGTTTTGTTTACATCTGTGGAAGATATCTGACATTTGATTCCCACTTCTAACAAGGCTTGTGAGCCAATAGTAAAACGACGTTGATATCATGTGGTATCTCTGGGTCGTCAGTTAGTGTGGAAAAAACGGATAAATGTCTGAGATTGACGGTAAGTGCCTGACAACGACTTGTTGTGAAGTGAATGCAATGGAACGGGGGAGTGAGAAAGCAACATCTAGTGGCTGAATGTTATCGATATAGCACCTTTAAGATTTGAATATTTTTTATTTTATTATATTTAATTTTACTTCACTGGTTTCTGTTGGTGTGCAGCCACAGAGTCAGTGAAGTTGGAGTGTGGAGTTGTCAGTGCACACCAATAGACCTCATTAAGTCCTTCTTCACCCTCCACTGGTTCCGGGTCCACAGGAGCAACAGTCATTATGTAACCGCACTGAGTGGCCCTAAGATCGGCTGACAGCAACACACACAGCTGCGAAACTGAGTCGACCAAGTCAGCTGAACTCAACCTTCTGCAGCAGCGTGCTACACTGGGAGTAATGGATTTAATGCGGTGGGATTGTGGTGATATAAATGGTGTTAACTAATGCTAACTAATTCTGTTACACTCACATCTCTTGATCATGAGAGGACTTCAAAGTTTTAATTTTACACAATTTGAAATTATGGCTCTAAATCATAATCTTCAATGATACAAAGCTACTAATCACAGATAGATGTCTATATTCTATATAGACTGTCTATATGTCTATGTCATACTGTCTATATAGAGACTGTATGTCTCTATATAGACAGTATATGTGTATATATACTGTATATACATTGTATATATGTATGTATGTCTATATATATGTATTTATATATGTATGTATGTGTATATATATGTATATAAATGTATATATATAAAATGTAAAATACTTTTAGATGCCAAAAAAAATCCTAATAACCTGACATGACTGATTGCAAGAATAAAGTATAAAAAGTAAAGTTAAAGTAAATTCTCACTGTAAACACACTGCTAAGAGGATGCATGTGGCATGGATATAATACTGCACCACGTTTAGAAATACCAGCAGTGAAAAGACAGAATGTGTCTTTTTTAATATGAGTGTGTGAAAGTTGTAATAAGTAGCAGTGTGTTGTACTAATTTAATTTTGCTTAGTACATTAAGTGGAAAGCTAAAATTAGATATTGTGTAAAGAGATGAATACGTGCAGACAGCTTTAAAAAAAAAAAAGTCGCCTGCCGCGATGTCTGCATGCCTGTGTTATATATGTGTAGTCAGGGAAAAGGTCACGTTCGTCTGTGAGTAATATACTGTATGAATGTGTGCTGCTGGCTGAGTGTCAGTGTGAACTCTCTAGTCCCTCAGGAGACAATATACCGGTTTGGAGCACAAGAAATAAACTCTGGAGAAACAAATCAACCCTCAAACATTTACATTTAGTGAAGTGGACCTAATATTAAATTAACATACTGAAAAGCTTTTAACATGCTCTCATAATCAAATATTTAAAATAATTGCAATCCATGAATGACAGAAAGAAAATAATGCTATTTCTGATTTACCATTTTTAGAAGAACCACACTTACATTTTGATCATTATTAGGGTGTATAAAGTAAATCCGAGCAAGGTATATAAACCAGGTTCAGGCTATTGGCATTAGTCAGTACAGGAAAACAGACCAAAAACACTCCCGCAGTACAAAGGAAGTGTTGGTCAGTTATAAACTACGGCTGTCAATTGATTAAAATATTTAATGGCGATTAATTGTATGATTGTCCATAGCTAATCTTGATTAATCTTGATTAATCGCACATTTTTAATCTGTTCAAAATGTACCTTAAAGGGAGATTTGTCAAGTATTTAATACTCTTATCAACATTGGAGTGGGCAAATATTCTTGTTTTATGCAAATGTGTGTACATATTTATTATTGGAATTCAATTAACAACACAAAACAATGACAAATATTGTCCAGTAACCCTCACAGGTACTGCATTTAGCATAAAAAATATGCTCAAATCATAACATGGCAAACTGCAGCCCAACAGGCAACAACAGCTGTCAGTGTGTCAGTGTGTTGACCTATGACTTGCCCAAAACTGCATGTAATTATCATAAAGTGGGCATGTCTGTAAAGGGGAGACTCGTGGGTACCCATAGAACCCATTTTCATTCACATATCTTGAGGTCAGAGGTCAAGGGATCCCTTTGAAAATGGCCACAACAGTTTTTCCTCACCAAAATTTAGTGCAAGTTTGGAGCGTTATTTAGCCTCCTTCTCGACAAGCTAGTATGACATGGTTGGTACCAATTAATTCATTAGGTTTTCTAGTTTCATACATTTCATATGATGCCAGTATATTCACTCTAGCTTTAAAACTGAGCCTGGTACAACCTACTATTATCCTACAGCCCTATTATAAACGTGTCATCTTCTCAGTGATCTTAAAGCTGCTATGGTCAATATTTTTATATAAACAATGGATCACATGACTACTTGTAATCTGAAAGGGGTCGCTCATAGCAACAAACCCACAGAGAGCTGTTATCGAGAGACTTTGCAGTGTTCTTCAGCTCTACAGAGCCTTTTAGCATCTTTCAGCTCATTGTTTTTGTTTTTGGTCCTGCAACTGTTTCTGTTTTGGTTTAGTCATTTTTGGACACAGCAGGCAGCTGTTTCCAGCTCTAATTAACCCACTGCACTCTACCTGCCCAGCACCGAACAGCAGACAGACACAGTTAGCAGCTAGCTGGTGAAGAAAGTGGAACATTTAGCAGCTTAAGGAGTCAGATATTTCCACGTCCACGTTTGTTTGCAGTGCACCTTTAAGTAGAAAATGAACACTTCTCCCACCACTGCTCAAATTATAATTCAGTGTTGATGAGAGTCGTTATATTTTTCATATCCTCAATATTAATGGTTCCAACTGTTCAATGAAGAAACCTAGGAGTATTTTACTTTCTTTTTGTTTGTAATTTAACAATAGGAGGAGATGACCCCTTCTGTGAGTTTCTTTTGATACAGACTCTCTCTCTCTCCGTTGCTACAGGCCACCTTTGCTCAGTGTAGGTTTTTTGGCCAGAACACAGACCTCTCATTATTTTTGAGTCCTCTTTGTGTATGTGTGTGTGTGTGTGCGTGTGTTTGTGTGTGTGCGTGTGCGTGCGTGTGTGTGTGTGTGTGTTACGTAAGACAGCTGTTCATGTGGTGAAAATCAAATCATTCCCATGACTGAGTCTAGTGGAACTGAGGGCCTCTCAGACTCATCCTCCATGCACATGTCACTCTCTCTCTCTCCGTCTCTCCATACTCTCTTTCTCCGTCTCCATATGTGTTTATTTTTTTCTCCTTCTGCCTCTAAACTACTCTCTTCTTCTGCTTTACTGCACTTTTCTTTTATACTTTATCTCACTCACTAGTTCTCTCTACCTGTCACCCCCTTTGCTATTTCTGTCTTCTGTCTGCCTCTAAACGTACCTTTATTTATAGGGAAAATCCTTTACGATGATGATTTATGAGTCATCATTTATTTTTACATGACAACTATAAAAAAAAATACGGTAACACTTCATTTTACAGGTCCGCAAATTTCATGGTAATTAGGTGATAATTAGCAAGTAACCTATTTTATATTTTTGGGGAATTACTGCCAAATTACCCCAATATTTACCTCAAAATTTATCGAAAATTACTTTATTATAAACATTATTTAATAATTATATTCTGCTATTTCCCAATAGCTGGTAATTTATTTAATACATTTCCATGTCTGCTGGTAAATAGAGGATAATTAGCAAATAACTTCTTTGAAATTTCTTAAAAAACTCCATGAATCATTACATTAGCTACCAGGTTACATTTGTGTAGACAACAAGTCACACAATGGTGAGTCCATCTCCGATGAAGAGCAGCGCATTAGTGTCTTCAAGTCGGAAAGTATTGAGAGACTAGAATGGCACTCGGAGAGCGCAGACCTCCACCCCCCCTCTCCGTTCAGCTTGCGCCATCATCCACGTGTATTTTTGTTTATGTTGAGATCAGCTGTACGTAGCGGAGCATCGTCAAACCCTTCCTTCAAACTGGATGGAAACAAAATAAGTAATGCCAAGTAATGCTCAAGCTGATCGGAATTCTTAAAAATATTCCTGAATCTGGATCATGATCCGGATCGCCACCAAAATCTAATGGATTGTTCATTGTGCTACACCCCACTCCTCTAGAAAATGTCATTCAAATCCATCGCTGACTTTTGGAATAATCCTGGTAACGGACAAACCAACTAACAAACCAACAAACCAACGCCAGTGAAAACAAAACCTCCTTCCTAGGCCTTCGGCCTTGGCGGAGGTAATTAACTAACACTTTGTTTTTTGTCTTTTCATGTGATAATGGGAAAATTAAAGTATAGAATATCACCAGCTTTTTCCTGTAAGTAATGTACTTGAGTAAATACAATAACTTACATTTCACCATTTCATTTGGGTGAAGCTCATGATGTTTTATTTTTCTGATGGACCTGAACTGAGACTGCCTACACTCACCTGAAGGTTCAGCAATTGGGTCATGAATAATGAAATGGCATACCAGTGGAGCAAAGACCGTACCGTTATGCAGTCCAGTGTTCCCACCCAGCATCTGAAACTCACAACTCCCGTCCCTCGTTGTTTCAGAGATGACTGACAAAGATTCCTCACAGAACACACTGCTCACAGTAAAGAGTGTTAATATTTCAGCACACTGAGCAGGAGGTGCAGAAATGGATGCATTATGGATGTGTTGTGCATTCTGCATGTAGAACAAGGTTTTTACATCTATTTGCATTTATCAGTAAGGATGGCGATGACGTGATAATGATGGGATGGTGTCAATGAGGAATCATTTGGTTTTCTAATCACATTTCGCCTCAAAGGATATTTTGGGTTTTAAATGTTTTTCCTTTACAAGTTGCTTGTTTTTATCATCCTCACTTTCATCTATTGTGTAATCTTCTCAAAGATTCGTTAGTCCATACTGATATATATATAATTTATTTTGTTTTGTCCATTTGGGCAAGCTCCAACTTATCTCTCAGACCTTTTAAACCCACATCTTTTATCAAGGACACTCAGATCCACTGATCAGTTCCTTCTGACTGTCCCTAGGTCTAGGTTGAAGCTCTGCCTCCACAAAACGCACTTTTAGTCCTTGGCTTTTGGCTTGACATGAGAGTTGCCTTTTTTAAAAAGTTTTTCCTTTCCTATCGATCTTAACACTTTTATTATTTTATTATTTTAATGTCCTGTTGGTTTTAAATTGGTGTTTTATTGTGTTGTTTTATGTTTTTTATGTTTAATTCTACAGCACTTTGGTCAACTTTTGTTGTTTTTAAATGTGCTTTATAAATAAATTTGGATTGGATTTGCTTTAATTTATCTTTTGTTATTACTCAATCCTCACCTATTCTATCTATTTATTCTATTTTATTTTTCTACGATGTGGTTTTGTGTTGTTGAAAATTTGAAGTCATAAAAAAGTATGTTCGATGGATTGCCATGAATTTTTCTACAGCCATTAGTTGTCCTCAGAGGATGAATCCTAATGACTTTGGTGATCCTCTGACCTCTAGTGCCAGTATAAAGTTGACATTTGTGATATTGGTTCAGACATTCATGTCCCCCTCAGGATGAATTATAATAACTTACTGATCTCTTAACTTTTCTTCTAGCGCCATCATCAGGACAACATTTCAGTTTGGTCAGTATTTTGGTTTATGACCAAATACCTGAAAAACTAAACTGTTTAATGCTACTTAGCAAATGTTAGCATGCTAAACTAGGATGGTCAACAAGGTAAACGTTATATCTGCTAAACTTTAGCATGTTAGCATTGTCATTGTGAGGATGTCAGCATCTCAAAGCACCACTGTGCAACCTCATAGAGCGGTCATGTCCCGTTCTCCTCTAAGGTTATGTTTCCTTGTTTCCAGTTATTATTTCCTGTTTTATTTATACTCATCTTTGTCTCTCGTTTCAGATACTTCACTTTATCTGCCCCGCCCTGATTGTTTTCACCAGTCCCTCGTTATCCCCTTCCTTTCTTTATGTATTTAGTTTGTGTGCTCCACTTTTTGTCTGTGCCAGTTCATCTTAGCTCTTCTTTGTTAGCGTCCCAGCGTTCTTCTGTGACTCTGCCTTATCCTAGCATTTTTGGATATTGCTTGTTTATGGACAGACTTCCTGTGAACCGTACCTGTTTCTGGAAAGTAAAGACTGTGTTTTTTTTGGAACTCAATCTCTCCCTCTGTGTCACGCGTTTGAGTCCAGTTCCTTGTGGTTTCACCTGACGTTACAAGACCCACTAGTGTGACTTTATAGCCTCTTGTTTAGGCTGTAAAAAAAATGAATTTTCTCCAGTTTGAGTCCCACCCACCTGGTCACTGAAAACTGAGAGTTTAATACATGAAAATACATCCTAGGAAATACCTACAATGTGGCAGAGACAGAGTATAACTAGTGTAGATGATGAAGATGTAGAGAGGAAAGGAAATAAGTAGGATGATGAGAGGACTGAGGAAGAAGATGGAACATTTTGGGGTGGATTTTGAAGATTATTTGCAGATGACATTGGACTATTTCTTGTGAATGTGCGATACAGTAACCCTCTCACAGAGTAGTGACCAGAAAAGAAAGATGTGTTTTCTACCGTTGCTGGGCAGAATAAAGACCTAAACAACCTTGAAGCAATTACTGTAATGTCTTGTAATGTTCTCTTGCCAGTAATTATGTAATCTGTTGAGAGACATGGGCTAAAATGTGCTGAGATTTCAGACTGACTAAAGCACATCCAGTTTCACGATGCTTTTGAGTAATATTAAATATTGTATAAATAGATAATTAATAACCTCTACAAAAGCACCCAGGTAGTTCACCCAGTTGCTTTCATTGTATTCAAAGCTGACGGGGCTAAAAGCAGTAAAAGTTTGGGTAGTTTTTTATCTCCATATAGGCTACCTGTTGAGAGCTGTTGCCCTGGATAACTCTGTCAGCGCCCGACCAGCAGCAGGAGCTTTCTCAGGCGTTTCCTGTTGCGTAACATCAGCACGAAAATAACCTGCCAAGATGACAGGTTGGCTGATAAATATTACATAGACGGTATGTGATATTAAGTTATTTTTAGAAAATTGTTGATTTAGCTCTGAAACGTCATTCCCATACTTTCATAAAAGTCAAGCACACATACACACATATATACATTTACATATCTATATTATACATATACAATATATTTATAAGGTCCAAACAACAGCAGCAGGCATCTATGTGCGAGAACTTGCAGTAAGAATGAACAAGGCTGAATGAACCTTCACCATTGTTATAGCAATACTCTACGTCTCTTTTTCTGATTCATTGGCATTCATTGTCACCTCTGTCTTTACATACAAAAATAGAATAGAATAGAATATATCTTTATTGTCGTTGTACAAGTAGAAGGAAATTTAGTGCAAGAAACATAGACAATAATGTGCCTCTAAAACTATAAAAAATAATAATAATAATAATAATAAAAACACACATACCACACATAAAAAGGTATAAATCCTGCACATTTTAGATTTTTTATCTTATGTTTCACTAATTTCTTTATTGTTGATTTTATTCCTGAGTGCAAAACACTTTGTACCACTAGTTTTGAAAAATGCTATATAAACTTTATTACTATTAATACATGGTTATCACATATGGAACATTTCATTTCATGTGATAAATTGATAAATTCACATGGTATAGGCACATGTGATTTTCAGATATTCACATGCGGTACATTTACATATATAGGCATGTGTGGTTTTTCAGCATTACGCGTGAAATGCATTTTCATTTTCAGATTTCAAAATTTGAATTTCACATGTGATTTTTTTGTTTTTGTGAGGCATTATGTCACTCTGTCCCTCCCTCTCTCTTTTTCCTCTCTTCTCCTGCTGTTGAGCATTTTGCATGAAAGAAAGAGACCAGAAAGGCAGAGGCAGCTATTCTGCATTTACAACTACTGTATGTGCATGAGTGTGACTCTGTGTGTGTGTGTGTGTGTGTTCTTGTTAAAGTGTGTGTGTGAGTGTGTGAGTGAGTGAGAGAGAGAGAGAGCGAGAGAAAGGGATGCAGACGTTTGGCAGAGAGAGGAGAGGGATTTGGCCGACTTGTCGGGGTCTTTCATGTCACATTTCTGCCCTGAGGACCTGACCTCTGTCTCTCTGTCTGGAAAATAACCTGCAAAAACTAAAATGGAATATCGGAAATCTCCACTCTACAAAACAGTCGGAGCAACATCCCTCCTGCTGCCTCGGCATCAGAGAGAGAAGAACAACTGAAGGGGGGCGAATGACTTCAAATGTTAATTCATATCAAAGTAAGAAAGTGAAGAAGAGAGGAGGGCTTGTGTACGTGGGCCTATCTGACAACTGGGGGAGGAGAAGAAGATTTATTCATATAATTATACTGTTAGTGTTCTTTTTTTTCTTCTTTGAGGGAAAGGCAAAGAGCAGAGAGAAGATAATAGGAGAGGGGAGGAAAGGGGAGGAGAGAGTAGAGGAGTACAGAGCAGAGAGAGGAGAGGACCAGAGCAGAGAGGAGGAGGAAGGAGAGGAGGAGGAAGAGGAGACGAGAGTGGAGGTGAGGAGAGGAGAGGATGGGAGAGGAGTAAACACACCACAGATGGGATCTTGGCATTAATGACATGTAAGTGTAAACAGTGTGTTTGCATGAGGTGAGAGTTGCACATGTTGATGCTTGATGTTATTGTCTTTGTCGATGATGTTGATGATGTCAAGAGTAATATGTCTTAGGGAGTCACTTTCTTTTCCTCCACACATTGCTCTTTCTCCCTCTCGACTATCTTTACTTTCACCTGCTCTAACTCTCTCTCTCTTATTTCATATCTTCTAATTCTGTGTACATAGTGTGTCTCTCTGTCTCCTCTCTGCAGGTCATGTTAGATACTAACAGTGTAGCAGCAGAGGGAAAGGCCAGTGTCACATTGCATTAGCGTTACACACACACACATACACACAGAGGGTGAAATACGCTTAAAGTGTGATGAGCACACGTGGATGATGTGTGTGTCTCCTGTGTGTGTGTGTGTGTGTGTGTGCTGGTGTACAGCGTGAGCTCAGCAGAAGCAGGCGTAAGAACCATACAGTCCTCTTAACCACATGGAGAAAAACAAAGAGCTATTGTGCCACATATGAATTTGGCCAGACTGCACAGACACAGAGAGGAAAAGTGAGAGCTGTCTATAAAAATAGGAGGAAGGGAAAGTCTCTTGCACTTCCTGTTGGCATGTTAGATCTAGACTTTGGTCATGTAGCAGAAACAAACACATTGGATGATACAATATGAACCAAGAAAGCAGACGTTTTGACATGTCCAGGCAGGTTAAAAACAGGTGTAGCCCTAATCAATAACATTAATTGTGGCCCTGTTCCCTTTAGGTATGCCAGGGTCCTGGTATTTTGCATGCTGGCTCACTGGGATGGCTGCGACACACTAATGGGACCATAATTAACATGCCTTGACACGTCAAAGAGTATAGAAGCAAAGAGACGAAACTCCGGTGTTTTTTTGTTTTTTACAACAGCTGCTGCCACCATTTTGGACTGAAAACACTTATTATATTTATAATATTTTATTGTTCAACACAGGACATTTTCAGTAGGAATTTGACAATACAGTAGAAATAATTTTGTCTTACTTTTGTATGGCTCTCTTTAGGCAGACGTTTTACTGGCATCCAGGTAGTCGCTTTCAGTCCAAAATGGCAAAAGCGTAGCTTTGCTGCTGGCCGCCTTTGTTGCAATGGAACGAATAATTGACTTTTTTTCTATTCTATTGTCATATTCTATCGAAATATCCTGTGTTGAACAATATAATATTTAAATATAATAAGCGATTTCAGTCCAAAATGGCAGCTGTTGTCAAAAAAACACCAGAGTTTCGTCTCTTTGCTTCTATACTTTTTTTTATAGTTTGGCACGTAACCCTCCTAAACCGACAAATAGTAGTTTTTACACTTCAGTTAAACAAACAAGATATAATGCGTTAATTGTGAACTTTAGAGGTGTTGGATTTGGTTACCTTTGTATAGAGCCAGGCTAGCGGTTTCCCCGTTTCCAGTCTTTATGCTAAGCTACGCTAAGCTAACTGATGGTACATTACTATACAAACACAAAAGTGGTATCCATCTTCTCATCTAACTTTTTGACTCTCATCTGATAAATAATAGATTTCTTTTGCAAAAAAAACAATCCTCTCATGCGTATATATATATATATATATATATATATATCATCAGTGTAAACAGCTCCTGTTGTCTAGACGGCTGGACAGAGTGGATGTAATGAGCTGGCTGCAGGCCAACTGTCTCATACTAATGTCTTTACATAACTGATGTTCAGCTGCCTGATAGTAAATTCACTACACTTACCTGTTGAGACACTCATTTTTTTCTTTTCATGTGTTCTCTGCCCGTACTCGTTGTATAGACACCGTCACTTCATGAAACAAAGCCGTTTTTTAATTTAATTTTATAAAAACAAGGCGTGATTCATGAAATGCCAAATAAAAAAGCATGCTGGTAATATACTAAACTATGAATTACTTGTGATGGCACGTTGACATGCTTTTTGCTGTAACAAACAGTAACCCAAATTGACCAATCCAAAAGACAGAAAGAGAGAATAAGAGCAGGAGAAAGAGAGGGGCAGTCACGTCCTGCAGCATTTACACACAACATCACAAAATGACCCTGACAGTCAGTGGATTTAGAATTGCTCGGAGGTTGTGTTGTGTTTGGTTGTGTTATGTTTCACCGCAATGTCATGCGATCTGTTGCCGTGTTGTTTCTTCTTGCACTTGCTGTGTTGATGCATTGCTTTTTGACTGTTTTGTAACATAATTACAGGCCCGAGGTGTGTTTTTATGCTAAAGAGACATAAATGCATTTTACTGGGCACATATTAATGTGACAGGTGAAATGCAGATTTGTTCTTCAGTGTGCAGTTTTTACTAAGAGGTCAAGAGTGCTGCGCCGTCTGTTTTATAGTTTTTACAGCAGAAACATACTCAAAAATTAGGTCAGTTTGATCTTCCCTGAGAGCATCATCTATTTTTTATTTGTTCAAGTTTAAACGTCTGCCGTGTCTTTACAGCCTTTACAGCATGAGAGTACTACACGCAGGTCGTGGCTTCTTTATACTTCTGCTCAGTTTTAGACTTCACTTCTTTTTTAAAGATTGTGTTTTCATGGTACGATACATTAAAAGTTGTTTGTCATGTAGTCTGGTCTGTCTTCATAAAGTGATTAGGCTTGTTTGCAATCATTAATAAAAGGTTTAATGGAGAATAAAAAACTCATAAACACCCAGAACGCATTCACATGTAATGATATGTGTTTACAGCTGTCAGCTGGGGAAATCATAACATGTTCATGAAATTAAAAAAGCTCCACAAAAAAGGAAAACCAATGTCACTGCGTCCTTTTAACCCCGCTGCACTCTGTTTGTACTTTCATAACAGGATTAACGCTCACGGCTAGAGAGCTTCATTTCATTTGGGAGAAGAGATTCAAAAGTTTTAGACGAGAACATTACGACATGTTACGGAAGAATGTCAGTCCTGCCGATGGGGCTTCACAAATGTTCTGAGTAATTATAGAGTCACGCTTCAGGCAGAGTTCACAGATTTAAAATGTCACTCATACGTGCAGATATTGCTTAACTCAAATGTTAGCAGATAAAGAGAATAAAAGTAATGTAGGACACAGACTTTCATTTATCTTTCAAAATGCTCAAAGGGGATTGTAAGTGTTTGCAGGATGCGAGTGTTGGTGAATAAGTGGTGATAAAATAAACACTCTTATCTTATTACACAAGACTGTAGCTACAACGAGTGATAGTTGCTCATTTGCATTATCCACTGCAAGAGGAGGGAGCTTTTTATAATTGCTGGACAAGCTGATGTAGTCAGGTTTATTTCTGGAGCGGTATAACTCAATCAGTCAAATCGCATTATGCAAAGTCAACGTCCAATACTCTGTCAGAGTTTTCACATTTCAAGCAAAGACAGATTTTTACCTCAGATTGTTAAATTTGAACATGTTTAGATGGTTGAAGATGGAAAAAGATCTAGTATATAACAAGGAAAAAGCAAATACAAGAGAAACGTCAAAGTTTTATGCGACAGAATATGTTTTTCTTTTTTGTTAATCATTTTATGACCTCTCAGATTTATTGTGTGGATTATTTCTGTTATCATCACTTACATGTATATAACAGCAGCTGACCATTGAGCCAAACTCCTCAAAACATGATGTATTTGAAATATTGAACTCTTGTAAGTTGAAGCGCAAAGAAACGCTCAGGGAAGTAAAGCGTTCCATAAGACAAAAACACGATCAGATAGACCGTGGAGCCCTTAATCTGAGCAGATCAGTTTAGAAAGAGGTTAAGAAAGACAAGCAGACACAGTGGAGTCTCCTCTTGCTCGCCTTGTTTCCCTCCTGGTCCTCCTCTCCTTTCAGAGGATGAAGGATCTTGCTGGATCCTCTCCAGGACTTCAGCTCTGTTACGCTCTTTATACCCACTTCCCCTCCTGATCTCTCTCTACCATCAGACAGTCTGGACCTGTCAAACTAACAATACTGTATATTTAGTATCAGAGCCATCAATAACTAACACCGAAGGTGTGTATGGGGGAGTTCCAGCCTGGGTGTGGGGCTACATGTCTAAACACAATACCGTATAGAACTATTTGTCTCTACTCTACATTTAACTTGGTGTTGTAAGTTAATGTGGGCAATAAAACATGGTGTGGTATGTGGTACTGATTGATACTCTACTTGTCCCTGAAACAAGAACATAACACGTCTAGGCCCACGGCAAATGTTTGCATTTTACATCCACGTCTCGGCTTGGTCTTGGCTTAGTCCATGACACCAGCTTGTCTGTGACAGCAGCATCACATCTGTGCTGTGTGTCTGTGTAAAATGTGTTTGTGTCCACCAGCAAGGTCAGCTACATGTTGATCTGAGTGATTATATTTACAACCTGCTGAGAGCAAGTTGGCTGACGGCTGTTTGTTGCCACCTAGTGGTTCTCCCCAGAGACACACTGGTGACCAAGTACTTTACCTTTACTTGAGTCAGTTCTACTAGTAGCCTCACCATTAATCAGAAGTAAAATGATTTGCATGTGTGGGCAGTTCAGACTGTCTAATCTAACATACAACATCCACACAACGCAGCCAGGAGGTCATGGCAGGAAGCTGAACTTGTACCTTGTTACTGTGAGGTCACAGTGTTGACTACTGATTATAATGGATGGGTCACTTAGTACCTGATGCTTGTGGGAGAGAGTAGCTATAAGGAGAAGACGATGTGTCACTGTTTGGATAGGCCTACTTATAATGCAGAGACTGGTCTTATTAATCCTCTCATATCATACATGCCAAATGATGACATAGTTGTGTACCCCTATAGCACAATGGGATTTCAGTCTAAATGTTAACATCCCATAGTGCAAGAAGAACTACAAAATGTGTGTCACAGGGGGAAAAAAGGTTTAAGGTTACAAAGTTTTCAAATCTTATGTAAATTGTTCAAGAATGAGGTGTATATTACTCTTAAACGCACAGTGTGTGCACTGTCCAGAGACATGCCAATAGCGAAAAAGTCTTGCAAAATGCTCTCCTCTTGTGTCAGACATCAATCTTACCTTAGTTCTGTTTTTTTTGTTGTTTTTTTTCTATTCTGTGCAAAAATACTTTACAGCTCATTTTGCAATCAACCATTTTCATTTCCCTCTATTTCCACACTTGGTTTTCCCCTGCAAAGAATGACGTTTATCGCTGTATTTTTTCTATACTGAAACAACAAAACCTGTGAATGTATCATACATGAGTGTATCAAAGTACGTGTTTTTTGTGTGAATACTTGCTTTATTACTTTCTGTAAGTATGCAATCTTAAATTTAAATATTGGCATGTGCCTTTTCTTCTCAACCCTGCGGGCGAACAGCAGCTCAGGCATGTTTATATCGAGGGGGAAAGTGAGAAACGATGTATACATAAAGGTATAAGGCATCCATGTTTCCAAAGTACTATAATTATATTATAAATTACTCATCTTCTCTCCAACAAGATAAGTTTGAGTTCTGGATAAATATAAATGATTGATGATACTTTTTCTACAAAAGCTATTTCTTAAAACTCACTTCAATAATTCAACATAGAGTCATTTTAATGAGCGTGGTTGGTTCACATGAGTAACAATGACTGTGAGTCCCAGATCACAGGGCTTCAAAAACCTCTAGAGAGTACCAAGATTATTATCATTTCAAAAAAGATAAAAGATCATTTTTTATATCATACTAGGTGATTACTTGTTGAGCCACTGTTTGGTTTGTCCGTTCTGGGCTACTGTAGAAACATGGCGGAGCAACATGGTGGCCTCTGTGAAGAGGACCCGCTCCCTATGTAGATATGAAGGGCTCATTCTAAGCTTACGAAAACACATTTCTGCTAATAGATCCCCCGAAATGCTACACACTGTTCCTTTAAGGAGAAGGATAATTTGTAGACCGAAACTGTCTCTCATGCTTCTCCCTTTCTTCTCATTTCTAACCCGCTATCATCTCTTACTTCTGTCCTCTCTCCTCCACCCCTCACACCTACAATCTAGGGGAGTCATGAAGGATGACCTCCACTGACCTCTGCAGGAGAATACGATAAGCTGTGATATCATGAGCGCTACGACGTCAGCAACGCCAAATATGGAGGTGGTCTCCCAGGAGATGGCATTGCTTAGCAACATACTGGCAGCTTACACCTTCATTGCAGGTAGGTCCCACCAGCAAAATGGCCATGTGTGACTGTGTGTGATCACGAGGTAGACTAGTGGACAGGTGAGGGATGACAGTGTCATGGAAAGAGCAGAGAAAGGGAAAGAAAAAACTTTTAATATTTATTTTTATTTTTCTCTTAGACCAACCCGAGAGGGCAGCCTTGGTGTTTCTGGGCGGTGTCTCTGTCGGCCTTCTTGTCACACTCTGCGCCATCGTCTTCCAGATTCACTGTCGAGCAGACTGTCACTATGGCAACAATAAGCACCCTCACCATCGCCACAGGAACAGGCATCATCACCGTCGCCATCACAACTGTCCCCTCCATCAACCCATTGACAGTAATCCAGACAGCACTGCTGTGGTTGCCTCCGGAGGGACCGGGCCTGCTGGGGACAGTGAATCAGAGGACTGGGATGACACGTCTGACCTGTCGTCACGGAGGCGAAGACGCTTCGAGAGAGCTCTGCTGCACGCCAGCATGTTCACATCAGCTGAGGGTATCTCTCGCACAGACACACACATGTGACATACAGATGAAGAGTCATGCCTCATATCAAGACCATTAAATCCAAACATTAAAGGTGCTATTGATACATTGATAACATTCAGCCACTAGATGTCAAACTCTACCTCCCCCGTTCCATTGCATTTACTTCACAACAAGTCGTTGCCAGGCAGCCATTTATCTGTTTTTTTCCACACTAACAGATGACTACTATTGGCTCACAAACCAATGTTTGAAGTGGAAACCAAACGACAGATAACTTCCACAGAGATAAACAAACACTCATTTTGGACCCGCCAACATTTTTTAAATGATTAATTCACAATCATAATTTTTTTTTCAGGAAAAGCCCTACTTTTATTCGGCACCTTTCTAAAAGCTCTGTGGATGTTTTTTTTTTCTTTCTTTTTCTTAAATATTTGTCTACACAAACATTTTATCAACAAGAACTTTAAAACAGCCGTCATCTTAAGCAGTGCTCAGGCAGCAGAGAGGATACATTACATTTAAAAAAAAAAACTCAACATAGATTGATCAATTATCTGTAACCGCTTATCCCATTCGAGGTCGCGGGGTGCTGGAGCTGATCCCAGCTGACATTGGGCGAAGGCGGGGTACAACCTGGACAGGTCGCCAGACTATCACAGGACTGACACTTAGAGACAGACAACCACTCACGCTCACATTCATACCTACGGGCAAGTTAAAGTCAACATTAACCTGCATGTCTTTCGACTGTGGGAGGAAGCCGGAGAACCCGGAGAAAACAGAAAAAAATACAGTGATGGAAAGTAGCTATGTACATTTACTCAACTACTATATATAAGTAAAATTTTAAGGTACTTGAACTTTACTTGAGTATTTCCATTTTGTGTTACATTATGCTTCTACTTCTCTATATTTCCGTTGTAAATGTTGTACTTTTTATCCACTACATTTATTTGACAGATAGGCCTATAGTTACTAGTTACTGTGAACATTTATAGCAAAACCTCGACCAGTTAAACATCTAAATGCTTGGGTCATTCAGCTTGACGTTCACTGGTAAGGGAGTATTTTTTATAGTGTGATACTTTTACATGAATAAAATATCTTAAAATAACAGTTTGTAACATTTTGGGGGATCTATTAGCAGAAATGGAATATAATATTCATAACTATGTTTTCATTAGTGTATAATCATCTGAAACTAAGAGTTGTTGTGTTTTCGTTAGCTTAGAATGAGCCCTTCATATCTACATAGGGAGCGGGTCCTCTTCATGGAGTCTGCCATGTTGCTCAAACTAAACACTGAGTGAAACTGCAGTAATGTGAGCCACAGAGTGCAAAACCGTGGTACAGCCAGCTGCCGTCTGACTTTCGTTGCTCATAAAGTAGTCTTATTAAGGTAAGGATGGCTTCTGAGTGAGGTGAACAGCTTTACCACGGTTTTGCACTCTGCGGCTCACGTTATCGAAGTCTTGGAAAGGGAGGAGTGGGCGGAGGGGTACTCAGTTGGTTGCAATCTGCAACCACACTACTTGATGCCGCCAAATCCTACACACTGCACCTTTAATACTTCTTCCACCACTGGTCAACTGCAATCAGTGTCCACATTTAATGTTTGGCCTGAATATATTTGAGAGATATTTGATCATGTCCTCAGGTATCGTAGTGATCTTATGTCCAAAACAGATTAAAAAACAGTAGACAAGCAGAGTCAAACATTGCAGAACAGTTAAAACTGTAATGTGAGTAAAATATAACGTTTTAATTTGAATCTTTGTGTAAAAATGTTTTATACAGTTATTTACCTAAAAGATGAAATAGACTCATTGTGAGAGGCAGTGTTAAAGAATGAGTTTTCATTTTTAATGTTGCCTAATAATGTGTCAATTTACATTTATACACACTCACTCACAGACTCTGAACACTGCTGTCAGAAATACACATGCTCATACATACTTTAAAATAGAAAGTCTTTTCAACGGTGATGTGAAATTTGATGGTTATGTGGATGGACAGTGTATGGGCATGCTTTAATCCCTGTCTGTGTGTGTGTGTGTATCATCAGAGCTGGATCGGGCCCAGAGGCTAGAAGAGCGAGAACGGATCCTCCGAGAGATCTGGATGAATGGACAACCAGACATCAGTACAGTCACTCAGAGCCTCAACAGATATTACTGACGCATAATCTAACAGGCAGATAGTCAGAAGGACATGAAGATAGACAGGCGAGCACATGGATGAAAGGTGAATAAAACAGATAAATAAATAAAAACACTGGATGAAATTAACTTAAACCATCAGATGGGGAGTGCTGTCTGCTCTGCACCAAAGAGACTCTTTACAGATCAAACTATTAGTGACAGTACCGCCGGGAGCAGTCGCCTCCACTCTGTAAACAACAAGGAAACATATGAGTTGTGATGGCTCAGTCCTCCAATACAAGATGACACTGAAGTGTCTGGAAGAAGAATGACATTGTGCTCCGAAAAGTCGACAAGTAGAGACACAATGGACCTACAGACTCTGTACAGAGCACACACTGCGATATGTAACTGCTGTTAGTGAAAACCGTACAAGGGATTTTATAACTTTTCAAATGTTTAACAGGTGCTTTTGAGAAACATGGACAGAAAAGGAACAGGAGGCGATGTGGAGGCTGAAATGCTGCTGCAGCTGTTCTTAAGTGTATGGATTCAAATATTATTGTGTTGCACTTTTCTCAGCTCCTAATTGGAACCTAAATTAAAGACAATAGAAGATACAGAAGAATGAAATGGGGATAGACATTATCTGCCAAGATACATTTACACATACTGGTGCTTTTAATCCCCACATAAAAAGAATACTTAAAGGAAGTATGGCTGTGGTGGTTGATAAAATATGTAAGGTATAACCTGACAAGTGTGTTAATTGGTTGCATTTGTAGGCTGGAGGCTTATCAGCTACAGGTGTTGTTGCACATGAGACAGCAGGTCATCATGTTTGAGAGGATCATGCTGCCTTTATTTCTTTGGCTCATGTGGTTTTGAGCTGAAAAAAATTCTAAACTTTCATTCCAGGAATTTATGAAAGCTGTTTTCTGTACATATTATTGAGTAAAGTCTCGTATTAAAATGAAATATGGTGGCTCACATTCTTTTGGTGTGTTGTACATGTGTCTCATCCACTGGGAGGAGAGCTTATGGACTGTGGTGGGAGCCCAGAACAGACATTATATCCAGGGTATGATATTGTTGACAGCATTAAAAAACAATATTGAATTTTTACCTAACCTAGCAATAACAAGGTATCTGTAGTCCAGGTGAGAGGTATACACAGTCCCTTTCAGAGGTTGAGGCAAAAACTTACCCTAAACACAAGGAAAGGTCTACTCTGTGGACAAAACAGAGTGCCAAAGTCAGTGCCAAAAACACATAGAGTATTGTGGACACACACAAACATGACCATTTGTGTTTGTTGGACGCAAAGCAAGCCGGCTCTCTGTGGTTATGGACAAAGACCTGTGTTAACTATCATTTACTGTATATCCGTGAGTATGATCAGTTGTTGGAGTCAGACTCCCCCTGGTGTTCATAATGTGCCCCTCCACTCTGTAGTCCATGTCTCAGTATATTTACATACAGCTTGAAAAGCCAAATAATGCCAAACGGCAAAGAGCAAAAGCAACAGGGAGGGAGACAAATTAAAAGACAACAAGATAACTTTCAATCAGATAATTACAATTATAACAGAGACTCAGTAACATATTATATATCACTCATTAGTTAAACCTCGAAATTAATCATCACATGCACCACAATTATCCACACAATAATCAGTAACGTTATCCTTATTGAGAATAAGTTAAAGCTCAGCACTGGTGCTTTAATTTATGAACTATATATTTCCCTTAAAAACTCAGTTTGGTCACTTGAATCTTCAGGATTTTACGCAGTTCAACTACACTCTTCTGCAAAAGGCAGAAGAAATGCTCCTCCTGCCCTCTAATGTTCACAAGGTGACCTGCCACAAGTCAGCTAAATTAAATGACTACCAGGAGTGTTGGGACTGTGGTCAAATTGAGTCGGAGTCATGAAAAACTATTAACTACTAACAAAAAAATGATGCAATGATTGCTTTAAAGGTACAGTGTGTAGCATGTCAGGGGTATATATAGTATAGTATAGTAGAGTATAATATTCATAACTATGTTTTCATTAGTGTATAATCATATCTTAGCTTAGAATGAGCCCTTCTTATCTACATAGGGAGCGGATCCTCTTCACGGAGTCCGCCATGTTTCTATAGTAGCACAGAACGGACAAACCAAACACTGGCTCCAGAGAGAGGCTTTAGCGTTTTTATGTTACCCGTAGGCCACCGTAGTTCTTCGACACGCTTGTGAAACTGCGGTAAAGTGAGCCGCAGAGTGCAAAACCGTGGTACCGCCAGCTGCCGCCTGACTTCCGTTGCTCCTAAAGTAGTGTTATTATGGTAAGGATGGCCTCTGAGCGAGATGAACAGCGTTACCACGGTTTTGCACTCTGCAGCTCACGTTACCGCAGTCTTGGAAAGGGATGAGTGAGCGGATGGGTTCTCAGTTGGTTGCAATCTGCAACCACACCACTAGATGTCACCAAATCCTACACACTGTACCTTTAATTCAACATTTCAAACATGGAGTTTTCTTTTCAGTCCAAAATCAAGTTTACAATCTCACAAGTGCTTACTCGCTGTGAGCATCTTTGTGACTAATAAAATATATTTTCCGTTTTGGTAAAGGTTGTGCCTCAACAATGGAATTCACAACGGAGTGCTAGACCCAAATTCTATAAGCATAAAAATATATTCTGTTACTTAAAACGGCAGTAGGCAGAAAGTTGTTGGCATCATTGGGCAAAAAATCCATAATAACCCTTCAGCTTATTGTAATTCAAGTGTTCTGAGAGAAAACTAGACTTTTGCACCTCATCATGGCTCTGTTTTCAGGCTTTAAAAAATCTAGCCGGAAGACTTTGGCCAATCACAGGTCATTTCAGAGAGCGAGCGTTCCTATTGGCTGTGCTCCGGCTGGTGGGCGATACTTGGTATTTCCTCAACTGATCTCAACATGGCTTCCGGGTCTCAAACTTTCTCATTTTACAGCTAAACAGTACACTACAAGAAGTTTCTGATAACATTTGAGGAGAAATAGGCATTACAGTCACAGAATATTGATTCATATTTGATCAGCGCTGCCTAGTTTGACCGTTTGATCAGAGTTTGTGAGTGATTGACAGCTGCTCAGAGACGGCAGACTCCAGCTCGGCTCTGATTGGTTGTTTTCCTCCGGTCTGTGAAATCTTGCAGATGCCATTAGGAGCCATGCCATCATGATTTTTTTCAGATTACCTGTCTCATGAACTACTGTCAGGATATAGTGACTGTTTTATAAAAATAAATTTGCTCCATTTCTACCCTCTGCTGCTTTAAATTAAGTAGCTTAAAGGTCCCATATCATGCGTATTTTCAGGTTCATACTTGTATTTTATGTTTCTACTAGAACATGTTTACTTGCTGTAATGTTGAAAAAAACTTTATTTTCCTCGTACTGCGAGGAAACGGAATTGCAACGGAATTGCAACAGAATTGCGTTGCTAGGCAACATCTTGGGTCCATGTTTACTTCCTGTCAGCTGATGTTATTTACATACACTGCAACAGGAAATAAACTGGGACACATTCATGTTTATGTTTAAAACCGTGTGATGATCTGTATATTGTATATTTGTGACATCACAAATGGACAGAAATCCTAACGTCTTGTTTCAAACGCACAATTTCTGAATACGGGCTCTGTGTATTTCTCCTTATATTGAGCGTTTGGATAGTGTAACAGTATTTACATAGCACTTAAACCTGCTTTATAATGTAAAAGATATGAAAATTTCACTTTTTACAATATGGGACCTTTAAAGTCATATTTTGGCCCATTCTGTCTTTATTACACTCCACTAGTAGGCTATAGCAACGTATACAAGTCCTGAATATCCATAATTAATAAGACACTAAATGCAAACCAAATTCTTCATGACTGATGAATGTTGCATCAGTTGACAGTAACATCTCTCAGGTGCTGGTCTGGTTCTGTAGGTCCTCTACCACCAGTGCTCTATCTCTTTAACGGGACGGGTGGTGACGTTGGGAAGGAGACAGAGCAGTGCTGCTGCAGCAGCTGGACCGACAAGGACCAGAACAACACCGGGCCTGCAGACTAACCGACTGTTATATCACCGTCAATCTACTCAGTGTCCACCTTCTCAGTCCGCTATGAGGGACTACTCAGCCACTCCGAGCCGAGGAGGCGCCTGCATGCCGTGCTGTCAGGTGTGCGTGTTCGCCTTTACCGCATTCCTCATCGTTGCAGAGAGGACGGCGCGTGAGTCTTACCTGGGACACACACACACACACACACGCCATCACACACACATTTGACCGCCCTGCGCACAAATAATGAAACTGAGTGCAGCATCACTACATGTGTGTTGGGTGATGGTAAAGTGGTGGCATCATGTGTCCAAGCACGCGCATCCCTGTTTGTGTGTGTTATTTGACTGTATTGGCGTGCGCGTGCATGTGGGTGCGTGCCTTTTTGGGCCACACAGTGTGAGGATGCACAGGAGAGGATGGAGGAGAGATGTTGTAGATGAGACAGATGGATTTTGGGATGTCATGTTGGTGTAAATGCGTAAAACTCTCCAATAATCCAACATACAAAGTTGGACATTCTAGTTTTCTCTTTGGCTTCTGGCTGTCTTTTGTTATGTTGTCATGAATAATAGAGTCAGACTCTGCAGTCAGCACCAGTGCGCCTCTCTCCTCTCCTATTTTTATATGCTGCATGACATCCTGCAGCAAAAACTGCAGACTCATGCCAGAGTTTTTGCAGAGTTTTTCTCATTTAAAAACAGCTGTGTGTCATTTCAGCTTCTATATAGATCTCTCCTGGGTAAAAACAGAGAGGAGCCATGTTGTCAGATTTAAGCGCCCTTTTTTTTGGAGGTGCATGAATGGACGAGGGGATGGGCGTATACCCCATGATGAGGCCTAGTCCTGCCAGGACAGCCCGCCTGTTTGGCAGCTAAAAAGGGTTCAGATTACATGTGTGGAGGGAGGGAGTGCTGCAGAGCTCAGCCAGGCTGCTGGGATGTGGAGAGATCTGTAATGAGCAGTAAATATACACTGTTAAGAATTTCCCAGTAAAATAACAGTAAAGAACTGGCAGCAGGGTTGCCTTTATGTTACTGTAAAATTAACATTATCATACTGTCGCTGAAATTTAAAGCTTTGTACTGTTAATGAAAAATACTGTTTGAACTGTTTTGTTTTTTTTTTATTATTAATTTCACAGTATTTTACAGTTAATTTACTGTTTAAAGATACATTATATAGTTGTTTTTCACCTTTCTTTTACATTATCTTACTGATTTGTTTTAATGCACTATTTAGGTTGTATTTTTTACATACATTTTAATAAACATTATTTTTTGCCTAGATGAATAGACTTAGCAGGTTACAGACATAGAAATAGTCACACTAAATACAATTAAAGGCACTTGTTAGGAAAAAGGCTATAATAGACTTGTTGACACTTTTCCCAAAATGTCTGTCTATAGCTGGCTACAAGCACAGAATGAAAACCATAACAACATGTGAGTGAAGAACAATAAAGCTAATTCACTGATTTTACAATCATGTACAATGTACAAGCCTCACATGTGCAGATCAGGTCCCAGAATTCAAGAAATACTGCATGAAACTGTTACTGATGATACTTTAGACAGTTGATCAGCAGTAAAGGGCTGTTTTTTAAGAATGCATTATAGTTCATTTAAAAAACGGCCTATGAGCGTAATTTAACAGGTTTTCTTTTGTATTAACAGTAAAGCACTGTTTTTAGCAATAACAGGTTAATACTGTTGAAATCCTGCTGTAAATTAACAGCAATTGTTTACAGTGTGAATTTAATTAACCATTATATCCATTTCAATGATAATAATAAAAATATAAGTTAAAACCTATAATAGTAATGAGGGAAAAGTAAATAATAAAAACAAATACATGGATTGCAGGCATTTCCTAAAAAAAAAAAATATCAAAACATTTTTGTTTTCAATAAATGTCACAGATTGTATTTGAAGTTAAAGGTCCCATATTGTAAAAAGTGAGATTTGCAGGTCTTTTATATTATAAAACAGATTTAAGTGCTATATAAATACTGTTAAACTATCAAAAAACTCAATATATGGAGAAATACATGCAGCCCGTATTCAGAAATTGTGTGTTTGAGTCTGGCTAGTGAGGAGAGGAGGCAGGTCTCTCGATGTCAATAAACCTTAGATAGGATGCAGGACAGAGGTCATAGGAAAAAATTGTGGGCGCTCACAAATTATAAATTGCTCTGGCACACTGATGAAATGCTGCTGTCCTGATGTAAACACTTCTATTCTAAGCACTGCAATATAAACAGCATCATACAAAACACTGCTAGTCTGTTATTTACACTTGGTTACAGACACTTGGCTCTGTGTGTATATAATACAGTGATGTTACAGAGATATTGTGCATGTGATTTATGATCTGTTTATTGTCCAGGCGAAGTTCGTCCAAATATGCACGATGTGATTTACATGTTAATCTGTATGTTTTTAGGATTCAAACCATATTACAATTTTCTATACAGTCAACATCATCATACTCAGCTGACAGCAACAGCTTATGTCCTGATCACAAATAATACAAAAAAAACACAGTGTATCTGACCTATTATCATTATTAACCATTGATGTGAATGCTTTTATGATTTTGTCTTGTAGTAATCCAGTCTGGTCAGTCAATTGAAGCATCTCTTTGTGTTTTTGGACTGAGTGTACTGTACATGTGTGTGTTTCCCTCCTCTTTTTCCCCAGTGCTCTATTGCTTTGGGTACTATCTGTGGTCGGGTCACAACTACTGCTATGCCTATCTTGCTGGCTTCACTGCACTGTTCCTGCTGCCAGGTGAGACAACAACAACAACAACAACAACAACAACAACAACAACAACAACATGTCAATCTATATTTACAACAAAAATATTTAAGTGGGGGGCAACAGATCGAATAATGAGAATTGAAAGATTCTGCTTATCAGTATGTTAGTGTCATTGATCATTAACAGTAGCTAGATAGATAGATAGATAGATAGATAGATAGATGGATAGATAGATAGATAGATAGATAGATAGATAGATAGATAGATAGATAGATAGACAGACAGATAGATATTTTATTTATATTTGTTTCATTCTATGTTTGCCAGGTTGGGGTCCTCAATGGCTCAGTTATCTGTGGTACCTGTCAGATGGACGCATCCGCAGGAAGTCTCTCACCTGGACACACGTACTGCACCTTGGTATCTTCAAAAGGTGGGACAACCTGCATGTGCATCTTACTCTAAAACTTGTTGATCAAGGACAGTTTACAGTAAAAGTCTGACACACTGAACATTTGTTGTTAAGTTTGATGATGATGTCTATAATGATGTTTATGGTTGCATTTCCTTTTTCTATCTAGTTCTTTCTCTTTCAATCTATGACCCCATTTGCCTCCCCTTCATCCATCTCTGTCCTCCACAGGCTGTGGGAGTGCATGTGTCTGCCGGACGAGGATGTGTATTGTGAGATCATGCAGCAGGCTGATGCGTCTGCCTTACGTCTGTTTGAGGCCCTGGTGGTCACCCTCCCTCAGACGTTGCTGCAGACCTATGTGCTCATCTGCACTGATATAGGAATCAAATCTCCAGGTACAGTGAGACTGAATAGAATGAAATGTAGAAAGCATGTGTGCAAGGGTGATTAGGTCTGAAATAGTACGTATCATTTTGTGTGTTGCTCTGTGTCTGCTTGAAGTGAGCAACTGTTTGCTAACATGTTTGTGTCTATACAACTTTACAAGGTGATAATATGTCAGATGTTTCATTTTCAGATTGTTCTGCTGCCCCCTAGTGGCCACAAAATGAATAGTACAGCTTTAAATCCATCCAATTTCTCTGCCGCCTATTTTCCAATGTGCATGTGCAGCAGACTTGTATTTGAAGTACAGTATATTGCATTACAATGCATCAAAGTATTCACATTTCTTCTTCGTTTCCTCTCCCCTCCAGCCTCGGTGTGTTTCGTGGTGTGTTTGTTATCTCTGGCCTGGGCCTTGGTCCTCTACGCCAGAGCCTGTTCACTCATCAGACCGGGACACCTACAGATGACCCCGGCTGCCATACTCTGTCGACTTCTGTGGAGGGTGGGCATATTTCACAACCTTATGCACAATATGCACCCTCAATATAACAGGCTCAATTTAATGAGTGGCATATTTATATTCCTGTGTTTGGCTTTGTTTGTGTGACGGCTATATTTTTCTTTGTCCGCAGGTCAGTATGTTGGGATCTCGGTTTGCCGTTCTCATGCTCTTCACACGTATCTTCAAACAGTGGATTCTGGGAGTCATTGGTAAGTCTGGATGCCAAGGCTTCATCCCCAAACTCATATTTTTTTTTCAACCTTATCTGCTGGATAAGGATGTGAGTGGTGTGGGGTTTTTTTTCAGCAGAACTATTGTTGGATGAGTCTCATTGAGGACACACTGTTATGGTTCACCTCCTCTACTCAGGTTGTCTGAATTAGTGTGTTTATGAATTAAATGTTGAATATTTAATAGATTGTGTGTGTGTGTGTGTGTGTGTGTGTGTGTGTGTGTGTGTGTGTGTGTGTGTGTGTGTGTGTGTGTGTGCGTGCGTGTGCGTGTGCGTGTGCGTGTGTGTTTGTGTGTGTGTGTGTCAGGTGTGCACTGGCTGGGTGCAACTTTCTGGATTGTGTCTCAGCAGAGCGACATCATACGTTCAACTAGTCGATGGAGAATCTTCAACCTCTTTCTGGGAGCCATTCACATCTTCCTTTTCCTCAATGTGAAGTACGGTCAATCCAGATACCGCATGGCTGGCTTCTACCTGGTATGTGCGTGTGTGTTTGTGGTCAGTTCATGCCTGTGTGCCAGACTTTTTAGACAAGGTCACTGACAAAATAAGAAACGCCGACACACAACATTTAAGACCCTTCAAATAGGAAAAAAAAACATTGTATTGAATAAAACAACAAAATATGAGGTAAAATATATACAGTCCAATCCCTTCTGCAAATGAACTGTAATGTATAAAATGTAGATTTGAGAAACTATGAGTCACATTACAGCCATGAGATAAGGTATGAGCCCATACAAGCACTGAAAACATGTTAACTGCATACAAGTGTCCACCAAATGGCATATATCTTGGATAATGCTTAGTAGTTGATAGTATATAGTAGATAGTTGTTCAGATATACAGTAAGCTGAATAAAAAACTGCAAGCGTAAAAGTCAACTGTGAGACAATATGGATTTGAAATGTTTAAAAAGGTAACCACCTTCCTCTGTTTCTGTTCATTCTTTTTCAGGCCATGTTCTTAGAGAACGCTTTTCTTCTTCTGGCCTCCTCATGGTTGTTTACTATGGTGTCCTGGCATACTGTGGGAATCCCAGCTGCAGCCTTCTGCAGCTTCCTCATTGGTGAGACACACACTGTATACTGTAGCTATACTGTAGCTCTACTGTACACAGCTACACTGTATAACAGGACTTAGAGTCGACAGACATGCTAGCAGCTCTGTGTGGCAGTAAACAGCTGTGCTTAAGGTATCACCAAACTTATAACAGTTCATCCTGAGGGGAAGATGAATGTCTGCACCAAATTTCATAGCAACCAATAGTAGTGGAGATATTTCACTTGAAACCATAAATGTCAACCTTATGGTTGCGCTAGAAGTCAGATGATTGCACCCGAGTCGACTGTTATCAGGCCATTAAATCGACATTATCGGTTGCTATGAGCACCATACATGTGGGTCATTAGGGGCCTACTACACCTACTGCGTTGTGAAAGTGAAAGCGGATAAAGCAACACGTCCTAACATGTAAAACTGAATGAAACATTAAATTTTGAACAGAAACAAAAAAGGCTTCTTTAGGTTAGGGCACACGACTACAACTTTTTTAGGGAAGTTTAGGGAAAAACATTGTGTTTTGGCTTAAAATTACATTTCAAAAGAGAAAGCGAAACTTAACGCTTGTGAATACAAAGACTATCACATGTTGTCGGTTCCACGCGGGATGCAAACCCTGGCCTACTAGGTGGAAAAAAAACTTGTTTTGTGTCCCATCCATCACCCCCAACACCCACCTTACATAGAGTTTCACACAATTCTGCTTCTGTTCCTGTCATAATGACTACGGTCGCTAGAGGTCGCTTTTGCATTATTTTATACCTTCTTTCGACATCTATGGTGCTTATAGCGGCTGGTAATGCCTATACAGGGAACCATGAAAGTCTGTACAGACGTTTGAGGCAATCCATCCAGTAGATGTTGAGATATTTTAACCTGCTGATGGAGCTACAGAAAAAGTCAGATAATCACCAAAGTCTGTAGGTTCAATCCTCCGGGGAACACGAATCTCTGTACAAAATTGCTGCTGGCATGGCTAAATAACCTAGCTCTATAAACATTTTAACACACACTTCAAGTCCTTCATGTTTTCCTACTATTGACCTGTCCCCCTCTCTCTCTCCAGGAGTGATAGCGTTGGTGCTGTACTATCGTTTCCTCCACCCTAAGTCCTTTGAGATTTTCCAGAGTATTCGCCACAGGGGGATCGGTGGAGCCTGCACAGAGCGTGGATCTACGCTGTCATTGGAGGAGAAAGTCACACCCACTTTCAATCGCCACTCAACACTGTCTGGTCTGTGAAAGATCTATCTATCTATCTATCTATCTATCTATCTATCTATCTATCTACCTATCTATCTATCATTATGACTATGGTTGTTAATCTAAACAGGAGGTGGGACCCTCATGGATCTCCCTATCCAATGGGAGGGCTGGAAACATCACCACTGGCTGCTGATTCGCCTGGCCATGAAGACGGGGGATGTAACTAAGATCTGGTCGTCGTATGGCGAGGGAGGACTGGCTGGACTGATGGGTCTGTCTGAAGAAGTTCACTCCCCTGATGAACCTCATGTCCCTCGGGTTTGTCAAGTTCCTGTTGTTGAATGTCTTGCTTAGAAGAGCTATTGGTTTTAGTAGCGAGACTTCCTGCAACTTGATCCTTTAAAAGAGTATGCATTTCATTACTATTAGTCATAATGGAGAGACTGAATGTCTGCTTCCTAAACCTGTTCTTCCTGGCATGCAGCCTAATGTGTGATGTCTTTCACTGTAATGGGTTTCTTACTCTTATTTGTGCTGTGATTTGTCAGGCTCCACTTATTCCGCCGCAGGTTCCTCAGATCTGTCAACCAGCTCCTCAACCTGCTCCACCACAGGTCACCCAGGCTCCACAGGCAAGATCTTTCTTTAATTTATCCCTCTTAACCAATAATATAAACTAAGACTACAGTAGATGTAAACTTGAAGCCACTATGTATAGGATTTGAAGATAGAGACAAATACAAATACAAACAAAAACTTGTGCCGTTAGACTATTTTTTAAAAGATGTGTCAAATGAATGCCCAGCCACCAGGTTGGTTACTACTTTCAGTTTATGTGTCTGCAGTCTGTCAGCTGTCTGTCTTGTCTCCAGGTGAAAGAGGTGGTCAAGCCACCACAGCCGGCTCCCTCCAGTGTCATAGCCAGACCAGTGAGAAAAGCTCCTCCAACAACAATCCATGATGTTAGAAGTTTTCCAGAGATCATCCCGGTCCAGGAGGTCATCTTTGAAGAGTCTGGAGAAGACCTGTCCAGCGCTCAACCCTCAGAAAAAGGTTGGATGCCTGATAAACACTGAACCCTGCTGGTGCTCACACTCACACACTCAGTGAGCACAGAAATGGCGTGTTTTCTGTTGTCATATACACAAGAAGCAGTTGTTGGTAATGAAAATATGGGATCTCAGGCTCCCTCTAACAATGCTAACTAAGTGTATAAAAAGAAAGAAAATGAGAGAAAATCAAGCAAGTAAAAAACAAAAAAACAAAACAAATATTAGACTATAGAGATAAAATGTGACATGAATAAAATATAAAATAAATTATTATAAATTTGTGGTATTTATTTTACAATGTTAATACAACAGATTGTGTGTCTGCTGTATTGCAGACCAGCAAACAGTATGTTTATTATGACCTGAGCCAACCAACATCTCCCACTTTTATCTATTAAGGGAGAGTGAACATGGAGTGAACATTTTGATGAGGTGTTCTGCTTACTTTTTTGTTGACCTTTGACATGGCTTTGTTTGAGTTCCCAGACAGTCTGTGTTTCTTTCCTGGTGTCTCTGATCATACTGTCTGCAAGATCACACTTTAAACCTGAAAGAACTGATTTGTTTGGCCACTTTGGGGCAGCAGAAACAACCTATTTTATGAAGCTGATATGGCCAACTTGTTAGCAAACATTTACTTATTTACACATCCAGCAAATATGGAGCAATACTAGCATCCATTTGATTAATGCAAGTCCAATATTCACTCTCTTTCATCTCTACTTTTAGTCTCCCCGCCTGAGAGAAATATCTGGCTCTTTAACTGCTACATGCGCCACTATGTTCACCATGTAGTTGCTAACTGCGTCTCTCTGTTGTCAATGCTGAACAGGTAGTGTAAGAGCATTTTCAATGAAAACCGCTGCAGCTGAAATCGCCTCTATGAGAGCGGTGAGAGTGAATCAAAACAGTAAATTTGTTGGCCAGACAGATAAACAATGAGCCGACAGAACTGAACGGAGAGGAACTGCAGTTAGGTGATCATTCTCTGTGAGTTATCAGCGTCCCCTTTCACAAAGACGTAGTCGTGATCCATTGTTACTGTAATATAAAAATGTTGATCACAGCCACTTTAAGTTTGGTAATTTGAGGTATTTATTCACATACAAAGTGTTGAAATGGCATTGCTTTTGGACAAAGGTGTCAATGCATCAACACATATACAACTATGCTACTTTCTGGTCGATGCATACACACACTGAACATCCCATTGCTACTTTACCTAATCCTACAATCTTAACTATGAAATGTTAATACTAGGAGTTGCATAGATGTTAATTTATTTTTTGATATATAATGATTTGTAGTAAGCATTCAAACACATGTATTTTTTGCCCCTTTTTTTTTTTAATGTTATAATACAATCATTGCACCTAAAGCATGGTTTTACCTGTAGGAGATGTGTACTGTTTTAAACATAATTACATTTTTAATTCATTGTGATTTCCTTATCAAAGGTGACGAGGAGTTTCAGAGTGCTGCTTACGGCTCACCATCACCTTCATCTCCGCGGCTAACAGGCAGCCTCCGCCACGTTGACAGCAACGCTGCGTCCATGACCGAAGTGTCGTCCTCCGTATGTTCCCTGGACATCAAGACTCCCGGCTGGTCGCCTGAGCGACATTCCCCCTACCTGATTGCATCCCCAGAGAAAAAGCCATCGCTCCCTGGAGAGTCCAGCACTACACTGTACTTCAGCGCGGATGCACAGTCTCCCTCCAGTGGGAGCTATCTTGGCTGGGGCTCCGAGTTGTCGCCCATCTCCACCTATAGAAGTCCCTACCGGATCAGGGAGGCTCGTTTTATCACGTCCACCCCACGCCTGGAGCCTCGAGCTGGGGCTGAAAGTCCAGGTCCGTCCCCTATTGTTATCATCCCTGCCACTCCTGGTACAACACCAGGCCCCACCCCAGGTGGGAGCCCTTGTACGTCCACCTCTGCTGCTGCTTCTACGCCTGGAACTATCACACCTGCTGCTTCAACTCCTGGTGCTTCAACTCCTGGTGCTTCGACTCCTGGTGCTTCGACTCCTGGTGCTTCGACTCCTGGTGCTACCACACCCGGTATTCCAATTGTTCCACTCACTCCAGTCATCTCCCACGCTCGCAAACAGATGGTCCAGTTTGTGGGCAGTAAAGAGAGAATGGTGTAAGGAGGATGGGGGGTAAAGGGGAAGAACAACTGGGTGGGCTTTTTTTAGTTTAGCAGTTAAGGATATACATGAATTCATTCATTAACTAACTTGGGGAAGGTTTGGCGGGGAGTTCATTTGAATCAGTCATAGAAGGATATACCATATACATTATTATTTATGTTTTTCCCCTGACATGCAGATACAAAGGTTACATATGCAGAAAATTAGGGTGCATAGGTAGCACACTTGCCAACCACTGCAGGGACATTGACTCAATTCTTAATAGTTGTACCTCTGACCTTGCCGTATGTTCCAATAGGCAGATTTCGCAGTGTTTATAGAGGGAAGTCAGTGATGGACCAGGTCCTTGTTGTTGCATTAGCAACTCCTTGTTGGTTGGAGTGCCTACAGGGAGGAGGATGTGATAGTATGAAACTCCTTGCATGACCCTGTAAAAAGGGCGGAAAAGGGAAGCGTCTGGCAAATTCTTGTCTATGAGGCGAGGCACGGGGTTGTCTGCTTCCTATAGAGGCCACCACAGGAGTTAGTGACAAACATGGATGTATAATACAAAGGAATCGGCCATTCCAAATTGGGGGATTTTTTTCAGTTCTTTAAAACCATTTGATGAAAAAAATCGCTGTACAGTACAGATCATTATTTACAGGAAATTACATCTGGGTAACTCATCAAAAGAAAACACAGATACAACTTCACAGGTGCTAATGCTAATGTCGGGCATCCCTTTCATTCATTTAGATAAACCCTTACTCTTGGTAATTTTTAATCATTAGAAACTAAACACTGAAAACCTAATGCAGTTAAGGCTTATTCAGGCAGTGGAGTCAGCTGAGATTACTTGGAATTATAAGCTGTGATGAAATCACAAAGCATAAACAATCAAAGCATAAATGGATGTTGGATCTCAATGAAGAATAACCACCAGTTTACAAACACCAGACATGCTGAATCTCTCGTGACGCCACTCGCCAGTGTCTCTTTTCTTTACACTGTTGAAACAATGAAACCAATGATCTGTTATGAAATATATAAATAATGCAGACTTAATGTAAGTCCAAGCATACCTTCAAATGCTTTGATGTTGTTATGCTTGCAAAAGCTTATTATTATTTTGTACAAAAGATGACCATCCCGTCCAGTTTTAAGGAAGCCACATATTCATCCAATCAGTTACTCGCTCTCTGAACTGTACGTTACATAACACACATTACTGACATATACAAAGAAACAGAACTGTAAGATAGTCATTCTGTTAATGGATGTCTTTATTTTCATGAAACTATCAGATAAGCAAATGACAAAAAAGCAAAGGTTTGAGGGAAAATCATTTTATAGATTATATACTCTGCTTTCCTACTTTGCCAAGTGTAACTGCAATCATTTCAGTCGGCACTTTACAGCAGAAAAGGTCCAACTAAAGTAGCATGATATTCTGCAGACTACACTATGATTATAACATGAGAATATGTCAAAGGAGAATCACATGATGTTTCTGTTGTTACATGCATTTCATTTTAATCATCTAATATTTTTTTTAATTTGTTGATGGCTTGTTTTTAGCTATTTTAATGATCAGCTATTTGATATAAAACGTATCTTTTAATGTGATTGTTATAAATGTGTTCATGACCTGCAGAAATGCTTTGAATCTCTAAATAAATACATAAATGTTTCCATAATTAGGCAATTTCCCCCATTTGGCCCTTTCAAAGAAATTGCAAATAAGGGACGAAATTAAACTGGCAAGTTTTGTGACAAAGAAAAGATGAAGTACAACAAAAAGACAACTTCTGCACGACATATTTAATGAGTGTGTGTTCTTGTCTCTAACAGAGAAGAGGTCACTTTTATGAACACCTGACAATCACATTTTGTTTCTTTTTTTAGTTGATGAAAGAAGGGAAGAGCACAAAAGAGGATAAGATATAATATATGATATATGATATATGACAATGAACCGCAGTAGCAGCAGTTCTGTGCACTGTTGCTGTGAGAGTTGCTGTGGTGACCAACGACCTGTATACTGTATGTGTGCAGGGATGGAAGTTCACTACCTATTGTGTTTTTTCTGATTAAGCATTACATTTAAAAGCTTGTGCCCTAAATTCTTGTGATCCTGAAGTGATTTAAATTTTAAATTTATTCTCTTATTATTAGCATTTATTTAGCATTATCTTGGGATTTTTTGCGTTCATTTATTCACGTTGGTTTTATTGAAGAGCACACAGTGAGCAGGCTGTTGGCGGCACATGTAGGCCTACTTGTGAAATACAATGTCATCAAAGGTGACTATGTGCACAAGTTATGCCTGAAACCAGCTGCTCTTTTAAAATACTAATATCAAGGTTAATTCCTGTACAGGAAATTGTTGCCATTCAGTTTTGTGTTAAACAAGAAAAAACTTTTTTTAGATGCAGACAATCCATATCAGTGAACATAAAAGAGGAAATCTAGTCTTAATGAATAGCTATAACTCTAAATGTCTTCGGTATTCTTTTGTAAAGCCCATTATACTCACAAATACGCCTCGTCCTTCCGCCTATCCTTTAGTTTAGTTGAACCTCCTACCTCAGTAAAACTGAATTTCAAAGTGACAAAACTGGTTTTATTATCTTTTTATGTTGCAGTGAGAAAATGTACTTGCTCACTGTATGACTGAAATCACCTTTGTTTAACTGTATAAAACATTTTTGATATTGTAGCTCACAGAAGGAGGGAAACAATGAAAGGGGCATAGAAATGTTGCATAAAGGTAAATCCTGGGTAATACCCAGTGGCTATAATGTGCTGCTATGAGATTCAAGTTCGGTCAATGTCGGTATTATGTAATGTTATGAATATTATTTATTTCAATATGTGAAATCTGATTGTAATCACAGAATTAACAATATCAGTCTTCCATGTATCTTCTATTTTAACTATGCTATATTATTTTACTTTCTTTCTATCTAAACAAATATAATAACTATAAAATAAGGTCTATATCTGTAATGAGCAGCAAAATGTTTGGTGATAAAACAAGGGCAGCACTTTGAGAATATAAATTGGCGTTAATGGAACAAAGTAGAGAAAAACAACTGTGTCAAACTGTTTTCCATATACCTGCTGATAGCTAGATAAAGGAGTCGCTGCATGTTACTCGTTCATCCAGACAACTGTAGAAAGCACCTACTGTAACTACACACACATGCACACAGACACATTACAATAGTTAACACACATGCTAGAATGTATGTGTACGCAAAAGCAATAAGCCAGCTAATAAAATGTATCTTAGTGCACTAATTCAAAAATATCTTGTATAAACACGCTTTAGATGGCAACGATGCCTTGGCTTTGATCATCATGAATCAGCGCTTTGCCTTGCTTGTCTTATATATGTGTCTTTATATTAGAACAATATGCTTTGCTTTGTGTACCAGGTGTGTGTAATAATCTTCACTTGTGTTTCTAATTTGTCTCATTTTGTATTTTTTAAAAATGTCCTTCTTTTATATTTGGTCACATGTACTGTTATGAAATGTGTGGGCAGCCACGGTGCAGTGTGTCAAGGTTTTGTGCTGAAGTTTCACATGTGAATTGTTTCATTAACAGACTGAAATTAGTTTGCTGATTGAGCGTAACGTCACTTTGTCACCGGACGGCCTCCATTTATCAACATGCGTCACCTCGTCTCTGCAAGGATTTCCACAGAGCAGCTGTGGTTGGTGATAGTGAGTCAATTGCTGTGCTATTGATGTGACAAAATAAAGTCATTAGTCATGATCAAAGCTTTATTGATCATCCTTGATTCACGATACAGTCAGTGAGCTTTAGACACAGATAAGTGGAAACGCATAATCACAGTGTAAATGATACAGTAATATATACATTTTAAATCGAGCATAGTCACAGCTAACATACTTAATTGTTTACATTATTACAGGGCTGGATGAACCTGTTAAGGGGGTCTGGGGCATTACCATTCCTTCACTTTTCTGTACATTGTGTAAAGTATTTTCATGCTAACTCACTACGTGAGCCCAAGTTTGTTATGAGTCACTTTATTATTCCGGGTTGTCCGTCTGTCCGGTCCCCTTGTGAACGTAATATCTTAGGAACGCCTGGAGGGAATTTCTTCAAATTTTGGTCAAAGGTCACTGACCTCACAAAATAAGTTATTGGTCGTAACTCGAGAGTTCATATGCTGATTATGACAATTTCACACAAGTCTCTAATAAGATGAAATGATGAAGTGATGACATTTTGGACAGACATGGATGTAAACTGCAACTTGACTGGCGGAGACATACAACCGCGAGGCGGTAATTCTAGTTAAACATAAATAGAAACTTGCAGCATGTCAGCATAACATTAGCTAAAATAATCTTGAACAGTCTTGAACCTTGAACCAAAATTAGGTAATAAAGCACAAATCACCTTAATGCTCTTATTATTTTAGCTGATATTGTGCTTTAATTAATTCAATCCAATGCAACTTTATTTATCCCTGCAAGGGAAATGGTATGCAGCAACTCAAGTACACCCACAATAGGAAGAAGAAAGAAAAAAAATATTATTAATCACAAAGCTAAAAACCGTAAAGGGCTATAAGCTTTAAAACTATATGTGCAATAATAAATCAATATAAATATACTGATTAATTTATATATTTATAATGGTTTGTTCGCCTGGTTAAGAGAGAGGGTCATGCTTTACTTTTAAATGAGGATCTGCTCTTATGCAACTTTTTTGGTTAACAGTCATTAATGTTGGTCTGTTGCACATACAGTACTTTACCCATCTCATCATTTTGAAAGTCAGATGACAGACTCATAAAAGGAAGAGAAAGCTGCTGGATGATCATCATGTTCTCTGTGGTCAGTGATCCACAGCACAATACCGCTTGAACACCAAAAAAAAAAAAAACAGTTACAAATCACAAGTTACTTCTCTAAATGCAAGTCATGCATTATCAAAATAAAAGTCATCCGCATTATGCTTCATGCCACAGTAATCTCTTGTCAGTTGACTTGTTCAACTTTATGTCAGAAAATATCATTAGAACAACCTTTTATAGCAAAATGTCTTAATCAGATAAATAACAAATGACCTTTGACCTTGAGTTGAGACATTAAAGCCCAGAAACAAATATGAAGCACTTTAGACTGACAAAAGCCAATCATCCATAACTAGGATGTGATGATGACCTTTTCTAGATAATTTAAAGGTAATTTAATCATTTCTCATTGGACAGTGGCTCAGTCAAAAAGGGTAAGTCCTGATCACACTATTTTACTCCTGATCTGATACTAGTATTTGCCAATACCAAATCTCATCTGACGTTTCTTTTAATTATATTTTTGTTCAAAATGTTCCCACAAAACACAACTGGTAGAAACAGTACCTACAGTATGTTTGCTGTCTCATAATCCTTCCATGACACTTTCAAATTCCAAATTTTGATACCTCTCTGCATTTACAATTACATTTCATTTTTACAAATTTAATGTGAGTTTCAGAGAATTTGTTTCCTATATTCTGGTGACTTTTAAACAATGAAAATAGCTAAATAATAAGTACACTGCAACAGCATTTTTAATCTTAAATACGTTTTAATTTTACTTTTAATTCTCAGGAAATAATACAGAATAATGTCTCCCTCTGGTATAAACTAATAGGCTATTCATCAGCTTTTATTCATTCATTCATTTATTTATTTATTTAGCAAGCAGTTCTCTTCAGCCAGTAAACAACATTAGATAATCAAAAAGGAAAGAAAAAAAAGGTGTGAAACTGTGTCATTCATCAGGAGAAATACGGGAGAACTGTGACCCAGGGAGGAAACCGGGAGAGGGCCATGAAAAATGGGGGTCTCCCGGGAAAAGGGTTGGCAAGTATGACAATGACAGTGCTATTTCTACTCATTATGATGAGAGATGAAAGACAAAATAGCAATACAGACAACATACTTTGATATGAATTTAATAAACCATTATATCCATTCAATGATAATAATAAAAATATAAGTTAAAACCGATAATAGTAATGAGGGAGAAGTAAATAATAAAAAATGTTTTGATGGATTGCTGTCTTTTCCTACAAAATAAATATAAAAACATTTTTGCTTTCAATAGATGTCACAGATTGTATTCGGAGTTAAAGGTCCCATATTGTAAAAAATGAGATTTTCAGGTCTTTTATATTATAAAACAGGTTTAAGTGCTATATGAATACTTTTAAACTATCAAAACGCTCAATATACAGAGAAATACACACAGCCCGTTCTCAGAAATTGTGTTTTTGAAACAAGCCGTTAGGATTTCTGTCCATTTGTGAGGTCACAAATATACAATATATATAGATCATCACACGGTTTTAAACATTAACATTCTAAATGTATCCCAGCTTATTTCCTGTTGCAGAGTATCAGAATAACATCAGCTGACAGGAAGTAAGCAATTCCATTGAAATGCACTAAAACGGAGCGTTTCAGACAGAGGGTAAATACAGGTATATTCAGGCAGACAGTATAAGGAAAATAAAGTTTTTTTTTAACATTACAGCATGTAAACATGCTCTAGTAAAAACATAAAATACAAGTATGAACCTTAAAATGAGCATGATATGGGACCTTTAAAGTGGTGTCAGAGAGGGTGAGTTTCAGCAGCACCTAGAGGTCAGACTGAAGTAGTGCAGATCTCCTCACTGTGCCACTGCAGCAACTCTCTCGTCGTTAAGTGTTTTTTAACCAGTTAGAGCCAGATTAAGATCACTATTTTCCTGTAAAGCACACATCACTAAAAACCAAAGACACCCACAGAGCGGAACAGAAAAAGGAAGAGTGAAGAGTGTGATGACTCCTACATGATCACATGAGCTGCTCTCATGTGATCTGCTCACCACGTGGTCTCAGCAGGATAAATACAAGAGGAGGACCGTTTCACAATCACAGCTAGTTGTTGACCAGACCGTCGGACAGTTATAGAGGGGGCACCTGGAGCTGAAGATTTAAAACAACAAAGATCACACCTACAGCTGAGCTATACGAGCTACAGGTAAATGATTTACTTTGTTGCTTTGTCCTCAGCTTGTTAGTTTCCTGTTATCAGATGTTGGGTAAGGAACTGATTTTCTACACGGTGAGTTAGCAGGTTAACATAGCTAAAGCTCTTACACTTCACATAAACTAATAGAGAAATATGTTTAATTTGTTTCATATTTTTGGATCATTTGGTACAAAACAAAGCAGTTTAAGTCCAGTTTTCATAGCTCAAATGGTGGTTGTTGTGTATGCCTTTTAGAGATGTTTGAAAGCAGCTGGGACTAATTAGTCCAACCACACCTTTACTTATTATTAATGGTTAAGAAACATCTAAATGATGAGTGTAATCTGGTGTAGGCAGCTCCTCCCTAATTAAAGAAAGATGAGAACTTAAAACCTGAAGTTAAAATGCATTATGAAACACAATACTCATCATTGATACAGCAGGGAAATGGAAAGTGAAACTATGTGTTGTTTGTGAGAGCTGGAGGCAGCCAGTCTGTTCCCAACAGAGAGGGGCTGAGATTTGTTTACAGAGTTATAGACATGTCTGGGATCAGACCCAGTAAAGCTGAATGAACTGGAATAGATTAGGCTTTGTGTAAAAAAATGACATACATACACTTTAGCTGCAACACATTTTCCAGTCCAGACTGTGCAAAAGAAAGAATAAAAACACAAAAAAGAGGAGACAACTGAGTAGAAGTGCTGCTGGGTCTCTGTGGTAATCACATACAGGTGCTCTTTGGATCCTTCAGGTGTATTGGGCTCATTCAGTCTTGTGAAGGGCTCATTGCATGGGTGGAATATGGTCTCACCTATGTTGGTCATTTTAAATAATTATTGCCATGTAAAATAAAGGCATTTTAATTTTGTTCAAACTCTGCAGTGTGCCTTGGATTATTTTTGAGGGAGATTTGCATTTTGTACTTTTTTGAGACCATATTCCACCCACGCAATGAGCCCTTTGCGTGACTGAATGAAAAAGAGAAGTTTGTAAATTTGCAACCACAAGCAAAACTGCCATGGACCTTTTTTTAACAATTGAGTAAATCAAGCATCGGATTCCCCTTCCAGTCAGCATTGTGACCAGGGATAAGGAAATGATTTTTATCTGTCCGTAGACTAACAGAGAACAAACCAACCAGATAAGATTCATCAGACTGTGTGCCAACATAAGATAAGATAAGATATTCCTTCATTAGTTCCGCAGTGGGGAAAACAATATTAAAGTTTTTGTTTTTTTCAAAACAATAACTTAAATATATTTGAACAATTAGTTTGTTGTTCACAACAGATTTGAATTTCTCGTTCATTCAAGCAAATTGCATGTGTTTTCGCACATGTGTGCAAAACAGTTGTCTACAATTTGCACAATGACTACTTGTACATGTCCTGCTGATCAAAACTGATGAGTTGACTCTCAGTGAAACCGTCGTCCTCTTCACAGCTTCTAAACTTTCTTTCATCGTTTGAGCCATCACATGCAAAATGATACATTCAATTATCAAAATCTGCCAGACATACATGTATATTCCATAAATATCTATGACATGGTGTTACATACTGTGAGGAGGTACTATTAGTGTTTTTTTTAGTAGTATTGCAGGCTCTTTCATTGTTGCAGGGTTTGCTTGTTTTTTGGCATCATTCTGTTCAATGTATGACTTTACATGAAAGCTCAAAGGTGACTTGTATTCTATTTATAATACATGCAACACATTGTTACACAAATGCATTTGAATACACAAATGTGCATATCCTGTTTCTTGTGTATACAGTATTGTAGCCTAAAGTATCGACCTTTCCTAGTTAACTTTTACCTAATTTTGAATCTAAACTGCTCAGTGTGATACACAGTCAGCTAGACAAAACTGGCACTCTTGTATAGTTCAGTAAGCAGCCAGTGTCAACAAAAAGAAGAAACATTTCCAGGGTTGAGTGCTGTGGTGATAAAACATCTAATCATTTTGACCAGTACGGCTCACACGATGACAAAGCAACTTTTCATTTTGGTGCCAATTTACTGACACAATAACTAGGTTTTGAAGCATGACTGAAGTGTTTTGGATGAGTTACTACATTTTGCAGACATGCAATAGAGTTATGATGTCCCATGAAACAGTTGTGACAATCACACTTACAGTTTGGAGTTGAGTGTTTGAAATATGAGCCAAAGCGATTGAGTAAAACTGTAATACCAATCAGCATCGTCCTGTTTAGTGTAGATGTGAAAATCAACAAGATAAGAATATAAAGAGAAGATGGAGTAGCTGAATACAGTGTTTGAAGGTCTCGTGCTGCTCAACTCAATGCAGTGTTTTATGACGTATCACGTGAAGATCATTGGTTCTACTTATAAATGAGGTGGTGCGAAACTTGCATGTTCCATTTCTGTGGTTTTGGCGCTGACTCACCCATTTCTGTCTTGACCTCCCACGTAGGGGAACATTTTCCACTGTGACTCAGCAAGTTAATGTAGCCTCTGCAAGTCTTGCTATGATAACGGTGTTGAAATTAACTGACATGAGACTGATTTGTTGCAGGCAGGTCAGCAAGTTGAAGGTTCACTTCCCCAAATCACATCCAAATCATTGCATCAGCTAAAAGGCAGTTTTGTGTGGTTAAACCACTTCTCTTAAAAACTGAAGAAATAAACTTGTCTTGTCATTTTAATTTTTCTTGTGGCCCAAATGTGAATTTTTCTGGGTTTTTCTATATTTTTAGTTAATAGCTTGCACATCATGTACAGTAATGGGTTCACATCTATATATAAGCTGTTTACAGCACATGCAGTAGAATAAAATGTAACCCGTTCACCTCCAACAGCTGGAGGACCCATTGAAGTCTCTCTACAACTGTAACCACAAACTAGTGTTTGAAAATATACTTCTAATGAATTCACTACTGTCCTCTTTTCTTGCATTACATAATCTGATGTAACAGTTGCTTGTGGTATTAAAGAAAGTTGAGTACTCACAAGAACCTGGTTTAGATTTTAGAGAAAGAAAGACTAGTGGAGATGTCATTCTGTAAAGGGTAATTTTCTTACTTCCCTCTGTGTACTTTTTGTTTATGATGTGTCATTGGCCTCAAGTCATGTGATATCAGACCAGTTTCACTGGTATTAATATTTTCTCTGTCCTTCACTGCCTCTGAAGGACCTGAGGTGTTTTTCATTGGATTCTCTTCTGCTTTCTCGGTAATAGAAACAGGACCTGCCCGAACAGGTGTGCTGATTTTACAGTTGACTAATGAGACAGGTTATTGTTTTTCCAGAGAAAATCTATGTAGCAGTGTGCCAATTTACAGTAAGCACTGTGGGTGTATAAGTCTTTTAAGCTCCTACACATGCCCATATTAAATTGTGTTTAGCAACCACACACTAATTTGAATCAGTCTGTTGCCAGTCCTACTTGGAACACACAATACAAACACAGCTTATTAAAATAGAAACAGAATATTTGAATCAATATTTCCTGTCTTTTATTTGTCAAAAGGCTTTTGTTCTCCACTCTTGCTGTTCAGGTTTTAAAGACTGGCTAACGCCCTTGATTGTCCTTTTTTTAAATTTTTTTATAAGGGTTTGAAGCTGCATCATCCTATCATGTGTCTGCTTTGGTATTGATCTTGTTGGGCTTGGAGCATCCTGCTTACTCTGAGCCCACTCTATGCCTCTATTTAATAGGCTACATTATGATCTCTAATGGGGTTTTTTCTGAAGCTGATCTCATCTCTTATCAGTGCATTTCACCTCTTAGAGAAGTGGTCTAATGTGGACCATTTGGGGCATTACTTAAGAGTGCACGCATTTGTGGGGTGGTGTTTCCTGCCGCATGAGGAACTATGAGGGAAACATATTCACATTTGTGCTTTTTAAGAGGGAACTGACACCCAGTCATTTAGTCTTGAAAAGCTATGCAATCTAAGGTATTGGTTGAAATTGCAGGACTGTTTACTCTACGTGTGTATGCGCCTGCTGACGCAGCGTGTTTAACCAATGGAAAGATCTCTGATGAGCATGACTGAGGATAAGAGGTTTTCTCTGCTCTTTGTGTACTCTGTGTGTGCATGTTCCACTTGTAGCTGCAACCAGAGTGACAACGTCTAGTCAGCTGTGACCTTTGTTTATTATTTTATCAGTTTAGTTTCAGGACTCAAGTTTCACCAGTGTATGTAAGTGTGTTTAAGCATTTCATTGCATTGTTTCAGGCTTGTGTTGATTTACAAATGTGGAAGACTTTCTCCACAATAGTTTTCATAACTGCTCCATTATCCTACTGATGTAGCCTCACACTTTTTTTTTCTGAATTTTCAGTAAGATTTCCAACCTAGACTACTTAATGTACTCATAAAGTCACTTGGTTCAGTACTGCATGTTTGTTCTTGTAGCTTTTTTTGTTGAGACATTGTTATCCCTGCTGCCTTCACCATTTAAAGTTAAGAAAAATGCAAATACACATTTTGCCTGGAATTGAAACGGTCCGTGTTTGTTAGATTTACAGTTGTGTAATCATTTGTGAAGGAAATGTCTTTATACTTTGAATTTCGGTTTGCTGGAAAAAAAATGAATAGATAATGCCTAACAATGACTGATATATTTGACTTCAGGACATCTCTGACTACATACATGCTTAATATCAAACATTTTTACTGTATTCATTTAGATATTTTCCAAAGTAAAAATCCCTAGAAGTGTATGATTCAACTTTTCCCCGTGGTCTAGTGTAAAAGAAGTTGACAAATACCGCAATAAATTGTAATTTCAAATCGCAATACTTAAAAATAGCAATACATATTGAATCAGCACCCAAGTATTGTGATAGTATCGAAGTGGGAGATAGGTGTATCGTCCCAACCCTAGAAATCATGGTAATGTTTATTGATTTAAGCAGAATTTATGCAATGAAATTCCCATTGCTGCTCAAGTATAATTTGTAATGTGTATAATGAACAAGCTTGTCCTCTTCATTTTGTATTTTTCAGGCAAAATGTGGTGTGCAGCTTTCCTGTTATTGGCTGCCAGCTTGTCGGTGAGCCTGGCCAGACCCCGCCTCCCACCACTGTCCAGTGAGATGGTCAACTACATCAATAAGATCAACACTACCTGGAAGGTGAGGTTTTTGTTGGTTTGTTGTTCTTACCTTGGAAGTAGTTCTATTTGACTAAATCTCCCTCCTCTCCTGCAGGCTGGTCACAACTTCCATAATGTCGACTACAGTTACATCCAGAAACTCTGCGGTACAATGTTGAAGGGACCTAAACTGCCAGTCATGTGAGTCTCACTCGTGAAACACAGATTAATAGCCATTTGCTTACATATCAGTGAGAGTGTTGTACATCCCCAAATGAAACATGCACCATGTACATTTGTATGTACAAAAACATGCAGTGGTTTCAGTGATCAAGTCTGCTTACACTGTAGTTGTAAGTTGTAGTAGCGCACAGTAATTCTTGACTCTTTAACACCATTTTCTTCTGCAGGGTTCAGTATGCTGGAGACCTGAAGCTGCCTAAAAACTTTGACGCCAGAGAGCAGTGGCCCAACTGTCCCACTCTGAAGGAGATCAGAGACCAGGGCTCCTGTGGATCCTGCTGGGTGAGATAAAAACTCACTATTCAAAAGATGATCACATTTAACTGTGGTGGAGGATTAATATCTTTTTATGTTGAAGGAACAGATTATCTAGAGAATTTTATTTACACTGTATACTGCAGAGTAGCACCCTCTATCCTGAAACCTGCAATAATTCAGATAAAGAAAAACTCCCCCCATATTGTATTTATGTGTCTGTGACATGTCTTGTTTGTTCTGCCCACAGGCGTTTGGCGCTGCAGAGGCCATTTCTGACCGTGTGTGTATCCACAGTGATGCCAAGGTCAGCGTGGAGATCTCCTCAGAGGATCTGCTGACCTGCTGCGAAAGCTGTGGCATGGGGTGAGAGGCAGTAATGTGTGAAAAGTTTCACTGCTTTGCTTGTCCCCAGTAGATGATTGCAGCGACTTACTGTATATGGACCATCATCCAGAGCTCAGTAGCAAACCATATGATTTGAGATTTGAATTACTGGGAGGAGAGAATGAATTAACTCGATACAAGCTCTCCAGTGAATGATCTGATAAGAAGATAGAAATCTGATAATGTATAGGAATGCACCGATACAATACGCAGAATTAGTATCGCCGCCAAAACTGACCGTATTAAGTGGATCAGGTTGTGACATGACTGATCCACATGAATACAGTGGCCTCAATGTGACCTTACATAAAGATGATTCTAGTGAGATCCACACAGTGACTACGTTTACATGCACAAAATATTCAGTTTTTTGTCCTTATTCCGAAAAAAAACAAACAATATCCCTACTAAGCTGTTTACATGGCTAATGAAAATTAATATTCCACAAATATTCCTGTTGACATGCAGCCATGCATATCTGATAAACAAATTTTTCTACCGGCGGCAAACTTGTTCGACCGTTTAAACAGAGCCTCCTCTTTCATTCGTTCAACCACCTTCTTGAAAAGGTCAGCGTTGCGGTATTTGCACATATATCCAAAAACCTGTTGATATTCAAGTCTTAATAATGTTTAAAAGTAGGTGTGTTTCATCTTCAGACCAGAAATGTAGGGTTTTCTTTTGGCCGTGTTTCTCTATATCAAACTTGAAAACTGTCGGCTAGTTGGTTTGTGTACAACGCATAGAGCTAGCCGTAAACAGATAAAATGCTGTGTATCGCAAACTGAAACGCGTATTCCGAATGCGCTGTATACATGTCCAAAGAATGCTCCTTAAACCGAAATAATATTGGCATATCCATCGTCTTAATGGAAAATGCTCCATTTTTAAGAATAAAGCTTAATTCGGAATATCCAAATGGAAAATGCTGTTTACATGACCCATATCATATTCAGAAATATATTCTTATTCTGAATAATAGTGGAATACTAGTGTGCATGTAAATGTAGTCAATGAGGTATACATATTTGAAAGCGAGCACTATTAATGAATCAGTTCTTGGCATCAGCAGATACAGTACTACTACTGTGAGAGGCGGGATTCAAAATCTGTATTGGGTGAGGAAAAAGTTGAGTTGGTGCCTCCCTAATATTGTGCAGGGTGAACGTTTGCAGTCGGAGACGGGGAGTGCATAGTGGATGCATGTAAAAGTGGATTTTGTTTTTTCAAGTATTTTTTTTATTTGTCTCTCTTTAGATGTAATGGTGGCTACCCTTCAGCTGCCTGGGACTTCTGGACCAGTGAGGGGCTGGTCACTGGCGGTCTCTATGACTCCAACATTGGTGAGTTTTATGTGTTGAGACTCTCACAGCAGTAAGCGTGTGTAGTGTCTACAGTTCTGACCTTTGTGTTACACTTTGTGTCTACAGGTTGTCGGCCCTACACCATCCCCCCCTGTGAACACCATGTGAATGGCAGCAGACCCCCCTGCTCTGGGGAGGGTGGAGACACACCCCAGTGCGTCTTGAAGTGTGAATCTGGATACACTCCCAGCTACAAAGTAGACAAGCACTTTGGTAAGAGAGGCAGAAAGAAATGCTTCATAAACAAGTGTTTGGGAGGGATTAGAGTTAAGCATGCTAACATTAGCTCTGTGTCTTACTGTATACTCGCCAGTATTTGGTATATAAAAGGAGAAATTGAATCCAACATTTGAACTGTATTATATTTTATAATGATAATATATTACAATTATTTCTTATATTTTGATGTGATTAAATGTTGCTCTGTTGATAAATGCACTATGAAAAACAAAATGGTAATTATTTGAATAGTAAACAGAATCAGTCGAAGCATGATCTATTATCTTGAAATATATAAGACCATAGTGCATACATACAAAAATGTTTTTGTTAATTTAATTATAAATTTGTATTACTCAGCAAAGTTAGGTATTATTAAATGTAGAATCACGTCAAAATGTTGTTATTAATCTATCACTAACAGGCATGCATTTATTAGATCTTTGATAAAGACAAACTGTTAATCAATGTATGCAGTCATGCCCCATAAATTACTTTTGTATGTGCCACAAGCACTATGTTTATGTCCTAAAATGAGCCTAACCCTAATCTTGGTGAACACAGCTGTGTATGTACACACACACACACACACACACACACATCCAGAACAGGATCCTAACTCAAAGTGTGTTGCAGGTAAATCGTCTTACAGCGTGCTGTCAGATGAGGTGCAGATTCAGAGTGAGCTATCCAAGAACGGCCCAGTAGAGGCAGCCTTTACCGTCTATGAAGACTTTGTGCTGTACAAGTCTGGTAAGAACACGTGCACCATTAACAGACAAATGTAGTATAAACACACAGAATACTGAGTACTTGTACACTCACATCCTGTTGAATGCAGGGTAAATGCTGATTGCAGATTTTGCTCAGTGATTCTGTAAAATGTTGTTTGTGACATTCTCTCACACACTTGAACTCAAACTCTTGCTGACCCTCCTGTTGTGTTCATGCATTGTTTTGTTTTTTTCTCGTCTCCAGGTGTGTATCAACATGTGTCAGGGTCTGCTGTGGGCGGCCACGCCATCAAGATCCTGGGCTGGGGAGAGGAGGATGGTGTTCCTTACTGGCTCTGTGCCAACTCCTGGAACACTGACTGGGGCGATAACGGTGAGCAGAGACGCATGTTTTACTACTTTTAAGGGGACACCACAGGTGAATAGGGTTAAAAAAAAAAAAAAAAAAGTAACCAGTGGATATCGCCATGAAACTTCCCCAGTTGATTACTTACAGGAGGACATTTATTTTTTGTATTACAAGTTTTCTGAAAATGTATGTTTAAATATGCAAATGAGACATTATCTTATCAAATTTGTGCTCATTTGCATACATTTCCAGAACATAAATTTGAATGTTGGATAAAGCCAGGTTCAAAAAAGGTTGTAAAAAATCAATTTTAGAATATGGAGATATTTGATACTTACAAACATGCACTTGCTGGTTTTGGGTCAAGGCTATTCTTTTTTCAATTTGTGTGAACTGGTCTGTTTCTGGTCTTCAGGATTCTTTAAGTTCCTGCGTGGATCGGATCACTGTGGTATTGAGTCTGAGATTGTGGCGGGGATTCCCATATAAATTCTACGGTAAGACAACAAAACAACATGTTTTGCCTCAAACAAACCCATCTTTACTGTGTGCCAATACAATACAACTCTGCCATTCTGTTGCAACCTCCCTAATGTAACATCATAAACCAGACTGGAATGGATGTATTTGTGCACAAGCCTCATAGCTCTAAATTGACTGTCGACCCTGTATCACCCCAGTAGCTCCCATTTCGAGTCTGAGAGGCTACTGTCTTTGTGAAATCCTCAACAAAAGTTTAAAAGTATGCATGTAGCTTGTAGTCTGTGCCTTACTGACTGACTGTGTTCTCTCTTGCAGGTCGTGAGCTGCAGTGTCATCACATAATCACTAGAGGGCGACGCACACAACTTGTCTGCTCTAGAACTCTTTTAACAGCTTTTAGTCCTTTTAGATAAATCCCACTGATCACCTTGCACACATGGCATGTGGTTTTTCTTTTGACAGCAGACAGAAAAAAAACCTCAAGAGCAACCTTCACCTCATTTAGGTTGGATTAGCAGATGGAATGTGCCTGAGCAAAAATCAACATTGTTGAATTGAAGGTGTTTTTTGTGAATGAGCTGTTTAAGATCTTGTTCCTTCACCTCTTGGAGCAATGTCAATCAAAAAGTTGCACAGGAGGAAAATGTTTTTAAAGATGCGTACGTGCATTTAATTTTGTCTCAGGTGATTTGAAGCTGATTGTCACTGTTGTAGAATTGTTTTTGTTCCCTGTGTTGTTACATTTTTTTCTGCACTGGTGGAAAGTGTCTTAGAGCAATACAGCCCAGGATTGAAAGAAATTACAACACTCTGCCTAATGCAGCAGAGAAGGTCAGTTTGTTTGAATGCGTCAGCTTTCATATTTAATATTTTCATTCGGCATTACTCCTCAATGCCAAAAATACCACTCCATTATGTTAGGACACACTCATTGTGATCTGTGCCTGTTAGTGTTTTTAAATTTTGAGTATGGGATGAGAAATTTAATTTTTTTTTTAATATGGTTGATAATGGGATGATTTTAATTGTCTGCCTGTGTCGACCAAAATATCGACTTATAACTGTTCTAAAATAAATAAAACAATATTTGATTCCCGATATGGTGTTGTTACTCTTGAATACACATGCTGGCATTTTAAATCACTTTGCATTTTATCTGACTGATTTGCACATCTGATGGATTGACTCACCATGAAAATGTGGGTCAAGATCTGATCCATGAATGGATACATATGTAGATGTAAGAACTATTCTGATGGTAGTTGATATACGTTGTAGGTTTCTACTGCATCAAAAAATGTTAATCCAAAAAAAGGGTAATAGATAGATAGATGTACTTTATTGATGCCAAAATGAGAAATTGTGTTACAGCAGCAGGTTATCTAGGCAATGCACTGGAACAGTAAATAAAATGTAAATATCAGCACTGGAGAAATATATCTATAGAATATTGGAATACACTATAAATATCCCAGACTACTAGCATAAAAAAGCTAAAATATATATACATAAGCAGTGTGCAATAACACACTATATACATTAGCAAAGTAATAACCCTGATTTACAGCAAAAGGGTGGTAGTTTTGTCACAAAAATGTTATCTTAAGCAGTTACCAATGTTTTTGTCATATGAGCAAGACCAACTTAGAAACAAACATTTAATGTTTCTACTTTAAAATATTTTAAGGTCCCATATTGTAAAAAGTGAGATTTTCATGTTTTTTTATTATAAAGCAGGCTTAAGTCCTATATAAATACTGTGAAAGTATCGAAATACTCAATCCACAGGGAAATACACACAGCCCGTATTCAGAAACTCTGCATTTGAAACAAGCTGTCAGGATTTCTGCCCATGTGTGATGTCACGAATATACAATATTTAGACCCTTGACACAATTTTAAACTAAACATTCTAAATGTGTCCCAGTTTATTTCCTGTTGCAGTGTATGTGAATGTCATCAACTGACAGGAAATACACATGGACCCAAGCTGTTGCCTAGCAACGCAATTCCGTTGCAATTCCGTCAAAATGTGCTAAAACGGAGCGTTTCCGACAGAGGGTAAATACAGGCATATTCAGGCTAACAGTATGAGGAAAATAAAGTTTTTTGTTTTTTTTTGCATTAAAGCATGTAAACATGTTCTAGTAGAAACAAAATACAAGTATGAACCTGAAAATGAGCATAATAAGGGATCTTTAATATTTAAAAGTTTTGCTTCCACTTCCGCCTTGTCAGCACAAACAAACACTCACCCTTCATAGTAGAATGAAAGTTGTTTGCTTTGTACACCGGCGTCTACCCATCGTCCAACCTGGACGGCGGTGCTTGGTTTAAAAACACAAAAACAAAACACAAATAAAGAGGCTTCCTTCACAAAATATATACAGTAGAAAGTAGTTGTTTACAAAAGGCTGAAACACAAGTCGAAGTGGGATGTTTTGAATCAATAGCTTAAATAATATCTGCTCAGTATTCGTACACATGGACCCAAGCTGTTTCCTAGCAACGCAATTCCGTTGAAATGCGCCAAAACGGAGCGTTTCAGACAGAGGGTGAATACAGGCATATTCAGGCTGACAGTATGAGGAAAAGAAAGTTGTTTTTTTTAACATTACAGCATGTAAACATGTTCTAGTGGAAACACAAAATACAAGTATTATCTGAAAATGAGCACGATATGGGACCTTTAAAATATTTAAAAGTTTTGCTTCCACTTCCGCCTTGTCAGCATAAACAAACACTCCCCCTTCGTAGTAGAATGAAAGTTGTGTGCTTTGTACACCGGCGTCTACCCATCATCCAACCGGGAGGGCGGTGCTTGGTTTAAAAACACAAAAACAAAACACAAATAAAGAGGCCTCATTTACAAAATATATACAGTAGAAGGTAGTTGTTTACAAAAGGCTGAAACACAAGTCGAAGTGGGATGTTTTGAATCAATAACTGCAATAATGTCTGCTCAGTATCCGCCCAGTTAAGGTACATCCGGGACACTCTGGCACCCAAAACAAACAAACGTTCGGCTCTTTAACCGGTGTAACGGTCGGAAACGCCTAGTTCATTAACTGCCTGCCTTAGCAACCGTAGCTCAGTATCCAGCCAGAGAGCGATGGAGGGAGGAGGTAACTCTCCGTGGATGATGAAATACGGCACAGTTGTGTCTCTGTTTGTGGTCGTTTTGGCCTTCTGGTTCCGGGCACCACCTAATGAAACCCTGGACGAGCGGCTGGACACCGTGCTGTCCTCTCTGCTCCGGGCGGAGGGCAAGGTCGGGATGAATAACGTCGTCAGACCGAGAGTGGCTGTCGGTGAGTGAGAGTGGTGTGTGAGCTAACTAGCTAGCGTTGGCTAGCATCATCTAGAGGCTTATGAGGTTTCTGGGTTAATAGTCGATTAAGTCCGGGGTTTAATCGCATCTGTAAAGCTGCTCCAGATTAAATAACGTTAAATGATCCCACTCACGAACAAAACAGATCAATACACGTTGAATGCTAACCATAATTGGACCTGGTTAATGTTTCTGTTTGTACGTTAACCTACAAGCATTTATTTATTTATTTATTTATTTATTTATTTATTTATTTATAGTAACAGCATAAAACATTAAACACATTTACATACAGGTGAAGCATAGCGAAAGCATAAACAAAGAGCTGTGCCAAACATAAAAGGACAACAGAAATGAAACAAAACCAACATAAAATAAAAAATTAAAACACAATAAAAAAATAATAATAATGATAATAATTAAAAAAGACCACGCGAGAGTATGACAATAATTTCACTTAAAAACATTCATTGTTTTCATTGCTTTCTTGTTTTGTGAGGAAGAAATAGTTGACAGATAAAGATCCATTTCTTTCATAAATACAAAGAAATAGGGTTTTATTTGGTAAATTTACACTTTGTGAATGTGGAACTTCGCGAGAATTAAAATTATATTAATAAGAAAAAATGCATTACTGTCTTTGTCACTGTAATCATATTCAGCCAAATATACATTTTCTATAGTACAGTGCAAAATCTGAGAAAATGTTAACAAGTATAAAATTATTGACATCTTTCCACAATTCATATGTAAATCTACAGGACCAGAATAAATGAGAGCCAGTTTCAGGATGTGATTCGCAGAAGGAACAATTTACATCTATATGTCACTCTTTAACTTTTGAAACTAAAACTTCAACTTAAATGACACCTCTTTTACCTTACTTGTTAGAAGGAACCTTTGCGGTAAGGACCAAACTTTCTTCAAGTCAAAATCACTAACAAAATTACTCCAATAAAATGTTGCTGCTGGAGAAGAAACCATGCTGTCCTGAAACATGACACGTGACGTTATAGGAAGAACTTTTGTTTTTGTGAACTGACCTCTGACCTAGCTAAGTTACACATTTATTTTTTTAATGTGAATAGCAGAAGATTTGCCTGCAAATGACTGACCAAGTTAAATCAATTAGATCTGAGCTAATGTTTATGTTGAAGCCAAACAAACAAAACAGTGGAGAGTAGTTTGGTGAAGGAAAAGAGGAAGTTAAAAAAGGGGGGGGTGATTGGCCATGATTGCACAATCATTAGCTAGATCTCAGTCCACAGTTCAGTTCTGAGTAGAGACCCTCCTTAAACCAACAGGAAGCCACAGAGAACTGATGAGCAGTTTTTCAGGTGAGACAAACCGCTTCAGACTGGTTTCAGCAAACAACATTATTAGCGTGCATGACACATGTCTTGACTGTCATGATCTAATCCTAAAATCTTGTCCTTTGAGTCTTGTTACAAACACACAACAGAAGTGATCACGTTATCTGTCCAACCTTTACCCAGTTCAACAACAGGCTCAGCCTTGCCATCGGACCAGTTGCATTTTTATTAGCTATAATAACATCACATGTAAGCCTAGCCACATCACAGATTGTTTGATCTAATCCTCATGTATTGCTTTTAGGTGCTTCAGGTGGTGAAGTTTTGGGGAGTTTAGCACTACAACACAGTGACACATTTTGTTGTACATTGTGCAAAGATATAAAGAAATAAAGGCTTGCTATTCTAAATACTGGGCTGTTGAAATTCAACCAAAAGCACAATAAATATGCACCACTAGTGCTGACCATATGACCAAATATACACAGGTATTTTTTTTAATTTTTATTTACAGAAAATTATCTGAAGAAAATTGTAGATGGCTAATGGATAAGAGCATTGAAAAGCAATTGCAAACCAAGCAGCTTGGAGTTGAGCTACTGTCAGACTGAGTTAAATATTCAAAACTCATTCAAATGTGAGAACAAACTTTTGCCTTTTGCCTTCTCTAACAGGTTGCCTACACATGTAAGCCACCTGGCGTTGTTGCACAGCATTTTGGCCTTTGCTCAGACTTGCCGACTTGAGAGCTGGGCGTTGATGAAGTTTGATCCTGCAGCTGAAACTGCATCCATTTGACCACGGTGGCAGAAAAAATTACGCTGCATGTTGTGTAGATGTCTCTCTGCTCAGTTTACTAAAGCTGCACACTGGCATTACCCCTCTATTTGCTCTTTTTATACTGTTCAGTTTGACTGCAGTGTTTAAAGGAAAATGGGTTATACATAATACTCTCCCTGTCATTTTCCCCTGGAGGCCATCTCTTTATCTTCTCCTTCTTGCCGTCCCCAGACTTTAAGCTGTGTACCTGCTTCTGGCCCTGGTTTTTATCACATATTTATCCCTCATTGTCTTTCTTTCTCTGTCCTTCTCCCTCATCCACAGGTTTTGGAGGTTGTGTTGACCTGATAGTGGATGGAGTATCATTGCTTAATAAGATTGGCCTGCCTCCCACAGACCAGCCTTTACACCATGACTACATAGAAAATGAAGCACAGCTGGCTCAGAGCTTTGCCTACTTCTTTGCACCGGGAGCTGCAGCAGAGTGAGTGTTATGCTAATCCTAAATTCACAGTTTGGTGATATAAATAGATGTGTGCGTGAACAAGTTCTTGTACAAGTATCTGAATACTTTAGTCTTCTGTGTGAAATGACTGGTTAGATCAGTTTTTCTGTTTATATATGTAAGGTGTGTCTAAGTGTGGTTTTGTAATCTAACTATAGAGCAAGGCATCTCTGTCTGTCTGTCCCTCCGTGTGTTATTCACATATCTCGAGAACCGTTCATCCGATCAACTAAACACCTGGCGGGTCTATTGCTGGGGACTCAATAATGTGCAGTGTCGAATTCAGTGCAATTTTGACACGCGACATGTTCAATATTATTAAACTGAATAAACAAGCACACAGCACTCTGTGCTGCAGCAGGAGAGGGGCTTCAGTGCTCTGCAGACAGAAATAAGCATGTTGTCTACAGCAGGTAGACTGCGGCTCCGCGCTCCGTACGGGCACGAGCCCCCGACAACGCGGGCACGAGCCCCCGACAACGCTGCAAGCAGCAATACCGGGAGCAAAGCAATCATTTCGAACAGCCGCGGCTCATTGACTGCCGTTCACTTTTCAACCGAACACTTCTTCACTTCCCTGGAGTCGACACAAGCGAATAGCCAGCTGGAAGCGGATTTAGTGATTTGGGAGCCCCGAGGGCAAACGTTCACTTGCTTTACTTTTCACCCTCCCTAAGTGGGAATGCTGTTTTTTTGGCAGTGGTAGAAGAAGTAGGTCTACTCTAAACCTTTTTCCTGAAGTAAACTATTAACAGTAAAACTATGAATACTGCACAGTAAAAGTCCTGCATTCAAATGTTTAATTCAAGTGAAGAGTGAAAGAGAGGTATTATCAGCACAATGTACTTAAATTTACTTAACGTCTGTTCACGGTGAAGCGTTCAGTTCTAATATGATGCTGGAGAGTTTACTGAATAATAGTGCATCATATTTTAATTGTTATATTTTGTGGGTAAAATCTGAATCTATAATGTAACCAGTAACATTTCTGTCAGGTAAATGTAGTACTACAGTGTTTTCCTCTGAAGTAGAGTTACACAGTCAGTAGTATACAGTTGAGTTGCATATTTTTTTAAGTGTTTTGGGGGGGTTTTTCTAAGTTATTTCGGGGTACAATTCAGGCCAAGCATTCGGCCCGTTCTGAACAGGCATGTTTTGAACGGGCATCGCCGTAGTTGAATAAGAAAGAGGAGGAACACAAAGTAGATAGATAGTTTGTGAGGCTTGAGCCCAGCCAAAAGTAAATATCTTTGTTGCTCGCCTCAGGCTTCTGTGCTCCTGACTCATTCTGTCTCCCTCACATGCTCTTTCACAAACACACTCATAATCCACCATTATTGTGTATGGGTTTATTTTTAAGCTACATACAAATATATACAACCACACACACACACTTTTCCTCTGACCCTTTACTTTTCAGACTAAAATAGACTAACCAAGTAAAAGGTACAAGTAAAAAAACCTTGATTTGGACAGTGCATATCTGTATTTTTCGGGGTTTGTTATCACTGTTATCACTGTCTTCATTGTTATCATTGTTACTAAAGTGTTATTTTATGCCGTTGAACTCGTCTCCCCTCTCTTCTCATTCATTGGCGACTGCTCCTGCTCTGGCTGTGGCGCCTGTGAGCCCTTGTTCATTGTCTGGAAATAACACCTAAAGGCAACATGCTTACAAAATCATCATGGACAGAAAGGGCAAGATAATGTGTGTATGTGAGAGGTTGAATAAGAATAACGAATTTTGCCTAAAAATCTCAATTAGACACAGAAATTAGGGGCCGTATTAATAAACTGAGAGCTCCTAACTTAGCCTAAATTCCAAGGAGTCCAAGTTTAGGATTGATTTCAGAGCAACTCTGAGCAAGAAAAGGACAGAAACGTTTACCTAGTGAGGAGGTGTGATTGACCCCGTTGCTACGTAGGATGCATTCTTTTAAAAATATGTGACTGGTCGATGAAAAAAATACAAATGCACTCTTCGTGACAATGGGCATAGAATGGACTATAAAATCGATAAACCTAATCATATAATTTAGTCTTTATTAAGACATGATGTAATTGATATAATAAATAAATTGTACGCCATATTTTAAAAGTAGCCTACAAAATGTTTTAAAACACAGGCCTACGTGGGCAGTAACCATAAATGCACGAGCATGACAGACTTTAAATAAAACAGAACATATTCCAACGATGTAATCCATGAAATTACACTTCAGGATGTTCTCTTAGTAACGATTAAATTCAGAGTGAAAAAAACTGTTTTAATAAAAACGGCATATGCAAAAGTAGCTGACAGATGAAAATCACATCATTAACTCCGACTTACAGTGAGAAATCTTTCACTTTCACTTTTCTCTTTCAGGAATTAAATTGTTAGTTTAGGTTAGATCTTCAGTTCCAGATTTCTTTATTAATTAGGCCTACTTTGGGTTTGATGTTCAGTTCCAAATTTATATATCTATTTAGGTATTTATTACTTTGAGTTTGATGCTAAGTTTCAGATTTATTTATTTATAGATAATTATTACTTTGACTTAGATGTCAGTTAGTTATATAGTTTGTCAGAAAAGAAATATCATTGATTTTATTACAGTGTCGGATTAATTTCGCGGTTAGAGGGGGGTATCGGCCGATTAATCGGCTATAGGCGTTTTCATGCTCCAAACTATCGTTATTATATCAGTCTTTATAAATCCACTATCAGTCGACCTCTTCTCTTGATATGCTTTACGTGTGTATTTTTTCAACAAGCTCAGGGAAGAGAAACACACTGTTTCACAGTATTTCAGTTTCACACGTTAATATCTGCGAACAGACCAGGTGAACAAGTCTCTCAGCTTTAATTACATCGGTTAAGTAAGGACAAGGTTGTTATTGTTTGTGAATCTGTGTGGGTGTGTGTCATCCCGGCAAAATGTAGACCTGGACACACTTCCAGGAACTTTGCCAGGTGTTCATATTTCATTTCAGTCACGAACCTTTACAGGTGTGTAGTTGAGATCAAAATGAAGTTTGAGTTCGAGGATGGGTGTGGTCGTGACTGTGCACATTTCGTACAGAATGCTTTAAAATTGCATTAAAGAACTACAACATCAGAATAAAAGAGGAGGAGTTTTGAGTAAAATAATGTTGGTATTTTCAAGTTTTAACATTGTTTCACTATTATTTTGCTTTTTTTGTCTTGCAGGCGTTTTGTGCTAAATGATACCCTGTTCAATGAGCTGGTCGAAGCGTCCCGTGATTTACCTGGAAACAGATGGGCAATAGGTGGCAATGCCCCGGTAATGGCTAGCCGCTTGGCAACCGAGGGATGTGATCTTTTGCTAGGGGGAAGTTTCAGCCCCGATTTTATTGATGTCCTGTCCGAACACATTACAGGTACACAACCACCTCCACCTCCTCTGCCTTCTATGTATTTTACCTTCCCGGTCTTCTTCACTTCCATGCCCCTGTACTAACCTACCTCTGTCTTTCCAGTGGCAGGTAACATAGTTGAAGAGCCAGACATTCATCTGATCCTGGAGTATCCATCTGGTGCTAGCTGGGGTCACTATACCTCACGTAGAGCCAACAGGTATGTGTTAGTGAGCATTTGGTAGATATTTTGAGAATCTTGAGGGATCATTAAGGTGAACTGTGTATGTGAGAGTATTTAAGCCAGAGACACGTTTTTCCACCATCCACAGTAGGCTGGATTTAATGAGTGTGAGTAATAGGGTTCTATGTGCATATGTACATGCGTATATATTTAAGCCTCTACGGTATTTGAAGCAGACTTTGTTTGTCTCTGTAGATATATCGTCCACAGCGATGACCATAACCCCTACCTGGACTCCATGGCGGAGTTTGCTGAGAAACTCAAAGACTTCACACCAGATCTGCTGGTGGTGGGTGGGCTGCAAATGATGGATAACTTCCCCTTCCAGTCAGGTAAGAGCAAACTGGAGACAACCTTTTTATTAGTTGCTGATTTGGAACCTCTACCGGCAGCAGTGTCCGTTGCTTTGTGTCGCACAACTGAAATGGGATAGCGTGAATGTTAATTGAAGAAAGCTAACCTTTGAGATAATTATACAATTATTAATAATGATTTAACTTTACATTAAAGGAACTAGTTTATTCAGAGTTACGCTTAAAGGTGGATCAAGGCCTTGTACTTATTTGTAAATGGTGAGTTTAATGTAGCTAAGAGAAAGGGGTGCTTGTTCCACATTACTCCACTTTGTCTCTTCTCTACTCTTTGTTTCCTTCACTCCTTATTGTCTGGCTACCTTTTGTCTGAATTGCTTCTCTTTCCACATATTAATTTCATCATAACAGGTGAGCGGGACGCTCTCCTCTCCCGCCTGGCCAACCTCCTGTCCTCCTCGTCTCCACAGATTGGAGTCCATTTTGAGATGGCCAGTTTTGTAGAAGAGAGTATAATGGAAGACCTTCTTCACTACGTCATTCCCCATGTATGTATGACTGAACAGTTATTAATCAACACATTAATTTACACGGCAGGAGACTAGAACAACTACACAAACACAGGGGTGGAAAAACGAAATGTTCATCCCAGAAAAATACAGTGATGTAGTTAAAAGACACAAGACGTCTGACAAATAATAGCAGGTAATTTGAAACTAGATTTGCTTAGTTAAATGTGATGAATACATTTCTTAACAAAACAGTCTGTCACCTGACAGAAACCGTATTTGCCTCCCTGCTTTGTATTTGCATGTTTATTTTAGTTTGTTTAATGTCTTGCGCGCTGGTGTCTTTCTGTATTAAAAAACACATGTAGTAAACAAAAGTGAAATAGTGTCTGTGTAGCCACATCCTGATATTGCTAATATGCTGCCATAGAACTCCATTGTTGTCCAGAAACTTCTAAAAACACATGAAGATCATATTGTTGCATCGGTTTCCTTGATTGATTGATGCAGTCAATGCAGCCAGTTTAGTTAATTCCTCTCAGCACTGCAAAGTAACAGTCAGACAAGTTAAGACAACACAGAAGTGAATACCTGAGTATGGCATCTGCCTGAAGCAAAACTATGTTTCGAGATCAAATTGTAGTCACTAATTGAGTTTTTCCAGAATTAACTGCACTTGCCATGTTGATCACAATTTCAGAATATGTCAGTCCATGCAACGTTGTAGCTTCTGTGCTTTTTTTTATTGCTGCCTTCAAATGGAACTCGTGAGCTCGTGGTTACAACATGGGAAGTTGTGTACATGATATGCTTGGCGTTCAAGTGGTTAAGTTGTGAGCACACCGCTGCTAGGCAACAGCAATAATAACTTTATTGTCAGCGTCTAGAAGCCACCGAGGCTATCAATTTAGCAAGCTAGCGCGGGTAACATAATGTAGGAAATGCAAAGGCATAATGTGACAGAGGAAAAAGATGAGGTCGTTGGGAATGTCAACATTTTCCTCAGACATATAAAATTATGAAGAAAAACTCTATAGGACTAAAATTACAATATATTAACACCGAAAAATTAACATCCATGGCCTCCGCCATTTCTGAAAACATCAGTACACACGTCACATCTCGTGAACTCAGAGCTTTCAGAGCTTTTCCACTTAGGAGGTAGGCTTGCCGCGATACCGATTACATTATGTACCTACCGCCCCCACAGTTGTTTTTGCTTTTTTTATAGAAATAAAACCCATTTAGTTAATTTTGGTGTATCAGCAGCGTGTTATCAATACATAGTCGGACTATGGACACTACAATCTGAGAAAGTGTCTGCTCCGTATGGAGACTAAGCACAGAGTAGCAGGAGTCAGATTTCACACACAGGACGAGAGAGAGTTAACAGACAAGATGATGACGGAGGATTCGTGTCAAAGCGAAAAGCAAAAACGCCTATTTGGCAATACTTCGGATTTAAAACCAATGCTATGGGAACCATAACATTAATGGGGCAATCGTGCGGAGGATAGAGCGGTCACAGCCGGCGTGCACGGCGCAGCGTCTCCAGGTGGAAACCTGGAGTAAAAGCTGGACCGGAGAGGCCAGACACACAGCCATCCGACGGTAAAGATCAAAGTAAGCGCTCTACATATATTGAGCGTCATCTTTTCTTGTAAAATGTCTGGTGTAATCGGTAACACCGATGATGTCACAAGTTTATTAACCGGTGGGAAAATGTCCTCACTGTGGCATCCCTATTTGGAGGTCATGAGTACCAAAAGAGGGCGGTGTTCATATAGACTCTTCTCATGTACACAGTAAACATGACCCCATTTGAAGGCAGCACAAGAAGATGCACGGTTCAGCTAAAGGCTGGTCCTCAGTTTAATCACTCATCCTGATTTTGGTTTCCCAGGCGGACTCTTTAGGGATGAATGAACAGGAGCTTCCTAACCTGCTCAGTCTGCTAAAAGGCTCCAACATCACAGTGTTGTCAGACCCAAACCCTCGTGTAGCTACTGTCCTCGACCAGATGAGGGAGGTCTATCGCATTGTGAACCAGCGCTCCAAGAATGCAAGTGCAGGAAGTGACACAAATAGAGCTGAAGCTTTCACTGAAGCTAAGCCGCTGACTCGGCTCCACATCCACACGCTGGCCTTCCAGGCAATGATTGTGACACACGGCTCCCAGTGGAAGAACACCATGTCAGCCACCGCCAAGGCCTCTCTCACAGCTAACCGCCATGTCTGTGGCTCTGACGACATTGACACCAGCAAGGCGAGGCTCATCATGGACGACTCCTTCTCTATTAGCCGGCGGGAGGGCAGCCAGCGTATCCCTCTGCAGGAGACCCGGCCCGTCAGCTGCTGGGATGAGGACGACTACGAGATCTGCGTAGCACCAGTGCTGGTTTGCACTGAGGTTTACCAAACTGCAGGTGGAGGGGACAACGTCTCAGCCGCTGGCCTGGTGCTGCAGATCTAGAGAAGGACTTTATGGTCTATCTGTGTGTAGTGCTAGAACAATTTGACTCTGGAAACTTGATCTAGGTGTGATGCAAAGTACCCGGCAAACACGTGTACTGATGGTGAAATGTATCGGGCTAATGCTGTCACCCTAACAGCTCATAGCCCAGGTGGACCATAAGGAAAACAGATTATCATTCGTAGGAGTCAGATGATGGGGTGCAGTGGTTATTAATCAGGTTAGATCACCAGATTTGAAATATATGGGCTCAGTTTTACAGTTCTCAATTTTGAGGTGGATGCAGTTAAAACTAGTGAAGTCAAACATTACAGTTGTGTTACTTGAATGAAGTCCATCCTAACCAGACTTTCTGCGGTTAATTCTCAGTTAGGTATGTGTATGTTTACATTAAGTTGGAGGGCACTATCACTGATTTCATCCGTCTTTCCCTAACATTTAGTACATATAATAATATGTATGTACACTGTCTTTGCCTGAGTGCAAAGTGCTTTTGCATCCAGTTTATTTGATTTCTGAACCAAGACTTTGAAAAGAGACACTGCCCTGCTCTGCCCTACTTTAATCCAACACACCCAACATCTTTGCCAAGTCATTGTTGCCCATCACCTGACTCCTGTCCGCCTCTACTTCTCCAAGGCCTTACAAGACTCGGCCTTTAATCAGGTTTAGATAAAGAGGGATGAGGTTTGGATAAAGTCCATAAATACCAAGTTGTGTTTATTGTTAGTAGTAACCGACAAAGCTGCACAACTTCAGTTGTAGGATCAATTTTCTTTTTGTGTAATTTAAACCTGTGACTCCACTATGCACCAGAGTTGTCTAATCACTGAAATAGCTGAATCTTCTGTTTCTGGGGAGCACGTTTATCAGGTGTCACCTACTTAAAATCTACAGTTCACACCAGTAAGCGGGGATTTGACCACCCCTGCCTTGCGCATATGCAGTTTAAACCTAAGACTGAAAAGTTAGCAACCTGTCAGCAGTGGTGGAAAGTAACTAAGTACATTTACTCAAGTACTGTGCTTGAGGACCATTTTGAGGTACTTGTACTTTACTTGAGTATTTCCTTTTGCTGCTACTTTATACTACTACTCAACTAAATTTTGCAGGCAAATACTACATTTCCTTGCTAACTTTAGTCACTAGATACTTTGCGGATTCAGATTATCAATACAAAATATAACTCCGCTAATAAATTATAATATATATTATTATAGGTTAAGATACCCGGCAGTCTATAAGGCAGAGCTACCTTCATCAGCTGCAGCATTAAAGTGATTTACACATTAATGCATCACTAATTATAATTCAGTGATATAATATATATGATTCTGAAATGGGTCATTTTGCATAATGAGTACTTTTACTTTCAGTACTTTGAGTATATTTTGATGCGAATGCTTTTGTACTTTTACTTAAGTATGATTTTGAATGCAGGACTTTTACTTGTGACAGAGTATTTTTACATTGTAGCATTGCTACAAAATATCTTAATACTTCTTCCATCACTGCCGGTCAGTTTTTAAAAGGCCACATCATCTGAACCCTTTTTAATGAGAAGGCTCCATCCTGCCTCTTCCCTCTATCTCATTCCCAAAGGTAAAGAAAGATTTAAAGTAGAAAGCTAGTTAGGTTATTACCTCCTGTTCTTCCTAATATATGTGAAAAATGTGCATACTGGTTTGGGTGTGTTTGATTTGTTTTAAGATGGTCATTCCCCTGTGTGTGTGTGTGTGTGTGTGTGTGTCCCATTGCAGTGCAATAATGCAAAAACAATGTTAAGAGACCACTGTTGGTAGCTGGATATGATGTCAAAAACTTCCTCTCTACCTCCATGCTATTTTTGTTTCTCCCCTTTTTCTCCTTCACTCTTTTCTCTGTAACTTTGTCAAACTTTTCTATTGTCATATCTGTCATATCTCTTCTTGTGTTTGTTTAACGCTCTTTAAGGACCAAATAACCAGTGTGGACTGCCCATTGCTGCAAAGAAGACATTACTGGCAGTGGCCGACAGTGCTCACGTTGTCTATTGATATGGCTGCTTACAGTGGAACACAATCTCATCTCTAGCTTTTTTTTAAATTGACCTGAAGCTATGGTGTTGCTCACCATTAATCCCCTTAATCTGTGGAATATTGGACCACACAGTAAATATATTCACTTCAATTTACTTGTAGTAGGAATTATGGAATTATGCAATGTTTCTCACTATGTACAAATCAAACATTCCACCACAGATCCAGTTTTAGTTATTTTCTCCATACAATATACACATATATACAATATATAAGTATGTTTGACAAGTACACTTCAACATGCAAGTGGAGTAATTTATTTTCTTGATTACACAATTACATTTCTTTATTAGGTTCTTAATACATGCTCGTCAAAGCCCCTTTAACTGTGGAACATATTTATTCATGTTGTGATGCAACAAGTATGAGCTGAAGAAATCCATTTAAAACTTTCCTTTGTTTCAACACCACTGATTGGATGTTGTTTGAATATGCTGTAGGTAAAAAAAGCCTTATTCTGTTTTGGTCTTTTGTGTTTAGTGAAAAGGGAATGTTTAATACAGACTTTTTCTATTACGGTAGACTTCTGTTTTATTTTCTGATGACTTTGTCTTACACACTGATTGGAAGACGAGAGTAACGGGTCGTGTTTTTACTGTGAAATGAAACTGTTAAAGGCAGAACTTCAGCATGCATTCATGTTCGGATAGAGAACTGCTTGTGTTTGCTACCATATCATATACTTATCTAAGCTTTAGATAAGTCATGTCATCCATGTTCCAAAGCTGTGTTTAACTGTTTCATGCATGTTAACTATTCAGTGCAGAATCACCTAAGATAAAATGCTACGCTGATAAAGCAGTCATTGCTTTGTTTATTTTCTCATACATCATTTATTGATAAGATACACGGCCATCATGGCTGCAGACTGCAGTTTTTTAGGATAATACTTTGGACAAGTAAGCACTTGATTTTTCTTCATTTAGTATTCTGAACTCAAGAAGTCTTCTAGACTATTGATTGTCACGTCATGGCTTCTTTGTCGCAACATCATAACTCGTCATGATGAAGGTTGTTTACTTTCTTCACACTCCCAACATTGAACACATTTAATTTTTTATTTCCCCTATTGGTCCACATGCTGCATGTACTGTCTAACCGCCTCGTCAAATAAATAACTCAATTAACTCATGTTTATCATACCACCACTGGGACCAGATATAATCAGCATCAAAGGAATATTCTCAATAGATTTACAGAGAGTTTCTAATATAATCCTGTCTGTCAGACGTCAGATTACTTTTAACTTTGAGGTTTTATATTGATAGGCTTGTACCCTGCAGCTTCAGGAGGGTTTGGATCAACACTTTTAAACTACATAAAAAACGTATTTTATTAATGCTGTATGTCGTCTGTACAGTATTGGAAGGAGTCCTTGACTAACTCAAATTATTCTTAGAGACTTTAATAAGAAATAAGCCCTTTGAGAAGTCTAGCTTCACTTGCACGAATAGTGCACTGCATGTTTGTGAAGTTTTCTTTTGTTCAAA